>NC_140007.1:28884609-29340425 GCF_964263955.1 Coregonus lavaretus | reverse complement strand
AACAGTGCTCTAGGTGGATGGGTTCCCTTCCCTTTCACCATGCCAGATTCAAAGTGGGCCAACCACAGCTGAAAGGCACCTAGTTTCGTTTGGCAGCTCAGTATGAGAGAGAGAGAGAGAGAGAGAGAGAGAGAGAGAGAGAGAGAGAGAGAGAGAGAGAGAGAGAGAGAGAGAGAGAGAGAGAGAGAGAGAGAGAGAGAGAGAGAGAGAGAGAGAGAGAGAGAGAGAAGAGAGAGAGAGAGAGAGAGAGGAGAGAGAGAGAGAGAGAGAGAGAGAGAGAGAGAGAGAGAGAGAGAGAGAGAGAGAGAGAGAGAGAGAGAGAGAGAGAGAGAGAGAGAGAGAGAGAGAGAGAGAGAGAGAGAGAGAGAGAGAGAGAGAGAGAGAGAGAGAGAGAGACTGCAGTCACAGCCTTGTGGCATCTCCTCAAACCCCCCACTTCCCCCCCCAACCCCACTCCGTTTCCCCTCTGTTCTGTCTGCCCACTCCCTTCCCTTCCCCTGCAAGCTGTTGGATTGATGCATATTTATTGGGTATTCCTTAAAGAGACTGGGGAGAGATTGTCAGACTGCAGAATTAAGACACTTGGCAGACATCTTGGAGCCATCACAGGCATAGTAATGTTAAGGGAGGGAAACCACTGGGCTTCACTTGATTAATGGGGGTATACGTCTGTGCATGCGGGCTCTGTGTGTTCATTGTGCATGCACATGTGTGTAGGTATCGACGTGTTTATGTGTATAGTCCATGATACAGCTACACGAGCTGCTTATCTTTGTTCTTGATTCTCCAGCATCGTTGTTCAATGAGGATTTGTTCCTCTCCTGTGCTCCTCTTTTGTCTCACTGTTCAGCAGTTTAATGAGCACTATTACTGCTCTATCTCTATGAATGTCTCTCACAAAGGATCATCACTGTGTATGAGGATTAGGAGTAGTAGTAGTAATAGTAGTTGTAGTAGTAGTAGTAGTAGTAACAGTATTAGTAGTAGTAGTAGTAGTAGCAGTAGTAGTAGCAGCAGCAGCAGTAGTAGTAGTAGTGGCAGTAGTAGTAGTAGTAGTAGTTGTAATAGCAGCAGCAACAACAGTAGGAGAAGTTGCAACTGTTGTAGCAGTAAAAAGTACTATTGTTCACTTGCAACCTCACATCCTCATCCTCTCCATTCTCTTGTACCACTGGACAGCTGTCACACTCACCAGAGGTCAACCACATGTGCCACGAATCCAGGGCAGAGCAGATCAATACAGCGTTGTTACTGAGACACTGAATCAGCCCTGTATTTTAGGCCACTGTGTCATAAGATACTGGATCACTTCCAGGTAAGTTTAGAGCCATTGCTTTAGAACTTTAGAGTTACGACACAGTAATTTCCATTTGTGACAACCAGTAAGACATAGTTAAGAAAGAACAAACATTGTAAAATGCATACAGTACTTTTGCTTCTAAACCAACAAAAATATCTTCAGAGTAGAAGATATCTGTTCCATTTGAGTCATTCTGGTACATGGCAAATCACTGTGACAGAGTCAGTGAATTGATTTTTATAATTTTTGGATAATTTCCAAACCCCAGCCAGGTCACCCGTGATACAAGTCAGTATTCAAAGTCTATCCATGTCTGAGGACATCGAGAGATGACATGGAAACTGGCCACTAGGGGCAACAGTGTGCGTTGTTACCTTCAAGTAGGTTTTGGTTTTGCTAGGGTGGTGTGGACGGGGATGGCGGATGGGTGTAAACATCTGCCTCTGATTCCAAAGGTTGCAAGTTAAAATCCATCGATAGAAAGTCTTTTTTGAGATTTGTGTTTTAAGCCTATCCCAAACCTTAACCCTTACCTTAACCATTTGGCGTTGATGCCTAACCTTAAGATTTTGGAGTTAAGGCCTAAACTTAACCTTAAAAATGTTGAGTTAATACCTAAACTTAACCTTAAATACTTTGAAATTAGACGTTTGCAACAAATTCGAAAATTTGTCGTTTGAGAAACATGCATGAACGTCTAATTCTGACGTGAGACTGTGGGAGCTAGTTGCCAAACTCTGCTGTCACGAGTGTCAGTGTAATGCGGTGGGTCGAAGTCAGGTGCAGGACACAGAACTCAATGAAAACGTACTTTACTAATAAGTAAAGAAAAAAATACAAAATACCTCCACACAGGGAGGAGCAAACCCGCTCACCAAACGACACACGAAACGAAATAACAAACCCGCACAAAACACAACGGGAGCCACCGGGTTAAATAGGGAAGGAGTAATTACACGATGGGAAACAGGTGTGTGACAATCAGACAACAACAGGTAGAATATAGAAACATAGAACATAGATCGGCAGTAGCTAGTATTCCGGTGACAACGAACGCCGAAGCCTGCCCGAGCAAGGAGGAGGGGCAGCCTCGGCAGAATCCGTGACAGTACACCCCCCCCCCCCCCGACACCGGCCTCGGGGACGGCCAGGAGGACGCGGCGTGGGGCGAGTCAGATGACTGCGGTGGAAATCCCTCAACATGGAGGGATCGAGCATGTCCCTCCTAGGGACCCAGCACCGTTCCTCCGGACCGTACCCCTCCCACTCCACGAGATACTGCAGGCCTCCCACCTGACGCCTCGAATCTAAGATGGAACGGACCGAGTACACCGGTGCCCCCTAGATGTCCAGTGGGGGTGGAGGAACCTCCTGTATCTCAGACTCCTGGAGTGGACCAGCTACCACCGGCCTGAGAGACACATGGAACGAGGGGTTAAACGATACTCAGGAGGAAGCTGTAACCTATAACATACCTCGTTCAATCTCCTCAGGACTTTGAATGGCCCCACAAACCACTGACCCAGCTTCCGGCAGGGCAGGCGAAGGGGCAGGTTTCGGGTCGAGAGCTAGACCCGGTCCCCCGGTGCACACACCGGACCCTCACTGCGGTGGCGGTCGGCGCTCTCCTTTTGCCGCCCGATGGCCAGCTGCAGGCGCACATGGGCAGCGTTCCAGGTCTCCTGCGAGCGCTGAAACCATTCATCCACCGCAGGTGCCTCGATTTGGCTCTGATGCCAAGGTGCCAGAACCGGCTGATAACCTAATACACACTGGAATGGAGTAAGGTTAGTGGAGGAGTGGCGGAGTGAGTTTTGGGCCATCTCTGCCCAGGGGAGGAAAACCGACCACTCCCCCCGCCGGTCCTGGCAGTACGACCTCAGAAACCTACCCACCTCCTGGTTGACTCTCTCCACCTGCCCGTTACTTTCGGGGTGAAACCCTGAGGTCAGGCTGACCGAGACTCCCAGACGTTCCATGAACGCCCTCCAGACCCTTGAGGTGAACTGGGAACCCCGATCAGACACTACATCCTCAGGTACCCCATAGTGCCGGAAGACGTGTGTAAATAGGGCCTCAGCAGTCTGTAGGGCCGTAGGGAGACCGGGCAGAGGAATGAGGCAGCAGGACTTAGAAAACGTATCCACAACGACCAGGATCGTGGTGTTCCCTTGTGAGGGGGGAAGATCCGTCACAAAGTCCACCGATAGGTGGGACCATGGTCGTTGTGGAATGGGTAGGGGTTGCAATTTCCCTCTGGGCAGGTGTCTAGGAGCCTTACACTGGGCGCACACCGAGCAGGAGGAAACATAAACCCTCACGTCCTTAGCTAAGGTGGGCCACCAGTACTTCCCACTAAGACAATGCACTGTCCGACCGATACCAGGATGACCAGAGGAGGGTGACGTGTGAGCCCAATAGATCAAACGATCGCGGACCTCCAGTGGAACGTACCCACGACCCTCTGGACACTGGGGAGGAGTAGTTTCATTATGTAACGCCCGCTCGATGTCCGTGTCCACCTCCCACACCACCGGTGCCACCAGACACGACGCCGGACGTATGGGAGTGGGCTCCACGGAACTCTCCTCCGTGTCATACAGTCGGGACAGAGCATCTGCCTTAGCGTTCTGGGAACCTGGCCTGTAAGAAAGGGTGAAAACATAAACGGGTGAGAAACATGGACCACCTTGCCTGGCGAGGGTTTAATCTCCTCGCTGCCCGGATGTACTCCAGATTGCGGTGGTCAGTCAAAATGAGAAAAGGGTGTTTAGCCCTCTCAAGCCAATGTCTCCACGCTTTCTGGGCTTGGACCACAGCCAACAGCTCCCGGTCCCCCACATCATAGTTGCGCTCCGCCGGACTGAGCTTCTTCGAAAAGAACGCACAGGGGCGGAGTTTGGGTGGTGTGCCCGAGCGCTGGGAATGTACAGCACCTATCCCAGCCTCTGACGCGTCCACCTCAACCGTGAAAGCCAAGGAGGGATCCGGATGAGCCAGCACTGGAGCCGAGGTAAACAGGTTCTTCAGATGACTGAACGCCCTGTCCGCCTCAGCTGACCACCGCAGACGCACCGGTCCCCCCTTCAGCAACGAGGTAATGGGAGCCGCTACCTGACCAAAGCCCCGGATAAACCTCCGGTAGTAGTTGGCAAACCCCAAAAATCGCTGCAACTCCTTCACCGTGGTTGGAGTCGACCAATTACGCACGGCCGAAATGCGGTCACTCTCCATCCTCACCCCAGACGCGGACATGTGGTACCCTAGGAAGGAGATGGACTCCTGAAAGAACAGGAATTTATCCGCCTTGGCATACAGGTCATGCTTCAATAGTCGTCCAAGCACTTTACGCACCAGGGACACATTCTCGGCCCGTGTAGCGGAGTATATGAGAATGTCGTCAATATACACCACTACATCTAGTCCGTGCAGATCCCTGAAAATCTCATCGACAAAGGATTGGAAGACTGATGGAGCATTCATCAACCTGTATGGCATGACGAGGTACTCATAGTGTCCTGAGTTGGTACTGAATGCCGTCTTCCACTCATCTCCCTCCCGGATACGCACCAGGTTGTACTCGCTCCTGAGATCCAATTTTGTGAAGAAGCGCGCCCCGTGCAATGACTCCTTCATACAAGCTATCAGAGGTAGTGGATAGCTGTACTTGACGGTGATCTGATTAAGACCACGGTAATCAATGCACGGGCGTAACCCACCAACCTTCTTCTTCACGAAAAAGAAACTTGAGGAAACAGGTGAAGTGGAAGGCCGAATGTATCCCTGTCTCAGAGATTCGGAGACATATGTTTCCATAGCCGCCTTCTCCTCCTGTGACAGAGGATACACGTGACTCCGGGGAAGTGCAGCGCCCACCTGGAGATTTATCGCACAATCCCCCGGACGATGGGGTGGTAATTTAGTCGCCCTCTTTTTACTGAAGGCGAGAGCCAAATCGGCATACTCGGAGGAATGTGCATGGTGGAGACCTGGTTTGGACTCTCCACCGTAGTAGCCCCTAAGGACACCCCTACACACCTCCCTGAGCACTGACTGGACCATCCCTTGAGAGCCCTCTGTTGCCATGAAATAGTGGGGTCATGAGTGGTTAACCAGGGAAGTCCCAACACCACAGGATACGCAGGAGAATCAATCAGATAGAGACTAATCCTCTCCTCATGACCCCCCTGCGTCTTCATTAAGAGTGGAGCGGTGACCTCCCTGATTAGGCACAACCCTAACGGGCGACTATCTAATGCATGTACAGGGAAGGGCACATCAAAACGTACATTGGGAATCCCTAAACTAAGTGAATACTGACGATCAATCAAATTCCCAGCTGCGCCTGAATCTACTAGCGCCTGATGCTGGGAATGAGGAGAAAACTCTGGGAAAACAACCTTAATACACATATGAGCAACAGGGAGCTCTGGGTGAGTCGGGTGCTTACTCACCTGAGACGGTCGACCAGTGCTCTGCCTACTGCCTCGACTCCCTGGGGACCCTCCCCAGCACCGACCAGCAGTGTGTCTTCTGCGGCCACAGTTGGTACAGGGGACGGCCCCTCTCCTGGTCTCACTAAGCGCAGCACCTCCGAGCTCCATGGGGGTAGGGTCGGAGGTGCTGAGGGATGGAATGGACGGGCCCCGATCAGAACGTCCGCGGGTTTCCAACAGGTTATCCAGCCTGATGGACATATCCACCAGTTGGTCCAGGTTGAAGTTGGTATCCCTGCAGGCCAGTTCCCGACGAACGTCCTCCCTTAGGCTGCATCGATAGTGGTCTATCAAGGCCCTCTCATTCCATCCTGGTCTGGCTGCCAGAGTCCTGAACTCCAGCGCAAAATCCTGCGCGCTCCTCCTCTCCTGTCTTAGGTGGAACAGACGTTCGGTGAAATCCTCGTAGCGGACTGATGTAGCATCAATTCCTCCCCACTCGGCGTTGGCCCACTCGAGCGCCTTCCCCGACAGACAGGAGATGAGGGCGGACACGCTCTCGTATCCCGAGGGCGCCGGGTGAATGGTTGCCAGGTAGAGCTCTACCTGGAGAAGAAAACCCTGACACACGGCTGGTGTACCGTCATATGCCCTCGGGAGCGAGAGCCGAATCCCACTGGACCCAGGTGGCGAAGGGGTGGACAGTGGTGTGGGTGGTTGAGTGGTTGGAGGAGGTGCAGAAAAGCCACCTCTCTCCCATCGTTCCATAGTATTTACCACTCTCTCCATAGCGGTGCCGAGAGCCTGGATCATGCTCTCCTGTCGTTGGACGCGTTCCTTCATCGATCCGGACTGACTGGCTGTACCTGCTGACTCCATACTGGTGCGTGTTTCTGTCACGAGTGTCAGTGTAATGCAGTGGGTCGAAGTCAGGCGCAGGACACAGACCTCAATGAAAACGTACTTTACTAATAAGTAAAGAAACAAATACAAAATACCTCCACACAGGGAGGAGCAAACCCGCTCACCAAACGACACACGAAACGAAATAACAAACACGCACAAAACACAATGGGAGCCACCGGGTTAAATAGGGAAGGAGTAATTACACAATGGGAAACAGGTGTGTGACAATCAGACAACAACAGTGATTCCGGTGACGACGAACGCTGAAGCCTGCCCGAGCAAGGAAGAGGGGCAGCCTCGGCAGAATCCGTGACATTGGCATAGTAATCATCTATTAAACATGCAACCAATCGAAACTACTATTGGCAGGTATGGCAGGAGCAGACAACAAATTATACTTGCTCTTGTTTCTCCAGGCCTGGGTTGCGAAATTACTAAAAGCCATCCCTCTTTCTTTCGTTCCCACTGATTGAGGCCTTATTGATTTAATTTAGGAGTGCTCATCGCCAGCCACTTGGAGGCAGCTTCACTTACGGGATGATTATAATTTTCCGCAACACTATAAAAAACCCAGAGGACTCTGAATTGTCTGGCTCAGCAAAGGTCCTAACGTACAGAGAGAGCATCATAGAAACATGCTGCAGTAGAGGACAAATACATTTATTGTGCCAACTCTAAGACGACCCAAATGAAGATCTGAAACAGTAAGCTAGGAAAATAAATCCATGAGAAAGCTATAGTGTGTTTGCAATGTTTTCTCATTTCATTTTAGCACTACCTCCATCTTAAATGTCCTGTAGGTTTTGCTGCATATACAAAATGACTACTGCTGTTGTGATTGTTGTTATGACTACATCAACTAGTACTACTACAGTACTACTACATTATTACATAAATGATCTTGTAGAGCCTCTCTACTGCTGCTGCCACTGTGATTATTGTGATCCATCTTTGCTGTTGTCACTGCAGTTTGGAAAAGGCGTGGGAAAGAACAGTTTGGTTGGTCAGACCCACTGCTGATTCACAGCTTCTGTCAATATCCTTATAGCTACTTGTGAGATTTCAGTTGGATTTGAGCCCTTACAGCATTTCTAAAGTACGGTTAAGTTTAAATTGTTCCATGTATCCATGACAATAACATTTCTGCTGCAAATACATTAGTGAGAGTTTATGTGCATGCGTGCGTGTGCCTTCGTGTGTGTGCGTGTTTGTGTGTGCATATGTGTGCGTGCGTGTCACTTGGACATGTCCGAATACCCATACTAGCGTACTAAATAGTATGCAAAAAAAGTTATGTTTTATAGTATGTGACATTTTTAACATAGTACTCTGACTGCGTCCTCTTTTTATTTTTTATTTTTTTTATTTCACCTTTATTTAACCAGGTAAGCCAGTTGAGAACAAGTTCTCATTTACAACTGCGACCTGGCCAAGATAAAGCAAAGCAGTGCGATAAAAACAGCACAGAGTTACATATGGGGTAAAAAACATAAAGTCAAAAATACAACAGAAAATATATATACAGTGTGTGCAAATGTAGCAAGTTATGGAGGTAAGGCAATAAATAGGCTATAGTGCAAAATAATTACAATAGTATTAACACTGGAATGCTAGATGTGCAAGAGATTATGTGCAAATAGAGATACTGGGGTGCAAAAGAGCAAAATAAATAACAATATAGGGATGAGGTAGTTGGGTGGGCTAATTTCAGATGGGCTGTGTACAGGTGCAGTGATCGGTAAGGTGCTCTGACAACTGATGCTTAAAGTTAGTGAGGGAGATAAGAGTCTCCAGCTTCAGAGATTTTTGCAATTCGTTCCAGTCATTGGCAGCAGAGAACTGGAAGGAATGGCGGCCAAAGGAGGTGTTGGCTTTGGGAATGACCAGTGAGATATACCTGCTGGAGCGCAGACTGCTATGGTGGGTGCTGCTATGGTGACCAATGAGCTAAGATAAGGCGGGGATTTGCCTAGCAGTGATTTATAGATGGCCTGGAGCCAGTGGGTTTGACGACGAACATGTAGTGAGGACCAGCCAACAAGAGCGTACAGGTCACAGTGGTGGGTAGCGTATGGGGCTTTGGAGACAAAACGGATGGCACTGTGATAGACTACATCCAATTTGCTGAGTAGAGTGTTGGAGGCTATTTTGTAAATGACATCGCCGAAGTCAAGGATCGGTAGGATAGTCAGTTTTACGAGGGCATGTTTGGCAGCATGAGTGAAGGAGGCTTTGTTGCGAAATAGGAAGCCGATTCTAGATTTAACTTTGGATTGGAGATTCTTTATGTGAGTCTGGAAGGAGAGTTTACAGTCTAACCAGACACCTAGGTATTTGTAGTTGTCCACATACTCTAGGTCAGACCCGTCGAGAGTGGTGATTCTAGTCGGGTGGGCAGGTGCCAGCAGCGTTCGATTGAAAAGCATGCATTTAGTTTTACTAGTGTTTAAGAGCAGTTGGAGGCTACTGAAGGAGTGTTGTATGGCATTGAAGCTCGTTTGGAGGTTTGTTAATGCGCGATTGCGTTCGACTCCCGCCACTTGTTCAGTATGGGTAGTCGGAGTACTATGTTAGAAATTTCACATACTATAAAACATCATTTTTTTGTGTATTTGTGTGTGTGAGCCTAGTGAGCATCTGAAAGAGAATCTCTCAGCAGTCCCTCCTTCAGTGTCAAACTACCTCTTCTGGCTATAGTGTGTGTGCCACATATTGGGGTCTCTCCTCTCTCATTTCTCTATTCTTTCTCCACTCTCTCACTCTACTCTACATCCCTATCTACTTACTCTTACTCTACCCATCTGCTGTTCTACTCTCATCCTGTTCTCATGTTGTCTCTTTCCTCCTCTCCGTTTCCTTCCCTGACACGTTTTACATCTGAACTCTGTATCGTTCCCCGAGCTGCTAGACTCTGTATCGTTCTCCGAGCTGCTAGACTCTGTATCATTCCCCGAGCTGCTAGACTCTGTATCGTTCCCCGAGCTGCCAGACTCTGTATCGGTCCCCGAGCTGCCAGACTCTGTATCGTTCCCCGAGCTGCTAGACTCTGTATCGTTCCCCGAGCTGCTAGACTCTGTATCGTTCCCGAGCTGCTAGACTCTGTATCGTTCCCCGAGCTGCTAGACTCTGTATCGTTCCCCGAGCTGCTAGACTCTGTATCGTTCCCTGAGATGCTAGTCTCTGTATCGTTCCCCGAGCTGCTAGACTCTGTATCGTTCCCCGAGCTGCTAGACTCTGTATCGGTCCCCGAGCTGCCAGACTCTGTATCGTTCCCCGAGCTGCTAGACTCTGTATCGTTCCCCGAGCTGCCAGACTCTGTATCGTTCCCGAGCTGCTAGACTCTGTATCGTTCCCTGAGATGCTAGTCTCTGTATCGTTCCCCGAGCTGCTAGACTCTGTATAGTTCCCCGAGCTGCTAGACTCTGTATCGTTCCCCGAGCTGCTAGACTCTGTATCGTTCCCCGAGCTGCTAGACTCTGTATCGTTCCCCGAGCTGCTAGACTCTGTATCGTTCCCTGAGATGCTAGTCTCTGTATCGTTCCCCGAGCTGCTAGACTATGTACAGTTCCCCGAGATGCTAGAATCTGTACAGTTCCCAGAGGTGCTAGTCTTCGGTTGGGTTTGTTTGAAGTACCGCTAGGTTCTTGATGTGGGTTTGACAGTTTTGCATATGGATTCTCTCGGGTTGCCCTTCAGTGTTGGAGCAGGGTGGCAGAGAGGAGTGCTGCATACAGCACAGTGTGAGCAGCATCACAAATCAGGAGGCTGAGAGAGTGAGAGAGAGAGCGCGCTGGAGTTGGGGGAGGATGGAGGGAGGGGGAGGATGAATTGGAGGATAGAGGGAGGGGGTGGAAGATGTGGGGGAGAGAAGAGATGGAAAGGGGAGGGGGATCCACTCTGTGGGTAGCGAAAAAGGAAGAGGAGGAGGGGATTGAGAGAATGAAGGGTGAGGGTCGTGTGAGAGAGAATGTGTGTGTGTGTACGTTCATGTGTGTGTGGGTACGGGAGAGTGAGTACTGCTGCAGTGGGAACAGTGAGAGGAGGACTGCAGTTTCTTGGGCTGATGGGTGAGCGACCGAGGGACGTTATTAAGGCACTGTTACATTAACCCTTAAGTGCCTCTCTGGTGAATGGGTTGGCCCGAACATTGTGGATAATAGGATCAAGGAGATTGCTCTGGTAAGGGTGTATTCCAACTATTTTTCCCTGCCTGGCTTTAACTCCTTATGTAATATGAATAGATAGGGGGAGACTTTATATATGGACAGGAGGGATTTGTGAATGAAACTACATGTCGCTGTCCGGTGCTGAAACTATGCTATAGGCTGGGGCAACTGTGTTGGTGCTGGATAAGGCTGCACTGTGACTTGATTGACCTCATCTCTACTTGTTTTGCACAGATGGAGAATCTTAAGTGGGACAGGTAATGTGTATGCTTCGTTTTGCATGTTATTTTCGAGTGCATACTGTACAAACTTTTGTGACACGCTTGATCATTTGTAAGAAGCTTGATCATTTGTGATAAGATTGATTATCTTGTGACATTTGTAGATTTTGAAAGATTGTTTCATAATAAGCTGTGAGATGTGCATTTGTACTGTGTTTGGGACCTGAGAACACAGTGATTTGCTTTGGGGTCTTTGCAGGAACACTATGGTGAGTATACGTTAGGTCACTCTCATTGATCATGTCTCATTTAGCCTGGGTGGCTCAGTTTGTAGTGTACATCCAGGAGGCAGCCCTGCTGACAGCTGCTCTGTTTACCCCACCAGCCTCTATTAACACCTCACCCTGTCCTGCACTGTCAGGAACCATGACGTGGTGCAGCCACAAACACATGGCACCCTGCCTAACAATCAAATCAATCACATTTATTTATATCAGCAGGTGTCACAAAGTGCTTATACAGAAACCCAGCCTAAAACCCCAATCAGTAAGCAATGCAGATGTAGAAGCACGGTGGCTAGGGAAAACTCCCTACAAAGGCAGGAACCTAGGAAGAAACCTAGAGAGGAACCAGGCTCTGAGGGGTGGCCAGTCCTCTTCTGGCTGTGCCGGGTGGAGATTATAAGAGTAAATGGCCATTAAGGCCAGATTGTTCTTCAAGATATTCAAATGTTCATAGATGACCAGCAGGGTGAAGTAATAATCACAGTGGTTGTAGAGTGTGCAACAGGTCAGCACCTCAGGAGTAAATGTCAGTTGGCCTTTCCTAGCCAAGCATTCAGAGGTCGGGACAGCAGCTGCGGTAGAGAGAGAGAGGGAGCGAGAGAGTCAAAAACAGCAGATCCGGGACAAGGTAACAGGTCAGAGTTCCATAGCATGACCAGATGGACCAGGGACAGTCAGGAGTCGTCAGGTCAGGTAGTCCTGAGGCATGGTCCTAGGGCTCAGGTCCTCCAGGAGCAGAGTGAGAGAGGGAGAGTGCGAGAATTAGAGGGAGCATACTTAATTCACACAGGACACCAGATAAGACAGGAGAATTAGACTAGATATAACAGACTGACCCTAGCCCTCTTGCACATAGACTATTGCAGCATAGATACTGGAGGCTGAGACAGGGGGGGTCGGGGGACACTGTGGCCCCGTCCGACGATACCCCCGGACAGGGCCAACCAGGCAGGATATAACCCCACCTACTTTGCCAAAGCACAGCCCCCACACCACTAGAGGGATATCAACAGACAACCAACTTACTACCCTGAGACAAGGCTGAGTGTAGCCCATGAAGATCTCCTCCACTGCACGAGCCCAAGGGGGCACAAGACCGGACAGGAAGATCACGTGAGTGACCCAACCTACTCAACTCGAATATAGTGTAAAAAAGCCTGGCACGACATGACTCATCCCTCCTAGTCCAGTGACTCAGCCCCCGTAACAGGGTCAGAGGCAGAAAATCCCAGTGGATAGAGGGGAACCGGCCAGGCAGAGACAGCAAGGGTGGTTCGTTATTCCAGTGCCTTGCCGTTCACACCTGGGCCAGACTACGCTCAATCATATTACTTACTGAAGAGATGAGTCTTCAGTAAAGACTTAAAGGTTGAGACCGAGTCTGCGTCTCTCACATAGGTAGACCATTCCATAAAAATTGAGCTCTGTAGGAGAAAGCCCTGCCTCCAGCTGTTTGCTTAGGAACAATAAGGAGGCCTGCATCTTGTGACCGTAGCGTACGTGTAGGACCAAATCGGAGAGATAGGTAGGACCAAGTCCATGTAAAGGTTTGTAGGTTAGCAGTAAAACCTTGAAATCAGCCCTAGCCTTAACAGGAAGCCAGTGTAGAGAGGCTAACACTGGAGTAATATGATACATTCTTTTGGTTGTAGTCAAGATTCTAGCATCCATATTTAGCACTAACTGAAGTTTATTTAGTGCTTTATCCGGGTAGCTGGAGAGTAGAGCATTGCAGTAGTCTAATCTATAAGTGACAAAAACATGGATTAGCTTTTCTGCATAATTTTTGGACAAAAAGTTTCCAATTTTTGCCATGTTGCGAAGATGGAAAAAAAGCTGCCCTTAAAATATTCTTCATATGTTTGTCAAAAGAGATATCAGGGTCCTTCACAGTTATATTTGAGACGACTGTACAACCATCAAGATTAATTGTCAGATCAAGCAGCAGATGTCTTTGTTTCTTTGGACCTAGAACTAGCATCTCTGTTTTGTCCAAGTTTAAAAGTAAAAAATGTGCCTTATGTCTGAAACACAGGCTTCCAGGGTAGGCAATTTTGGGCCTTATCATGTTTCATTGAAATGTACAGCTGTGTGCCGTCCACATAGCAGTGAAAGTTGACATTGTGAAAGACATCACCAAGAGATAGAATATATAGTGAAAACAATAGAGGTCCTAAAACGGAACCTTGAGGAACACCAAAACGTATAATTGATTTGTCAGAGGACAAACCATCCACAGAGACAAACAGATATATTTCTGACAGATAAGATCTAAACTAGGCTATACTGGGGCAGGAGCCTAGCGTGTACCCTGTAGTCTTCCCTCAGGTCTGTGTAGGCTAGGACAGGACAGAGGAGGAGCAGATAAGACAGAGGCTGACAGATACGCTGAGGAGTATGGAGAGGGGAGACCGGATAGAGGCCATGGGGGTTTTATGAAGTGCTGCAGGATGCACTATTTTACGATGTGTCCCGTGGGACGTGTAGCTAGAGCAGGCAGGCTGGCAGGCAGATCTGTGAGGGGACAGTTCCAAGGACATAGCTGTCTATCTGGGGCTGGTCACTTCACACCTCGACAATGCTGCTGGCTCTCATTGTTGGGCTCTCCTCCAGGACAGTACACTGATGGAGTTCTGCACCAGAACAAAGGATACTGATGATTTCATAGAGCTTTCTCGTTTGAAAATAAAAAGCGCCTTTGAATCAGGATACATGTTTTTGTCGGTAGCTTTATATCTCATTGAGATGAGAGCCACAAATGTTAATTGTTATTGTATGGTAATTTGAATCAAGCGACAAGTGTAAGCATTTCCGCCATTCCATCGGAAGTGGAAATGAAGTGTCTTAGATTACAGTCTTTGCCCCTCACCAGACTCTGTGTCCTGAAGTGACTTCCTAAAATCCAAACCAACAAACCACGTTGATCCTGTCCCTGGAGACGTTGGCCGTGTTCGAGAAGATCAAAACTGTAATGTATCATGGATAAATTGTGAATGACTGATCAACAAATAATAATGAGTAGTTATTTATGATGCAAGGTTCTTTGCAGATCAGTCAGTTGGCAGTCGCCTGCACTGTTGGCTGCAATGTTGTACAAGCCCAGAGTCTCGGTCTCTGCTTTTGTACCGCTCACTCTCAGCCAATCAATTTCAGGAGTGGGGTTGGAGTGGTCACATGACTATCACAGCCTTGTACTCAGATGAAAACAAAGGAGCATGTCTGTTTTTTTTGGGGAAAAGCACCCTCATGGACTGAAACCAATCATTGACTGAAATCCTTCCCATCAGTAAAACAACACCCACCACTTTCTTATTTTGGTTAAGAACTGCTTTAAAATGACCTAGATTGCTGATTGTTGGATGTTGGAAGATAACTCTCAAAACTGTGTCATTCTTCAGCCTCCAAAACATTCAGACAGGCTCATTCTGGCATTTTTACTCCCATAGCTAAGCCTGCCGAATCCCTTAGTGACTACATCCAGATAGTTTGTCTCGGTCTCTGCTTCTCAAGTCCAGCAGCTGGTGAATTGACAGCTGGTGTCCCACTAAAAGAAACAGAAAATAACCTCATTTGAACTATTCTGTGTGTCCTGTCCCCCTATCTCACAGTAGACACACAGTGTCCACTGCACTCCTGCCATTTCTACTTGCTCTCATTTCAAGAGCTACTGCTGCTGTTTTGCCATATTCATGATTGTAAAGAGACAGTCAAGTACGGTAAAACCCCTTCCACACAGACAAAAATCCCACGTTTTTAATATCCCACCTTCTTTTGACCTGCTTTTTTGTGTATCTGAAAGGTGTAGGGGGTAAAAAATATGGTATATTAAATCCCACCTCGAGACCTAGTCATGAAACCTGCATTTCCACAGACCCTGTAACCAAAATACAGGTATCGGGTCTGTGTCAATGGTTCTTAAGTGACAGCTGTCAGATACACTACATGACCACACCTGCTCGTCAACCATCTCATTCCAAAATCATGGGCGTTAATATGGAGTTGGTCTCCCCTTTGCTGCTATAACAGCCTCCACTCTTCTGGGAAGACTTTCCATTAGATGTTGGAGCATTGCTGTGGGAACTTGCTTCCATTCAGCCACAACATCATTAGTGAGGTCGGGCACTGATGTTGGGTGATTAGGCCTGGCTCGCAGTCGGTGTTCCAATTCATCCCAAAGGTGTTCGATGGGGTTGAGGTCAGGGCTCTGTGCAGGCCAGTCAAGTACTTCAACACCGATCTCGACAAACCATTTCTGTATGGACCTCGCTTTGTGCACGGTGGCATTGTCATGCTGAAACAGGAAAGGGCCTGTTGGATGCATAGAATCGCCTAGAATGTAATTGTATGCTGTAGCGTTAACTAAGGGTCCTAGCCCGAACCATGAAAAACAGCCCAAGACCATTATTCCTCCTCCACCAAACTTTACAGTTGGCACTATGCATTCGGGCAGGGAGCGTTCTCTTGGCATCCACCAAACCCAGATTTGTCCGTTGGACTGCCAGATGGTGAAGCGTGATTCCTCACTCCAGAGAACGCGTTTCCACTGCTCCAGAGTCCAATGGCGGCGAGCTTTACACCTTTTTCCAGCCGATGCTTGGCATTGCGCTTGGTGATCTTAGGCTTGTGTAAGGCTGCTCGGTCATGGAAATCCATTTCATGAAGCGCCCGACTAACAGTTATTGTGCTGACGTTGCTTCCAGATGCAGTTTGGAACTCGGTAGTGAGTGTTGCAACCGAAGACAGACGATTTTTACGCACTACGTCCTTCAAGCTCACAAAACAGCTGTCCCGTTCTGTGAGCTTGTGTGGCCTACCACTTCGCAGCTGAGCCGTTGTTGCTCCAAGACGTTTCCACTTCACAATAACAGCACTTACAGTTGACCGGGGCAGCTCTAGCTGGGCAGAAATTTGATGAACTGACTTGTTGGAAAGGTGGCATCCTATGACAGTGCCACATTGAAAGTCACTGAGCTCAAATCCACTAATCTGAAGGGGTGTCTTGTGTCCACATACTTTTGTCTATGGATTCGGAAAGTATACAGACCCCTTCAATTTTTCCAAGTTACAGCTTTATTCTAAAATTGATTAAATAAAACATTTTCCTCATCAATCTACACACAATACCCCATAATGACAAAGCGAAAATAGGTATTTAGAAATGTTAGCCCCAAAAAACAAATCACCTTATTTACATAAGTATTCAGACCCTTTGCTATGTGACTCGAAATTGAGCTCTGGTGCATCCTGTTACCATTGAACATCCTTGAGATGTTTCTACAATTTGATTGGAATCCACCTGTGGTAAATTCAATTGATTGACATGATTTGGAAAGGCACACACCTGTCTATATAAGGCCCCACAGTTGACAGTGCATGTCAGAGCAAAAACCAAGCCATGAGGTCGAAGGAATTGTCTGTAGAGCTCTGAGACAGGATTGTGTCCAGGCACAAATCTGGGGAAGGGTACCAAAAGATTTCTGCAGCATTGAAGGTCCCCAAGAACACAGTGGCCTCCATCATTCTTAAATGGAAGAAGTTTGGAACCACCAAGACTCTTCCTAGAGCTGGCCGCCGGCCAAACTGAGCAATCGGGGGAGAAGGGCCTTGGTCAGGGAGGTGACCAAGAACCCGATGTTCACTCTGACAGAGCTCCAGAGTTCCTCTGTGGAGATGGGAGAACCTTCCAGAAGGACAACCATCTCTGCAGCACTCCACCAATCAGGCCTTTATGGTAGAGTGGCCAGACGGAAGCCACTTCTCAGTAAAAGGTACATGACAGCCCACTTCAAGTATGCCAAAAGGCACATAAAGGACTCTCAGACCATGAGAAACAAGATTCTCTGCTCTGATGAAACCAAGATTGAATTATTTGGCCTGAATGAAAAGCGTCACACGTCTGGAGGAAACCTGGCACCGTCTCTACGGTGAAGCATGGTGGTGGCAGCATCATGCTGTGGAGATGTTTTTCAGCAGCAGGGACTGGGAAATTAGTCAGGATCGAGGAAAAGATTAACGGAGCAAAGTACAGAGAGATCCTTGTTGAAAACCTGCTCCAGAGCGCTCAGGACCTCAGACTGGGGCAAAGGTTCACCTTCCAACAGGATAACAACGCTAAGCACACAGCCAAGACAATGCAGGAGTGGCTTCGGGACAAGTTTCTGAATGTCCTTGAGTAGCCCAACCTGAACCCAATCGAACATCTCTGGAGAGACTTGAAAATAGCTGTGCATTTACGCTCCCCATCCAACCTGACAGAGCTTGAGAGGATCTGCAGAGAAGAATGGGAGAAACTCCACAAATACAGGTGTGCCAAGCTTGTAGCGTCATACCCAAGAAGCCTCGAGGCTGTAATCGCTGCCAAAGGTGCTTCAACAAGGTACTGAGCAAAGGGTCTGAATACTTATGTAAATATGATATTTCAGTTGTTGTTGTTTTTTATCAATTTGCACCAAAAAACAACAACCTGTTTTTGCTTTGTCATCATGGGGTTTTGTGTGTAGATTGATGAGGGAAAAAAACAATTTATTCCATTTTAGAATAAGGCTGTAATGTAACAAAATGTGGAAAAAGTCAAGGGGTCTGAATTCTGTGGAGTACTTGCTACTTCCCGAATAGTTTCCTGGGTGGAATCAATCATGATTTTCATATGTATTGGTGAGTGATTGCCTATTTTGTATATGGGTTCATGTGTGTAATTGAGTTTTAATGCATACTTCCTCATTCTTCATGTTTCCAGTGCATGTTTCCAGTCTTCAGGCCAATGTGCATTCAGTTCATTGGGTATGGACCTGTTTGTTGTGAGAAACAAGGGATAATACAATTCTCCCTTCACCACGGCTGTAATACTGTACAAATGACTAGCTACAGTAAGCAGATCATGGGAACAAAAATCAAAGCCACAAATCAGGCTGAACTGTAACCCTCCCAATTTAGTTTTCTCTTTGAACTTTGAATATTTTAGTCGATTCAAGACTAAATCATGTTTTTCAAAGGCTGAACCCAGAACATACATTTTGAATTTGTTCTCTACTATCTCTCATGGTCCAAAATAATTTTGCCGATTACAAAGCAGCTATAGGACTTAGCATCTATGCATATGATTAGCTGTTATGTTATGATTACTGTCACTCTTTCCTCTGATCAACCCAACAACACTAACAAATATGATTGCTCAGCTGTAAACTGTGTCACGCAGGCCAGGTGAGTGATTGATGAGTGAGTGAGTGAGAGAGAGATACAGAGAGAGAGGGAGAGGGAGAGAGAGAGGGGCTGGCTGGTGTTGTGCTGCCTGCCAGGCAGACATTTGGAGAGAGTGGCAGAGTGGAAGGTTGAGGCCCTGCCATCAGTCCCAGCCTTCCGCAACCGCCATGCTGCTGACAAGGCATTTTCAACACTTTTTTATCTGCAAAGGTGAAAGATAAGCCCCATGCCTCATTTAGATGCTGTTTTTTCACCCGCTTTGTAGCGGATAGCTCTGGGTTGTTGTCCAGAAGTAACTTGGGATTGAAAGTAAGTCGCAGAAGTACTAAAGGGGACTGAGTATCTGTTAATGATAATGTTAGAGTTTTCCAAATTTTCGTTTCCATTCCATATCTCATCATAGCAAGCAATATGTTCTCATTAAATGGATTTCATGTCAGGGCCTCATCAGATATCCTTTAGTAAATGTGAGACTTGGAATGTCATCCAACATCTGACACAGAAACCTTTAGTTATCATTGCAGGAGCGTCCATTATATTTGTCCTCCATTTTGAAACTAGAGGCTGTTGGGATTCCAATAGATGTCATCCTATCTGCATTGCTGCAGAAGCCTGGCTCTTTCTCTGTTTTCACTACAGCTTCAAATGCAGATTGGCTCACTATCTCTGTGGCAGTATGATTAATCGGCCTATCTAAGGACAGGTTGGGGTATGGGGTTGGGGAGGGTGGAGAGAGAGGGAAAGAGGGAGAGAGGGGACATGGGGATATAGCCTAGCTGTAAATGAGTCCAGGCCTCATTGGACATTCAAACAGCAACCCTGTCGCTAAGCTTTCTGAAGGACCCCTCAGATAATAGCTGAGTCACAATCAGCTGCAGGTAGGAGTTAGCTACCATTGTTTTATCCATGCCACCCGGTTTGTAAATCTTCCCTTTGGGACTGTCAGAGCATAATGTTACACGTTAGAGAAATACTTTTCTTTGGTTCAGTTCAACCAGATCATCCACAAGGCTTTTCCTTTTCTTTGACATCCTTATCCTGGGCTCTCAGGACAGAATCCATTCATTTATTGGGTTTTCCTGTATTCTTGGGTTGGACCTCTGAAATGATTTTGAAGTAACACGAGGGAAGGAAATTACACAAGCTATCCACTGTGACAAGACTTGACATGAAGTGGATTGCACTGTATTGCAGGTGGATTGAACTCTAGTTGGACTGTCAGGTGTCCACAATACATTTCACAGCTGAGGTTTGCATAAGTGTGTGTGTGGGTGTGTGTGCAATTAACTATGCATGTGTGTGTAGTGTGTGTGTATCTGTTTGTATGTGTGTGCTGTACATGTGTGACTCACTCCATGTCTCTGTGAATGTCCTGTCCTGGGGGACTGCTCAAGCAGTGCTGATGACAAAGTAGTGGCGATCAATGCCTGTGTGAATGTGCAAATGTCACCCTCCCTGGTTATATGTCATTAACCAGGAGAGATCCCTGTTTGTACAGGAATGGGAGAGTTGGGGATGGGGAAGAATGTTTTTACCTATTGCAGGCATTGGTGTGGAAACCTGATAAGCTGAACCCTTTCCAGACCACTCTTGGTGCATTACTGTATGTCTTCTTGCTATCAAATATTCGGCTAATGCCCAGCGATTAGATTCCCCATTTAATATATTTCAGAGTCAAGATCACAACCCTATGACATGTTGTATTCCTGATCCTTAAACCACTCTTGGATCCTTGGAATCTGAAGTTTGATGACACAGGGCTAGGGCCCCGATGAGTCAGCTGGATACTGCCGCTCAATGACTATTCATTTAATTACTTCAATTAATTAAAGGATATTACGGTTCCCTGTCTGCAGACTGAGACACTACTAGACTATTGGGGGCATTCAGTGTGGCACAAGCCCAGAAGGCTCCAGGTCAGAGTCAAACTGCAGTACACCAGTTTCTTTTGTATTTTTTGTATTTTACCCCCTTTTTCTCTCCAATTTCATGATATCCAATTATGATCTTGTCTCATCGCTGCAACTCCCCAATGGGCTCAGGAGAGGCGAAGGTTGAGTCATGCGTCCTCCGAAACATGACCCCCCAAACCGTGCTTCTTTTCACCCGCCCGCTTAACCAGGAAGCCAGACGCACCAATGTGTCAGAGGAAACACAGTTCAACTGATGACCGAAGTCAGCCTGCAGGCGCCCGGCCCGCCACAAGGAGTCGCTAGAGCGCGATGAGCCAAGTAAAGCTCCCCCGGCCAAACCCTCCCCTTACCCGGACGACGCTCTGCCAATTGTGCGCCGCACTGTGGGACTCTAGGTCACGGCCGGTTGTGACACAGCCTGGGATCGAACCCGGGTCTGTAGTGACGATGCAGTGCCTTAGACCGCTGCACAACTCGGGAGGCCCACAGTACACCAGTTTTATCTTATCTTGATTATTGCCCAGTCATATGGTCAGGTGCTGCAAAGAAGGGCCTAGAAAAACTGCCGCTGGCCCAGAATAGAACGGCACGTCTTGCGCTTCACTGTAATCAGAGGGCTAATATCAATACTATGCATGC
Source organism: Coregonus lavaretus (assembly GCF_964263955.1). Lineage (NCBI taxonomy): Eukaryota > Metazoa > Chordata > Actinopteri > Salmoniformes > Salmonidae > Coregonus > Coregonus lavaretus. The sequence continues at coordinate 29,319,360 of NC_140007.1, read as the reverse complement.
CAGTCTCTCTTGGCAAAAAGTAGAGGAGAGACTTCCTGCATCACTTAATGTGTTGAAAAATTCAAAATGGTTTGCATAGTCAACTTACACACAGCTCTGACACACACACTTACCCCACCAGACATGCCACAAGGGGGTCTTTTCACAGTCCCCAAATCCAGAACAAATACAGTGTTATATAGAGCCATAACTGCATGGAACTCCCTTCCATCTCAGATTGCTCAAGTGAACAGCAAACCTGGTTTAAAAAAAGAAATAAAGCGACACCTTACGGCACAATGCCTCTCCCCTATTTGACCTAAATATTTTGTGTATATGTACTGATATGTAGGCTATGTGTGACGTTTTAAATGTATACAGTTCTGTCCTTGAGCTGTTCTTGTCTATTAATGTTCTGTATTATGTCATGTTTTATGTGGACCCCAGGAAGAGTAGCTGCTGTTTTCGCAACAGCTAATGGAGATCCTAATAAAATACCACCCAAAATATGGACTGAGCCAAGAGCTCAAAAACCTGCTGTGACAGTGACTGTTGTTTTCTGCATGATGGTTGTTGGCTGTGTTAGTAAAAAATCTACTGTCTGAAGTTCTCAGCTTTATTTAGATCACATTCTCTTAAAATATTGATTATTGGAGACAGAGAAATTGCTGCTGCAGATTAATTGGCTACAGATACTGTGTAGGATGTTGCAGCTAAAAATACTGTCAAAGAAAATAGGGCAAGCACTCCAAACATTGAGCTAGCTAATACTCTTGATATGTGAGATGATTGCCTGTGAGAATGTCTCTCTGGCAGATAACAATTCAAATAAAATAAAATAAAATTGTATTTGTCACATGCGCCGAATACAACTTTAGACATATTCAGCAGCCAGCAGTGTCCACATACTTTTGGTCAGCCAGCAGTCTTTGAAAGATAGCCCAACCCAGATAAGTACCACAGTGCAGTTTTCCACAGTCTCTTTTACTAATGATATTCAGTCTGAAAATATCAGGAATGACTACACTCATGAGACATTTGTGGCAATCTCAACAACAACCAAATAATGTAATTTTCGAAGCCAGTCAGTCAGTCCAGATCAGCGTCTCCATCTCTTGCCACCCTCAGATGGTAAATAAGCAGAAAGGCAGCAGCCATTCTAGTAGTTTCATAGTAATCCTATTAAAACTTGTGCACAAACGAGGCCATTAGGGTTCTGGGAGCCCCCAGTCCATTTCAGCAGGGGTAGATTGCCATGCCAAGGGAAGTAAGGAGTTTAGGAAACAAATCTGCACATTATCTCTAATTGAAATGGCATCACAAACCTTGTTTTCAGCTCAACTCCTCTCAGAGTCAGTCGATATGTGTGGAAACTCACGTTGGCCCATTCGGCTGGCATTCTAATGCAACAAAACATTGTCACGAAACGAATCACCCAGAGTAGGCCTATAAAGCTAGTGAGTATAAGAGTTGTTCTATAGGAGGAGGGACTTCATATGTTTAAAGTGAAGGCTTGCATACTCAGTCGACTAAAGAACAACCACATTAGGCTATGTCCAATAAGGGCGTTTTGTTCCACCTAACAATGTCTGTCTGGCTCCTAATGTTTTATTTTACCCTTATGAGAACACATTCTCATTTACAGCAATGACCTGGGGAATAGTTACAGGGCATGAATGAGCCAATTGGAAGCTGGGAGGATTAGGTGGCCAGATAGGGAATTTAGCCAGGACATTAGGGTTAACACCTCTATTCTTACGATAAGTGTCATGGGATCTTTAGTGACCACAGAGAGTCAGGACACCTGTTTAACATCCCATCCGAAAGACGACACAGGGCAATGTCCCCAGGAAAGAGTGCTTTCTACTGTCCCTCCAACAACACTTCCAGCAGCATCTGGACTCCCATCCAGGGACTGACCCAGACCAACCCTGCTTAGCTTCAGAGGCAAGCCAGCAGTGGGATGCAGGATGGTATGTCCCACTGTTGTTATACGGCTGGGATGATCAGCTCAAATAGACTAAGGGGAGGGCATCGGTCAGAAGTGACTCACCGTTATTACAGACAATATTTTTTATTTTTCTATTAGTGTAACCAAGACACTCATGTTCTTTTATGATAAGTGTCACCGTGCTGTGTCGTGTCATGTCTTGGAGCAATTATTTTTTAATTCATTTATTTGACAACTTATTGCAATTAATTTGCGCCTGGAGTCGCTCCGTGCAATTTGGATGGATATAATTACTCGGTGTTAAAATGGAAAGGGCAAATTTGTATAACATTTATACATTAAGAAAATACCTCAAACTAAGGACTATCTAAGTAAAGGTTGCCTTGAAAAACAGACAGACTGCGTTTGGTTTACTTTTTCACTGCTCAGTACAATTTCCATGTAGTTGTAAGATGTATTTCACATGGATGTAGAGAATGCAGGCTGGATCAGCTGTAGGTCATACACACCACCCACACACCCCATGCAGTCCCAGATGGCAGGCAGGGGGCTGCTGTGCTGCAGGGGGCTAATGCTTCCATTGGGGTCAGAAATTATATCACCCTGTATCTAAGTCAATGCTGTCAAACCTAACCTAACTGACAACCAATCAATCAACCAACCAACAACCATGGCTGACCCTAGCTAAGCTAACATTCCTTGTGAATATAACAACCTTTACAAAGAGGAGTATAATCAGAATGTTAGCTCACGTCTGGACACAGACTGGGCGCTGGCTAACAGCTGTGCAGAAGTGGTATGGAGGTGAGGTTGTCAGAGACCAGCGTAAAACAGAGGACGTGTCTGTCTGTCTGGCTGTAGGAGTGTGTTAATTAATTATAGTCAGGGAACTTGATGTTGTGTAGCTAATGAAACAGCTGCACTACTACTGCATAGTACTTTGCTGCTAGGACTGACCGGTGTGCTAATCAGCCATCTGAGAAACAACAGAGCGCTATGATGCATGGAGATGGAGCTACATGGATAATGTTGTTGTCACACTGCCAGTACTTTAGCATGTAAATCACATCCACTTCCTCCCATACCTCAACAGCATACTATACATGTATGTCGCAGCAGGTTGCCTAGCGGTTAAAAGCATTGGGCCAGTAACCGAAAGGTCGCTGGTTTGAATCCCTGTGCCGACTACGTGAAAAATCTGTCGATGTGCCCTTTGAGCAAGGCACGTAACCCTAATTGGTCCTGTATGTGGCTCTGGATAAGAGCGTCTGGTAAAATGTAATGTCTAAAGAGCACATTATCTACAGATGGCAAAGTATGATCTCTGTAGCTACAGTGGGGGAAAAAAATATTTAGTCCCCTCTATTTTTGCCTTTCCTCCACCACCCACTTTCTATCCTATTCTCGTGCTCAGTCTTTGACTGTCCTTCTTTCTCCACCCCCTCCTTTTCTTACACACACATACAGTGGGGGAAAAAAGTATTTAGTCAGCCACCAATTGGGCAAGTTCTCCCACTTAAAAAGATGAGAGAGGCCTGTAATTTTCATCATAGGTACACGTCAACTATGACAGACAAATTGAGGAAAATAAATCCAGAAAATCACATTGTAGGATTTTTAATGAATTTATTTGCAAATTATGGTGGAAAATAAGTATTTGGTCACCTACAAACAAGCAATATTTCTGGCTCTCACAGACCTGTAACTTCTTCTTTAAGAGGCTCCTCTGTCCTCCACTCGTTACCTGTATTAATGGCACCTGTTTGAACTTGTTATCAGTATAAAAGACACCTGTCCACAACCTCAAACAGTCACACTCCAAACTCCACTATGGCCAAGACCAAAGAGCTGTCAAAGGACACCCGAAACAAAATTGTAGACCTGCACCAGGCTGGGAAGACTGAATCTGCAATAGGTAAGCAGCTTGGTTTGAAGAAATCAACTGTGGGAGCAATTATTAGGAAATGGAAGACATACAAGACCACTGATAATCTCCCTCGATCTGGGGCTCCACGCAAGATCTCACCCCGTGGGGTCAAAATGATCACAAGAACGGTGAGCAAAAATCCCAGAACCACACGGGGGGACCTAGTGAATGACCTGCAGAGAGCTGGGACCAAAGTAACAAAGCCTACCATCAGTAACACACTACGCCACCAGGGACTCAAATCCTGCAGTGCCAGACGTGTCCCCCTGCTTAAGCCAGTACATGTCCAGGCCCGTCTGCTAGAGTGCATTTGGATGATCCAGAAGAGGATTGGGAGAATGTCATATGGTCAGATGAAACCAAAATAGAACTTTTTGGTAAAAACTCAACTCGTCGTGTTTGGAGGACAAAGAATGCTGAGTTGCATCCAAAGAACACCATACCTACTGTGAAGCATGGGGGTGGAAACATCATGCGTTGGTGCTGTTTTTCTGCAAAGGGACCAGGACGACTGATCCGTGTAAAGGAAAGAATGAATGGGGCCATGTATCGTGAGATTTTGAGTGAAAACCTCCTTCCATCAGCAAGGGCATTGAAGATGAAACGTGGCTGGGTCTTTCAGCATGACAATGATCCCAAACACACCGCCCGGGCAACGAAGGAGTGGCTTTGTAAGAAGCATTTCAAGGTCCTGGAGTGGCCTAGCCAGTCTCCAGATCTCAACCCCATAGAAAATCTTTGGAGGGAGTTGAATGTCCGTGTTGCCCAGCGACAGCCCCAAAACATCACTGCTCTAGAGGAGATCTACATGGAGGAATGGGCCAAAATACCAGCAACAGTGTGAAAACCTTGTGAAGACTTACAGAAAACGTTTGACCTGTGTCATTGCCAACAAAGGGTATATAACAAAGTATTGAGAAACTTTTGTTATTGACCAAATACTTATTTTCCACCATAATTTGCAAATATATTCATAAAAAATCCTACAATGTGATTTTCTGGATTTTTTTCTCTCATTTTGTCTGTCATAGTTGACGTGTACCTATGATGAAAATTACAGGCTTCTCTCATCTTTTTAAGTGGGAGAACTTGCACAATTGGTGGCTGACTAAATACTTTTTCCCCCACTGTATGTGAATACAAGCACAGGTTGTGTACTACTCCCTTCACAGAACAGCATAAACTGGCTCTAACCAGAATAGAAAGAGGAGTGGGAGGCCCCGGTGCACAACTGAGCAAGAGGACAAATACATTAGAGTGTCTAGTTTGAGAAACAGGCGCCTCACTGGTCCTCAACTGGCAGCTTCATTAAATAGTACCAGCAAAACACCAGTCTCAACGCATGCAAAAGGGTTTTCTAATAATCAATTAGCCTTTTAAAATGATAAACTTGTATTAGCAAACACAACGTGCCATTGGAACACAGGACTGATGGTTGCTGATAATGGGCCTCTGTACGCCTATGTAGATATTCCATAAAAAATCAGCCGTTTCCAGCTACAATAGCCATTTATAACATTAACAATGTCTACACTGTATTTCTGATCAATTTGATGATATTTTAATGGACAAAATAATTGCTTTTCTCTCGAAAACAAGGACATTTCTAAGTGACCCCAAACTTTTGAACGGTAGTGTATATACATAATATACTTATATATTTATACACTACATGACCAAAAGTATGTGGACACCTGCTTGTCGATCATCACATTCCAAAATCATAGGCATTAATATGGAGTTGGTCCCCCCTTTGCTGCTATAACAGCCTCCACTCTTCTGGGAAGGCTTTCCACTAGATGTTGGAACATTGCTGAGGGGACTTGATTACATTCAGACACAAGCGCATTAGTGAGGTTGGGCACTGATGTTGGGCGATTAGGCCTGGCTCGTAGTCGGCATTCCAATTCATCCCAAAGGTATTGAATGGGGTTGAAGTCAGGGCTCTGTGCAGGCCAGTCAAGTTCATCCACACCGATCTCGACAAAACAGTTCTGTATGGACCTCGCTTTGTGCACGGGGGCATTGTCATGCTGAAACAGTAAAAGGGCCTTCCCCAAACTGTTGACAGAAAGTTGGAAGCACAGAATCGTCTAGAATGTCATTGTATGCTGTGGCGTTAAGATTTCCCTTCACTGGAACTAAGGGTCTTAGCCCGAACCATGAAAAACAGCCCTAGACCATTATTCCTCCTCCACCAAACTTTACAGTTGGCACTATCCATTGGGGGCAGGTAGCGTTCTCCTGGCATCCGCCAAACCCAGATTTGTCCGTCGGACTGCCAGATGGTGAGGCGTGATTCATCACTCCAGAGAACGCATTACCACTTCTCAAGAGTCCAATGGCGGTGAACTTTACACCACTCCAGGCGACGCTTGGCATTGTGCATGGTGATCTTAGGCCAGTGTGGGGCTGCTCGGCCATGGAAGCCCATTTCATGAAGCTCCTGACGAACAGCTCCTGTGCTGACGTTGCTTCCAGAGGCAGTTTGGAACACGGTAGTGAGTGTTGCAACTGAGGACAGACGATTTTTACATGCTATGTGCTTCAGCACTCAGCGGTCCCGTTCTGTGAGCTTGTGTGGCCTACCACTTCGCGGCTGAGCCATTGTTGCTCCTAGATTTTTCCTCTTCACAATAACAGCACTTACAGTTGACCGGGGTAGTTCTAGCAGGGCAGGAATTTGACAAACTGACTTGTTGGAAAGGTGGCATCCTATGACAGTGCCACATTGAATGTCACTGAGTTATTCAGTAAGGCCATTCTACTGCCAATGTTTGTCTATGGAGATTGCATGGCTGTGTGCTCAATTTTATACACCTGTCAGCAACGGATATGGCTGAAATAGCCGAATCCACTAATTTGAAGGGGTGTCCACATACATTTGTATATATATTGTACATACATAGCACTCCATTTGCATTACAATTTAACCATTCAGCAGGCACCCCCATCCAGAGCGACCCACAGCTAGTGCATTCATCTTAATATAGCCAGGCGAGGCAACCACATATCACAGTCGTATCCCAACCACATATCATATACCTAATACAATACATAATACAACGCTAAATACAATACAAAATGCATAAAAATGTCTGTCTCTTCACAGTCCCTGTCGTGCAGTAAGGTGTTATTTTTTCTGTTTTTTTCTAAGATTGTATTTTGTATTTTATCAACAATACAAAACATACAACATACAAACAATGACATCATAAAAACATCAACTACATTACACCTGCCCAGACCCACTAGCCCTCACCTCTATCTCCAGCACCCGTATCACTTTTTGCCACATGGCCTCATTTTGTATGAATCTGGTTTTATTGCTAGCTTGAGTTACCTTGGGTGGCAGAGAGTTCCATTTAGTCATGGCTCTATTTAATACTGAGTGTTTCCCAGCCTCTGTTCTGGACTTGGGTTCTAATTACTGTAATGCCATCTCTCTACTATAGCAAGATATACACCTCCATTACTAATGTACATGGTAATGGCAATTGAACAGAGTGCTTGTATAACACATTTATTGGAGTTTTCTGCCTAAAATAGCTTTGCCATTGTCAGGAAAACAGAGCAAATATTGATCTTTGGAAAAGCAACGTTATTCTCCTCAGCTTACCAACAATAATTCCCCTAGCATCCACATCTCAGCTGGTAGTTAGTAAAAATGCCGCATCCCAGAAATGAGACGTAAAATCTGCTACCGTTTGTGGTGAGATTATTTGAAGTCAACAACACAGTGTCAGTGAGCTGTGCTTTATTCCAGTCTGTTTATATGCAGATGAAGAATACAGGCTTAAAGCCCTTGATTCCCATTCAAGTCTGAGCCAATGTGCTTAGTGATAAGGGCCAGATCATACCAGGAGCCATGTTGCTCAGGGACGTGGAGCACAGCCATTTTGTTTGAAGTTATGAGGAGAAGTAGGGTAGTCCCTAACTAACGAAGTGAGAAGCACACAGAGATGGGGCTCTAAAGCAGATGCTGCTTCTTGTCACGGATCTGTAGCTTGTTGTTTAGTTGGTAAATTAGTCATTTAAGCAGGTAAAGTAAGTATTTGCTAATGTTTTGCTTATCTGTTATGCTGCCTCAAAGGACATGTCTAGACAGAGTCAGTTTTACCTTAGAATTGTGATGGTAAGGTTTAGAAAAGCTCTGCCCAGACCAGTTGTATAAGCAAACAAGGTTATTCATGGCTGATTGCATTTCATTTAGGGATATGATATTGACCAGACTATTGTACAAATATGGTTAGGGCATTAAGGTATATATGTTTGTTTGGCTGTTTACTGGCTTGTGTTGAAGAGGTGGTATTTCACGTTCAATTTAAGGCCTCCTTCAAAGGGAAAACACCATGTATAATTAATTTTCCAGGAGTGAGTGGTGAGAGCTGATCATAAAGCAGGGGTAATGGCTGCCATAAAGCAGTGGACTAACCCTGGTCCTCCGAGCCCCTCCAGGGCCCATTACCCCGCTGCCCTTCGAGAGGAGATAAAACGCTTTTCCACGCCATCTCTGCCGATGTTAATTCAATTCTGCCTGGCTTAGTCTGCCGTGAGGGTCAAACAGAGGGATAAATCTACTCGCCTTAGAGCCTGGCTGGCTGGTGATTATCACTGGGTTGTTGTTCATACAACCCAAACAACCAACACTAAGGCTGCACAGCCAAGACATGGACAATGATGACTGTTGTTGGTGATATACACATACCTCATGTCTCCCCCCTGATACAGTCCATCACACTTTTGGCATGTTTTGTAACAGACATGTTTTTGTAACGGACATGTTTTGTTACAGACATGCCCCACACCCAATCAGAGGCAGCGGGCCATTATTTGTAAGATTTTGATTGGGTGGGTTTGCCTACACAGATGGAGAATCCACGCTGTGTTATTCACCCAGTGGCTGGATGTCGGTAATTACTATCAATTTTGGGAAGAGCAAGTACAGACAGTTAATCTCCCCTAGCATTCCTGGTTTACAGGCGGGCGGAATATTCAAGGTCTTTCAGGTTAACGTGGTCCTGGCACCGACGAAGATGGCGGCCTCGCGACTAGCTCTTAGGAAACTTTGCGGTATTTAGTTTTTTTATGTATTATTTTTTACATTATAAGCTCCGAAAGTGTTTTGTATCATTACATAGAGCCGGGAAAAACTATTGGATATCAGAGTGGTGGTAACTCACGAGCATTACGACCAGGAATATGACTTTCCCGAAGCAGATCCTTTGTTTGCTCTCCCCAGGGCAATTTAACTAATTCCAGCGGCTGACCCAAAACATCGCCGGCGGAGGAGAGGCACTCGGAGCGGCCTGCTGGTTCGGCGTAGGATGCGCGCACACCATTCACCGCTTCCAAGTATATTACTCACTAATGTTCAGTCTTTGGATAACAAAGTCGACGAGCTCAGGGCAAGAATTTCTTTCCAGAGAGACATCAGGGCCTGTAACATACTTTGTTTCACGGAAACATGGCTTTTTCTGGATATTCTGTTGAAATCGGTCCAGCCAGATGGGTTCTCAGTTCATCGTGCAGAAAAAAAGAAATATCTCTCCGGGAAGCAGAAGGGCGGAGGTGTGTGTTTCATGATTAACGACTCATGGTGTAATTGTAGTAACATACAGGAACTCAAGTCCTTTTGTTCACCCGACCTAGAATACCTCACAATCAAATGCTGACCGTATTATCTCCCAAGATAATTTTCTTCGGTTATAGTCACGGCCGTGTATATCCCCCCTCAAGCCGATACCACGACGGCCCTCGAAGAACTTCACTGGACTTTATGCAAACTGGAAACCACATATCCTGAGGCTGCATTTATTGTAGCTGGGGATTTTAACAAAGCAAATTTGAGGACTAGGCTGCCGAAGTTCTATCAAAATGTTGACTGTTGTACATGGGCTGCTAAAATTCTTGCTTCCAGACAAGCTAAACACCTTCTTCGCCCTCTTTGAGGATAATACAGTGCCACCGACGCGGCCCACTACCAGGGACTGTGGGCTCTCCTTCTCCGTGGACAACGTGAGTAAGACATTTAAGCATGTTAACCCACACAAGGCTGCCGGCCCAGACGGCATCCCTAGCCGCGTCCTCAGAGCATTCGCAGACCAGCTGGCCGGTGTGTTTACGGACATATTCAATCTGTCCCTATTCCAGTCTGCTGTCCCCACATGCTTCAAGATGGCCACCATTGTTCCTGTACCCAAGAAAGCAAAGGTAACTGAACTAAATGACTATCGCCCCGTAGCACTCACCTCTGTCATCATGAAGTGCTTTGAGAGACTAGTCAAGGATCATATCACCTCTACCTTACCTGTCACCCTAGACCCACTTCAATTTGCTTACCACCCACATAGATCCACAGACGATGCAATCGCCATCACACTGCACACTGCCCTATTCCATCTGGACAAGAGGAATACTTATGTAAGAATGCTGTTCATTGACTATAGCTCAGCATTCAACACCATAATACCCTCCAAGCTCATCATTAAGCTCGAGGCCCTGGGTCTGAACCCCGCCCTGTGCAACTGGGTCCTGGAATTCCTGACGGGCCGCTCCCAGGTGGTGAAGGTAAGAAACAACCTCTCCACTTCTCCACTGATCCTCAACACTGGGGCCCCTCAAGGGTGCGTGCTCAGCCCCCTCCTGTACTCCCTGTTCACCCATGACTGTGTGGCCAAGCACGCCTCCAACTCAATCATCAAGTTTGCAGACGACACAACAGAAGTAGGCTTGATTACCAACAATGACGAGACAGCCTACAGGGAGGAGGTGAGGGCTCTGGGAGTGTGGTGCCAGGAAAATAACCTCTCAATCATTGTCAACAAAACAGGAGATGATCGTGGACTTCAGGAAACAGCAGAAGGTGCACCCCCCATCCACATCGACGGGACCGCAGTGGAGAAGGTGGAAAACTCCAAGTTCCTTGGCGTACACATCACTGACAAACTGAAATGGTCCACCCACGCAGACAGTGTGGTGAAGAAGGCGCAATAGAGCCTCTTCAACCTCAGGAGGCTGAAGAAATTTGGCTTGGCACCTAAAACTCTCACAAACTTTTACAGATGCACAATTGAGAGCATCCTGTCGGGCTGTATCACCACCTGGTACGGCAACTGCACCGCCCGCAACCGCAGGGCTCTCCAGAGGGTGGTGCGGTCTGCCGAACGCATTACCGGGGCAAACTACCTGCCCTCCAGGACAACTACAGCACCCGATGTCACAGGAAGGCCAAAAGGATCATCAAGGACATCAACCACCCGAGCCACTGCCTGTTCACCCCGCTATCATCCAGAAGGCGAGGTCAGTACAGGTGCATCAAAGCTGGGACCGAGAGACTGAAAAACAGCTTCTATCTCAAGACCATCAGACTGTTAAATAACCATCACTAGCGCATTAGAGGCTGCTGCTGCCTATTGAAATCACTGACCACTTTAAGAAATGGAACACTAGTCACTTTAATAATGTTTACATATCTTGCATTACTCATCTCATATGTATATACTGTATTCTATAATATTCTACTGTATCTTAGTCCATGCCGCTCTGTCAATGCTCGTCCATATATGTATGTATTCTTAATTCCATTCCTTACTTAGATTTGTGTGTATTGGGTGAATGTTGTGAAATGGTTAGATATTACTTGTTAGATATTACTGCACTGTCGGATCTAGAAGCACAAGCATTTCAACACACTCGCAATAACATCTACTCTTCACATGTATGTGACAAATAAAATTGGATTTGATTTGATTTGATTTGGCTAAAGATTGAATATCCAGACAGTTTCTGCCTCAACACTCTTGAGACTGAGAGCATTAAGGGTGAGCAAGATCGGGGAGAAAGAGGGGAACTGATTAAGCGAGATGTCAGGGAAAACACTGTGTACATGGGGTGCGACATGGATGGCATGATGGTACACCATAGCGCCTGTCTGTAGACTAAACATCTTCCCCAGAGAGATCTGTAATGTGGTCTTTCCCCAAACCAATACAAGTTATTTCTCCAAATGTTCTTAAAAAACAAACACTATAGAGTGTTTAAATATTACTGTAGAGTATGTGAAAAATGTCCCTCTTCACTAACCTTTATTTTTCAAATGAAATGTTCCAGAAATGTGTATTTTTTATACAAAATTAACTATGGCTGATGACTCACTGCAAAGAGAACAAATTATTTAAACTTTCATAATTTGTTATCCCCATATGGTGTTCTTTCACTTAGCCAATTTAGTAGTTTCAGTCTTTCTACAAGCCATTTGTCTTACGCAACATCAACTTGCATAACGTCACAAACATAAGTTATTCTGCCATGGCTTTAATGAAATCAGAAATCATTTTAATGAAATCATTAGGTTTATCAACCTTCGAAGCCCCTTTCTGAGTCTGGCTCCTGCTCAATCGCTCATTATTTTGACACAAGGCGGATCACACTCAGCTGCTGTTTGTCGCAGTTTGATTCCTAGCCCTGATGACAGCTTTGTTATTGAAGTGTGGGTGGACATATGTGAATGGGATGCGTGCACACAGAGTAAGTTGTTGTAGTTGTTTAGCTTGGCTTTGTATATCACATCGTAGTTATTACCATGTTATATGCTGAAGTTGTTATTTGTATTGGCTATTATTACCTTTAGTGTTGTTTCTATGTGTAATACTTGCTATTTATGTTGCCCATTTGTATAGTCTCATTGTATGGAATTAGGTAAGATGTTTACATTAACCCTGCTGTTGTTATTATTGTACTATTATGTAATACCTGGTTATTAGATACAGTCCTTACCTATTGTGCTATTGCAGTTCTGTTCCATTTTCATTCTCTGTTGTAGGCCATTTGATGCATACATTCATCCTTCTCTATTCATTGCATTCCATGTGTATAGTCATTATCTGTCTGGTCCTGTAACTTTACAGAACCATCCCCATGTACATCCCCATGTTCTACCCCATGTTCATCTTCTCCTGTGTGTGAATAAAGTTCCTGTGTGTGTTCACTTTTGGGCTGCTTTATTCCCCTCTAACTGGGGGCAGTGTCAGTGAGTCACAAACCAGTCAAATACGTAGAGCCGGGTCGCTCTCTTTCTCTAGATATGACCTTACTATGCTTATAATCAAGACTTTTGGTGTCCAGAATGTTAAGTCTTTTGGTGTCCAGAATGTTAAGTACCTGTATGTGTCCTTTACAAATCAGTGTTAACAGCCCTCTCTCTCTATTCAAAAGGACTGTGTGTGGCCTAGCCATCTAGGATGAAGTGGAACCTGTTCAAGAAGAAGCCTGAAGCCATGGTCGGACCGGAGCCCACCGGGGCCGCTGTCTTAACTGTTGCCCCTGGCCCCGTGGCCTCCACTGCAGCTGACAACTCCACAGAGGCCGTCAAGAACGGCGACTTTGATGACATCAAGAATAAGTTCCTCAATGAGATCGACAAGATCCCATGTGAGTGCCTGTCTGGTGAGAGCCTGGTCTGGACGTTGCACAGCAACTAACACCCAGACCTGTCCAGATGAGATTGCATGACTTTTATTGATAATACTCTAAAAACAATGGCTTTGGAATTACACTGAACAAAAATATAAACGCAACATGTAAAGTGTTGGGCCCATGTTTCATGAGCTAAAATAAAATAACCGAGACATTTTACATAAGCACAAAAAGCTTATTTCTCTCAAATTTTATGCACACATTTGTTTACATCCCTGTTAGTGAGCATTTCTCCTTTGCCAATATAATCCATCCACCTGACAGGTGTGGTATATAAACAAGCTGATTAAACAGCATGATCATTGCACAGGTGCACCTTGTGCTGGGAACAATAAAAGGCCACTCTAAAATGTGCAGTTTTAACACACAACACAATGCCAAAGCGTGCAATTGGCATGCTGACTGCGGGAATGTCCACCAGAGCTGTGCCAGAGAATGTAATGTTAATTTCTCTACCATAAGCCGCCTCCAATGTTGTTTTAGAGAATTTGGCAGTACATCCAAATAGCCTCACAACCGCAGACCACCTGTATGGCGTCGTGGGGGTGAGCGGTTCGGGATGCTCTGGATCCACGTGTTTGACAGCATGTTCCAGTTCCCGCTAATATCCAAAAACGTCGCACAGCCATTGAAGAGGAGTGGGACAACATTCCACAGTCCACAATCGACAGCCTGATCAACTCTATGCGAAGGAGATCTGTCGCGGTGCACGAGGCAAATGGTGGTCAAACCAGATACTGACTGGTTTTCTGATCCATGCCCCTACCTTTTTTTTAAAGGTATCTGTAACCAACAGATGTATATCTGTATTCCCAGTCATGTGAAATCCATAGATTAGACCACAATTAATTCATTTCAACTGACTGTTTCCTTATTTGAACTGTAACTCAGTAAAATCTTTGAAATTGTTGCATGTTGGGTTTATATTTTTGTTCAGTATAGATCTGTTCTACCCCTGAAGGCATTGACGTCCACTTTATGCCCTTATTATGTATCGATCAGGAGGTATCGTTGCTAATAGCATTCTCTAATATGCACCAAATCTAATTATTAACAAACAAAAAAAATTGTTATCCTGCGGTGTATTTGTTTGTGTGCGTTTGTGTATGTGTCTGTGTATCTTAGTGCCATCATGGGCCATCATCGCCATTGCAGTGGTAGCCGCTACCCTGATTCTCACTTGCTGCTTCTGCATCGTTAAGAAGTGCTGTTGCAAGAAGAAGAAGAACAAGAAGGGCAAGAAAGGGAAGGGTGAAATGGGCATGGCGAACATGAAAGGAGGAGAGGTATGTTCAACCCGGGGGGAGGGGGGGATAATTGTATAGTTATAAATCAGAATAAATACGTTGTGAACAAACACCCAACTTAAAGCTGTTCTTTATGTAGAATATTTTCCAATAGCAGCATAGAGGACCTATTGTCCTCTAATTGACAACCACATCACCCAGTGGATGGCATGGTACAAATAAAGCCATTTCTTGCCATTTAGAATTCATAACATTTCACATATTTAGTAAGTCATTTAGCCCATCATTGAACTGTCAAAATCTCTAGAAAAGAACCCCCCTTCCTTCTTCATTTCTTGTTGTTATATATTGTATTTGTCAGAGATGTTAGTGGTGTTTTCTGTTGTGCTTTGGGACCTGGGTGAGAAATGACACAGCTGAGCTCTTTTACATGGGCGAATTATACTACTGTTGATGGAATATATAATTCTTACCAATTAGCACAGAATTGCCACGCCAAAATTCCAATTGTAAACAGCCCGTAGTGGCATTGTGGGGCTAAATGTTCTACTCTAGTACACAATCGATCATTTTATAAATTACATTTTGGGTCAATTGAACATTCTTCAACAACAACAGTAATATCCAAAAACTGATGGAGTTCATTAAAACACAAGGCCCCTAGCTTAGAGCTATTTTCAGTGGGGTTCCAGCACTGTGTCATTTTTCCTGTCCTATAGTGTAGTTGTTGACTTTGCCTCTGCTCTAATTTCCCTCTCTGGTGTCTGCTGTGAGTTCAATCTCTTCCTTTCTCCCTGCTCTCCTCCTTCCTGCTTTGTGTCTTATGTGTGCTTCGTGTATCTTGACTCTGGTGGACTTCTCTGCCTACGGTAGGTCTGACGGCACGAGGCGCCCCTCTCTGGCCGCTCTGTGTAAGCGTAGGGCAGTGGGAGAGGTGGGGGTGGGCTGGGCTTGTGGAAGGGGATTGGCGATTATTACAATGGGTGCTATGGCTTTCTTAGTCTTGCAAGCTTAGGTGCTGCGGGTGCTTGAGGGTGTAGCTATGGGAGCGATTAAGCTGCTTCGCAAAGTCCACTGATTTGATATGCTGCCACACCGACTGCCATGATGATGTCTTGAGTATCCATGGAGAGGTTGTAATTTGGGAAAAAGATAAAACAAACAAACTATAAGACCTCTGAAAGTGGAAATGTTTGAAATGGTTTTGAAATGAACGTGAAACTCATCCTACGGTTGAGCCTCTGAATGATGATGAGTGCACTGAGGCAACCCACTAGAGTTCACTAACATGCATGTGCAAAGGGTGAGGTTGGCTATTGTCAAATAATGGGGGAAACTTTACCTCACTGAGATCTTTGAACATGTTTCCACAATCGTATTACCTAATCAAGCACATTATTGTTCATAGTCTCTTACAGTAACTATAATACTAGTCTTGTCCATGCTCTGCTTTCAGTGTGAAATTCATACGTCATTTCTACGTCCTAAATTCAGTTGTGCAAACATGCTCAGAGATCAAGGTGAGACAAAGTGGTTTGTATCTCTTGACAAAGACCAACACAAGCCCTTTCAGTAGGTACCCACGGGGGGCCAGTATGAAAAATGTATGCACTCACTAATTGTAAGTCGCTCTGGATAAGACCGTCTGCTAAATGACTAAAATGTCAAAAAATTTACCATTGAATGGCCACAACTTGACTTGAGAGTAACTATCCTGGATGACCCATGATGCTGCTGACCAATTAGGTTTTAGTCAACGTTTCCCTTTCTCCCTGGAGCAGTGGTGTTAGTGGTAAAGAATGGTGGGTCAGAAAGTTTGCCTACTGGTAATAATGTGAGCCACATTTGAATTATCTTTAGACAGCATGATTCAAATTGAAACCCCGGTACTTCAATTGGCTGCCTACAGTTTGATTTCATAATTCCTTGCAGAATGTGAGCTCACAAATAAAAAGTTATCATAGTTATGACAATTGGGACATACCTTCGGACATGCCTTTCTGTAATATTTGAATCCCATTGCATGTATGGAATGATTTAGACTGGAGCTCTCCATTATAGCATGACTTCTCATTGATGTGCAATTTTCACGTACACTAAGAAAAAAGGGTTCCAAAAGGGTTATTTGGCTGTCCCCATAGGAGAACCCTTTTTGGTTCCAGGTAGAACCCTTTTTGATTCCAGGTAGAACCTTCTGTTGAAAGGGTTCTTCAAAGGGTCCTCCTATGGGGACAGCCGAAGAACCCTTTAAGGTTCTGGATAGTTCTGGATAGTTTTTCAGGATTGCAAAGCATGCAATCTTGACTACCAAAATGATTACTGACATTGATACATTACTTTAATGCACATCAGGAGTCATTATTGAGACTGAAAACAACTGAGTCGTTTCATTTACATTATATAAAGACTACTGTATTCACCTGCATTGCTTGGCCTGGCATGCTCAAATGCAAAGCATTTACCACAACTAATGTACAGAATGCCACTATAAGGAGAAGGTGAGTGTTTGTGTGTGTGTGTGTGTGTGTGTGAGTGTGTGTATGTGTGTGTTTGCACGTGCGTTTGAGGAGTGGGTGAGTTTTTATGCAAGCCTGCATGCGAGAGAGTGAGTGTGTGTGGGTGTGCATGTGTGCTTACGTGTACTTGTTGTTGGTTAAATGTTTGCTCAGTTGATGTGAGGTATATACAGTATGTAAGGCTGTGTATGCAAGGGTGAATATAGTATGTAGATTAAAGTGTGTCTGTGTGAATGTGATAGTAATTGGGTGGGTGGGTGTTTGTGTATGTGAATGGGTGTCTTGGTTTTAGAATACAACATAGAATGAGCCACAGACTGCCCCGGTTCCTCTTCCAGGGTAAGCTCTGCGGTGAATAGCATGGCACTACTAATTGACATTATTGAGTAATGTATGTGTCGTGGACAATATTTAAAAAATGCATTAGAAGGTAGGCAACAAAATCCCTTAAAAGGGTCAGTAATTCTACCATGACGTCATGGTTAGCTATTTGGCAATTTATATTATCATATGAACTAACACTGGGATTTGTAAATGTTCCATATAACTAGAGATACTGTACAATACATCTGTAACAAACAATGTGTATCAGCAGGAGTTATTAGCTCATATCTGCTGTAGATTAGTGTTGATTTTTCAGTAATTAAAGTAATTACGATGATTATGTCAGTGGAGGTGTAATCTTAGACAGTAATAGTGCAAACAGATTTTTGGGAGGTTGGAGTGCAGTTAGGGTTATTATTTCTTATTAGAGGGCAACAAGGAGAAAACAGAATACAATTATTGTATTGTTTCTGTAGACTTTGACACAAACCTTTATCAATATCAAAGTGCCAGGATTTGCAGCAGGAACAAAAACATTTGTCCTGCCTGGGGCTACCCCTGTAGCAAACCTCGACTACATATTGACTGTTTTACTGTCCTTTTTTTCCTTTTTACATTCAGTATATCTATCTCTTTCTCTCTTCTGTAAACAATGAATTATGAATATAGAGTGCAAAAGCAAAATGGTGTCACTCAAGGAATGGTGAAATCAAGTCATGTTGCAACCAAGGTCATCGATGAAAAGATGAGATGTGCACTAGTAACATCTGGGTAAACAAGCGGGGGGTAAGTGGCAGGTAGATGGCTGCTGTAACTAACCAGACTGCTGAGAAGAACCTATAGGTGTTTTTGACACTCTCTGTTCAAATGTCTGACACCCACCCTGCCCCCTCCTCCCCCTTGTCATTCTAGAAACAGGACGATGATGATTATGATGAAGATGATGCTGAGACTGGCATGACTGGAGATGAGAAAGAGGAAGAGGTGAAGGAGAAAGAAAAGCTTGGGAAGCTTCAGTACTCCATAGATTACGACTTCCAGGACAACAAGGTTGGTGTTTTGACTCAAGCAGATGGCTTTCTGACGACCCAGGAGCTTAATAAATAGACTATTTTACTGTGTTGGAAAAAAGACTAAAAAAGCTAACTGCCTAAGCCTCTAGTCCAAGGTAGTTTTCCACATGACTGCTTTAAAAAGCAATGGACTTTTGCCATTTGCTGAGAGTTTTTTATCCTTCAAAAATGCAGCTTTGAGTTGGGCCAAAAGCCAAGGACAGCTGTAAATGTGAATTTTCTGACACTAAAGGATTGATTCAACCCATCATTCTATGGTTATGCTTTCAAGATCAAAACAGTCAAACTTTTACAAAGATTCCATTCCTTCTCCATGTTACATATGCAGCATATGAATGGATTTCCTTGACCTGTTACGCAACATTTTCTCCATCATCATACTCTTCTGTGGAGAATCTCTTTGTTCACTGATACCTTGAGGAGCAAAGGCAGACAGACAGACCTCACCACACCAAAGCATCTTTATCATGTTCATCGTAATGTGTTATACAAGCATAAAGTAAAGGCTTTCTTTGATCTGTTCAAAGAAACATCTGTTCAGAGAACTGTGGGTTGAACTGTGGGTTGTCTCTGTGGAACTGTGAGAGGACACTGTCTGGGTACATTGAGGCTGATTGATCATGTATAGAGCAAATTGACAGACCCTTTTTACCCTTGACCTCTGACCCCTAGCTCACAGTGGGCCTCCTCCAAGCAGCTGATCTCCTCTCCATGGACAGTGGAGGCACCTCTGACCCCTATGTCAAGGTCTACGTCCTCCCAGACAAGAAGAAGCATTTTACCACCAAGGTGCACAAGAAGACGCTGAACCCTACCTTCAATGAGACCTTTGTCTTCAAGGTAGGCTACTGTACTTTGATTTCTCTCTCTCTCTCTCTCTCTCTCTCTCTCTCTCTCTCTCTCTCTCTCTCTCTCTCTCTCTCTCTCTCTCTCTCTCTCTCTCTCTCTCTCTCTCTCTCTCTCTCTCTCTCTCTCTCTCTCTCTCTCTCTCTCTTCTCTCTCTCTCTCTCTCTCTCTCTCTCTCTCTCTCTCTCTCTCTCTCTCTCTCTCTCTCTCTCTCTCTCTCTCTCTCTCTCTCTCTCTCTCTCTCTCTCTCTCTCTCTCTCTCTCTCTCTCTCTCTCTCTCTCTCTCTCTCTCTCTCTCTCTCTCTCTCTCTCTCTCTTCTATAACGTATATCAGAATTATAAAGATACATCTAATAGACCTAAGCTATGATGGATGGCCAGACCATAACTCCTGCCAGACAGCCATTTACCCAAAGCCTGATGCATCAGCTATTCTCTCTCTCTCATCTTGATACATCTGCTGGGCTGGTATTTCAGATAACACCTCATAATGGAGATTCCCCAGTCCACTGCAGACTCCCTGCATCTGATACCAACTAGCTTCCACCATTGAATCTCCTCTGCCGATTATGGAGTCAGAGCCTAGACTTGCATTTGTAGATGCTCAGATGCTGGACATGTACTGTATATCATAAATCCATATCATATAAAGCTATCTTATGAATTCATTTATCTGGTCATATCTGAAGTTCAAAGAAATGATCCGATATTGCATTTCAAAGAATGAATTACAAAACTATTCTTCAGATATTGTGTAACTACTGTCTAATGTATACGGTGTATTTTAGACTCTAATTCCAGCAAGCATAAATAGCCTCAAGCTTCCCATTTTCAGAATCTAATTAAAGCTATAGTCTGTTCCATGTGCTTTAATTTATGTTATTTTTATTGTGTGTCTGAGTGTTTGTGTGTGTCTCTCTGTGTGTGTGTGTGTGTGTGTGTGTGTGTGTGTGTGTGTGTGTGGTGTGTGTGTGTGTGTGTATCTGTGTGTGTGTGCATCTGTGTGCATTAGAAAGAGAGCAGTAGTATAGACTAGTCTAGCTGGAGAATGCGATTGGAAATCAGAGCTTGGCCGGTGATGAAGCATAGCCTTAGAAACCCCAGAGCTGACCTGAGCAGAGCAGAGCAGAGGAGGGGATAGTTAAAGGAGAACGCCACCTCTCTCCCTCCTGTCTGAGTGCTGACACAGCTCTCTATGAGAAAGGGATCAAACCTGCTATACCTTCCAAAGGATAGGACAGGACTGTACTGTTCAGTTCTGCTGAATGAGCAGCACACCATGCAGGCTGGCTCTGGCCCTCTGTTCCTCTTCTCCCACTAATCATCCCCACGCGCCATCACTTCTCTGGGGACACAGAGAGAGAGAGAGCATCTGCTCCAACTGCAGGAAATACAGCCCAGACCCATTATAGAGATGACCAAAGAGGTCTAAGATACTCTGCCCTCAATTTAATGGCTATTCATATTCAGGTTTCTGTATACAACTCCAAATTGTGAGATTCTTTGGATGCTACATACAGCTATTTGTGCATGTCTGGCTCTGATCATTCAAGGTCAATGTATGTATATCAGGTCAAAATAATGCTATGGTTGTTCCACCAATTCGGTGCCTTTTGTGAAGTGTAACTTTGTCAAACAAATGTTTGATTTCACCTAATCTTAACATTTTGTCATAAATAGCACATGGTCAACTTTATAAAAAAAACTGTTTTCCCATCTCAAGAGGTTAAATTAAAAATTTACTATAGCAAGTGCCTATTAAGTGCAAATTAAAGAAACAGGGTTGACCGTAACAGGGTTGACGATTTCATCTTAAATCAGCCATAAATCCCCTTGTAACGAGGGGAATGGAAGCTTGTTGTGTGCAACAGGGAGTGGCAATTGAATGAAAGCTTCATAAACATTTTTGAATTGTTAAAAAATATCTAACCTGTCTATCTATGGGTAACAGGGTTGGCATGTTATGCTCGACCCGCTCAGTTTTCCACCACAAAACCCCAGAAAATGACCAAAAAGAGTAGAACCAGCTTACCTGCTTTTACACTATGATTAGATGTTTAATGTTTCTTTCGAAAACAATATTTAAAAAGGGATAGTTTCACCATATTAAAAATGAGAGTTCAGTTCATGTAACATGGTTGACCTCAAAATGAGGGACAGACTAAATTGATCACTAATCACATTAAATAAATAATAATCTTCAAAAATGACTTTGTCAAAGCAACCAAATAACTAGGGCTTTACAATGATGGTGAAAACTTGGAGAAATGTTGGGGTTAAGTGGGTTAAAATCATCATAGAATCACAGAGGGTGCACGGAGGGACATTGTAAAATGCTGAATTCAGGCTTTTAATAACAGGCTTTTAAAATGCAATATTGGTGCACAATTTCTACTTAAAATATCAAAGGGATGCAAAAGGCACTCTTTTCATGGAAAGACCCTCTGTCTAAAATAGCATTGGCAAACCTGTTAAAAAAAACACTCCCCTCAGCTAAAAATAAAAGGTGTTCTTGCTTCAGAGGGTAACATTTATAAAAGATAGTGATATTAAATGTTGATGTTTTTAAAAAATGTTTTTCAGATTCCATTCCAAGAGATGGGTGGCAAGACTTTGGTCATGCAGGTCTTTGACTTTGACCGCTTCTCTAAGCATGACGTCATCGGAGAGGTAAAACTACCCTTGCACAAACTGGACCTGGCCCAGCCACTGGAGGAGTGGAGGGACCTGGACAGTGCAGAGAAAGAAGAGGTAAATTGGGAGGACCATCTCCCCACTTTTATTCAGTCCTTTGAAATATCATGTTGTACAGTTCAGAACGATGTTCATCCTCGTAGTGTGAATGGTTCCCTATATTTAGGTGTTGTTTAGTGTGAATGGTTTCCTATATTTAGGTGTTGCTTAGTGTGAATGGTCCCCTATATTTAGGTGTTGCTTAGTGTGAATGGTTCCCTATATTTAGGTATTGCTTAGTGTGAATGGTTCCCTATATTTCGGTGTTGCTTAGTGTGAATGGTTCCCTATATTTAGGTGTTGCGTAGTGTGAATGGTTCCCTATATTTAGGTGTTGCGTAGTGTGAATGGTTCCCTATATTTAGGTGTTGCTTAGTGTGAATGGTTCCCTATATTTCGGTGTTTGCTTAGTATGAATGGTTCCCTATATTTTCTGTGTTGCTTAGTGTGAATGGTTCCCTATATTTAGGTGTTGCATAGTGTGAATGGTTCCCTATATTTAGGTGTTGCTTAGTGTGAGTGGTTCCCTATATTTAGGTGTTGCTTAGTGTGAATGGTTTCCTATATTTAGGTGTTGCTTAGTGTGAATGGTTCTCTATATTTAGGTGTTGCTTAGTGTGAGTGGTTCCCTATATTTAGGTGTTGCTTAGTGTGAATGGTTTCCTATATTTAGGTGTTGCTTAGTGTGAATGGTTCCCTATATTTAGGTGTTGCTTAGTGTGAATGGTTCCCTATATTTAGGTGTTGCTTAGTGTGAGTGGTTCCCTATATTTAGGTATTGCTTAGTGTGAATGGTTTCCTATATTTAGGTGTTGCTTAGTGTGAATGGTTCCCTATATTTAGATTTTTCCTATGGACAAGGGCATGCACACAATGAGGATGAACATTGAGGATGAATATCATTAGATTGAACATTATTACATTGAACATTATTACATTGCACATTATTAGATTGAACACGTTTTGTTCTCCTTTTTACCCCCTTCTCCCATCCCACACGCAGCAAGAGAAGCTCGGAGATATCTGCATCTCTCTCCGCTACGTGCCCACTGCTGGGAAACTCACCATCTGCATCCTGGAGGCCAAGAACCTCAAGAAGATGGACGTGGGAGGACTGTCAGGTAAAATATGGAACCATAATGATCACTGTGAACAAAACAATGGAAACAGATGCACAGTGGAGTTTAAGCCGCCCATACAGTATCTCCCATATCCTGGTTCAATGTGCTCCCCTTGGTCAAGGTCAACGAGACAGTACAGGACAAGGAGGCAATACCTCTATTCACACAGTACACCCAAATCTATGTTCCCATCAGAGTGTTTCTTTGTGCATTATTCTGTGGTAAAGGTTAGGCTATACATGAAATAGGATCCAGTAAAACCTTGTGAATCGACCATGTGATTTTGATCTGTATGGTGAGCTGCTGTAGGCTACATTGCAAGCAGCCAATCTCCAGGGCCATTCAGTTTGCCCTCACGTGCTGACGCTGATGTACCCATGACCCTCCACTCCCTTCAGCTAAACTGCACTGCACCCATCTGCTGGCAGTTTACTGCATTACAACCACTGCTGGGTTCCTTTTGTTACTGGAGCCCTGATGGTAATGAAGTATTGTGTTTTAATGATTGAACTCTGCTGAAACAATGTGACAGGGACAATAAGATACATCTATTAAACTACAAAAATACATGTTTGTTAATAATCCCAATAGCGAATCTGCGACCAGGCTTGTTTTAATACATGGCTGTGTATATCACTCCCTCTGTGTGCAGATCCCTATGTGAAGATCAACTTGATGCAGAACGGCAAGCGTCTGAAGAAGAAGAAGACCACGGTGAAGAAGAACACTCTGAATCCATACTACAACGAGTCCTTCAGCTTTGAGATCCCTATTGAGCAGATGCAGGTAGTGTACAGCTGGGAACAAAGCACTCAAAGACAGACAGACAGACAGACAGACAGACAGACAGACAGACAGACAGACAGACAGACAGACAGACAGACAGACAGACAGACAGACAGACAGACAGACAGACAGACAGACAGACAGACAGACAGACAGACAGACAGACAGACAGACAGACAGACAGACAGACAGACAGACAGAGACACACACACACACACACACACA
The DNA here is from genome assembly GCF_964263955.1 of Coregonus lavaretus. Taxonomy (NCBI): domain Eukaryota; kingdom Metazoa; phylum Chordata; class Actinopteri; order Salmoniformes; family Salmonidae; genus Coregonus; species Coregonus lavaretus. The sequence goes on along the minus strand of NC_140007.1, from coordinate 29,295,155 downwards.
CACACACACACACACACACACACACACACACACACACACACACACACACACACACACACACACACACACACACACACACACACACACACATTCCTGACCACAGCACAGCTGTGCTAAAACCAGAATTAATCATGCCCCCTTGTGTATCATTGAATTTGATTACAGTAATGCAAGAGTGTACAGCTGGGTGGGAACAAAGTGCCCAAAGGCATACATACTGTACACCATGGAATTAGAATTCAATGATGCAATTATATTCTGTAAGATCATTCTAAACGTCAATAATATAACACTTTATTTTTCTCATTCCCTAGAAAATCCAAGCTGTGGTCACAGTGCTGGATTATGACAAGATCGGTAAAAACGACGCCATCGGGAAGATCTGGGTGGGCAGCAAGGCGACGGGCACCCAGCTGAAGCACTGGTCCGACATGCTGGCCAACCCTCGCCGCCCCATCGCCCAGTGGCATCCACTGCAGCCCGAGGAGGAGATCGATGCTTCGCTGGCAGCCCTGAACGCCAAGAAGTAAACCTCCTCTACCCACAAACACCCACACCCAAACCTACCCATCATTCTCACCCCTGGTCCTACACATCTCCCAATACTACATTTCAAACTAACACACCAACCAATTCTACACCCTTCACCGCAAAAGATACCTACCTATATCCCAATTGACATGATCAACAAATAATAGAAAATAAAAGCTGTGCCATTCCACAAGGAGACAGTCACAAGATCACTCAATTGATTTTCATATTGGGGTTGCAGTTAGTTACATTGTATCATGAGGATAGGAGCCTAGAGTGTGAAAACAGGGGTCCAATGTGATGGAGGATTAGGGAAGTAAAACCACACATTCACTCATTTTGTACCTTTTCACCCCCTCCCCTTAGAGACAACGTTTGCTTCAATACTGCTTAATAATTAAAATGCTTTATACTGCCATGTAATAGAGGAAAAACACAAGCAAGTTAATTCCTTAGGTGTATTGTTGCACCATGCTCCACACCTGCCAGTTACTTACTTACTACTTACTTACTACATACTACATACAATTCCATTAGTTTGAAGTACATTCCTAGAGTTGGGTAAAGAGTAGAGATACACAGTATCCAGTTAACCCACACTGTTAACACACTGCCTTTTTGATTATTAGCTCATCTGCTCACCCATATTCTCAGGTACACTGAGAGAAAACTGAAACTTCATGCCTTTCTTTCGAAACGGGTTGTTATTAAAAATGCTCCGCAACATGATCAGAGAATAATGTTTTGATGATTTGAAAATCTCAGTCTGGTGCTGGATTGGTTTATTTTTCCATAATCTAAGACTAGTCTAAATTTATCACTGAAATGGCAACAGGAGATAGTCTCTCTAGAGTGTCTCTCAATAACACAGTTTGTGGCTGTCAGTCAACAGAGTTGAGATGTGAAATATGTTTAGGATAAAGGGACTATGAGCCACTGTAAGTGTCTACCATGGCCCTATGCTGGCAAAGCATGCAAGAGAGAGAATATCTGTGTGGAAACTCCAAGGACTGAATGGGACCCTGGTTGACACAATGTTGTTTGTCAGGTGTCCATTCTACTGCCTGCAATCTACCACCTTCCCCTCTAATGCCTCTACAATTTATGATCTATCTCCCTGTTCAGTGCTACTGCCATTAGTCATGGACTCAAAACAAGGATTTCACTTGTTCAAAGGAATCCCTGTATCCGTCTTACAGTCATAAAGGAGACAAGCCTTCCAAGTAATAAAATAAGCAATTCTCAACTACCAGGGACGCCTTCCAATTAGCTGTGTTGTTTTTTACTCACCCTTTTCTTTTCAACCTCAAACACTTTTATTCCTCAAGCACTTTAAATCCAAATGTTCTGTTCTAATTCTACTCTCCGAAAACCAGAGCTTTAACAATTTATTTTATGATGAATAATTCCTGGTAAAAAAGCAAGAGAGTGAATTTGTGTGTGAATCATTATTTTTGTAGGTTTGTTTGATCATTTCTCACCTTGTTTTTCTTGTGAATGCACTTTGATTGTTCTGAGATAATTGTTCTTAAGTTCGATTGAAAGGATAAGATCTGGAAGTAGGTTCCCGTTATGTGTACGTATACACAGATTACCAAACTGCTGAATCTAATTGCACTATACTGGATATCACTATGTTTCGTGGTTATAGATTGTTATTTGATCTATGGAGTTTTTGTGATGAGATGTCGTGAGTTTGAGTCAGGTCTCGTATTCAAAAGTCTTCTGATTGGGAATAAGACACATTTCAATTAAATGATGCTCTTCAGATCCTTCGCTGAATAAGGGATTTTCACATTTTGACTTTCTCTTGAGATACATTTGAGTATAAAACTAATCATATGACTGAATTAAATGTACAATTTAAACATTTAAAAGCCGTAGCAAAATACCATTAGACATTCGAGCCACACTAGTAATTTGATGGGACATGAACTGTCTCTGTGCACCATCTTGTTCCAAACGACAAAATAGTCCAAAGCAAAGCAATGTCTTTCAATGACGGCGGAAAGTACTTGATTGTGTTTAATAACAAGCAGTTTGATGTTTAAACAGTTTGACAACTTTTATACGTTTGGGAATTACAGTAGTAAATGTTGGTTAATGTATTGCTTTTCTCTATTGGACAACTATATCTTTATTTATATGTCCATTAGGGGTCAGATTAGTTATGTTTTATATTTCATTTGATTTAGATTATTCTATATGTTCAAAAAGCAACACTAAAGAAAATACAAAATGCAAGCAATCAAACAACCATCGGTGTGTAGTTTTGCCTATATACATAGTTCATCCATGTTGATACTGCATGTTTCTACAAAATACTGTACAAAAGAGCATGTTTTAGAGATAAAGCAAAAATATATTGTGTACGTATGTGGGTGTCATTTGTCATTTTAATACTCTAACACAATGCAGGAAAAAATATACACTGTATATTTTCTAAATGAAACAAATGTGTATTTATTTTCCATGAATGGGTTATTGGAGAAAATGTCATAATATATTAGAATAATACGATTCTGTCCACGCCTAAACTTTTAGGCAAATTTGTCGTCAAGTACTGTGTGTGAGTTCACGTAGGATGAAAATGTAGCCGCATGCTTGCTATCTAACTCCTTGTGATTTATTTGGATTAATTATAATTTATTTCAAATGTATTTATTTCAAATGTATTTATTTATTTATTCATACAATGTTTTCTTTTGGGATTATTTAAGTCTATGTTTGTCTTCTTGCCAAATATCAGACATTGTAGGGGGGCTCCAAGTTCAAGGAATACAACTATTCCAAAGTGGAACTCTCCAATGATCAGTGCCAATGCTGAAACGTTTACACCATTTGGTTAAAAAGACAAGAAAAAATATCATCCTGATTTTTAGACGAACATGTATTACAAGCATACTACTTAGGATGCTAAAGAGCCTCCCCATAACTGAATCCACACACCTCCAAACTGGACAAAAAGCTTGGAGTCCCCTACTGTACATTCAACTTTTTGGGGGGAGTTTTACTTTGCGTTGGTTTAACGACCTGACACCCTTTGCAATTATGTACATTTTACAGTGTTTATTATACAAATATATGTGTATGTGTAAACAGATAGTTGAATTAGATAAAAACTAAAGCCATAATACTCAAGCACTAACTCTTTAGAGCTCTGCTGTATAACTAGTTATTGATTTGTAAAAAAACAACAACAAAAAAACGTCTTAATCTTTCTAGGTCAGTGTTTCTCATCTATGTTCTGTTCAGAACTCTGTACTCATCTAGATTCTAGAAGGCAAAATACTGAGCACTGAGAGCAGTTGTGAGTTTAGTAGAGTGGATGTGATTTTGTTTTCTACTTTGAAGATGTTGAAGCTGTCTTTATTTTATAAATGTAGTAGCTGATATATTCCAGTGATGTAATTTGTATATGCCTTGTTTTGATAGTATGAATCATGGATCTTCTTATCTCACAAGATGTTATTGAAAATACTAAAAGAAGGCATGCAGAACATTTACATTATTGAAATGTGAGTGTCAGGCTGGCCTGTTGGTGATCCTTGGACTGAGTGCAATTTATTTAGGACCCTAACTGCGATGTGTGGATCCCTCTATTTTCATCCACAGTGGCTTTACAGACATTACATAACATCGTGATCAAAGATATGGCAGAAATATATATCTAACTTGTAACAATGCCAAGCCTCAGCATTATTGATTGATCAACATAGGTTGCGTTCATGGCACACAGTAAAGTTAAGATAAATAATCTACAGCCTAATCTTAGCCACTTTGATGGAAACTAGCTGTTTCAAGTCAACATTTCCTCTAATAGCAACACTATTGAAATAATAATCATAGTGTTGTCTGATGTTTGCAACAATTTTATAACGGGATCATTGATGTTGCTTCTTCACTCAATGTCACAATCAATCCTGTTGAACTGTGACCAAACCAATGCACATGGAACTTTAATCCAGTTGAAGATTTCAGTGTCTTTCCAAAATACTGCCAGTATATCCATCTATATTTACAATTCCATGAAATCATCATCAGTAATCTGTTTGAATCTATTTCAGAGCCAAAATAATTCCACTGATGCGGATGCAGATTAGATGATAAAATAACTGTGATTAAAGGGTCATATGCAGCACATTTTTATTAAAAAAAGTAGATTGTTTCAATGCGTTTTACACTGCCACGGTCATTGCAATCATGACCACCGACTGGACAGTTAGCTGTATGGGGAAAAAGACTGACAACTGTGTATTTATGTATGTTACAGGACAAAAAGCATAGGCCCTTTATAAAGTTAGCGGTTGCAGTGCTAAAACACAGTACTACTGCAACTTACTATACCTTACTATACCTACAGTATACCTATACACTTATATATCTTCATGCCCAGAATACATAAACCATTCTTAAGTGTACATTTAAGTGGTGATGAAAATAATTAACAAACATGTTTTTATTTACAATGTTTAATAGAGTTTAAAATTATTTATATTATAGGATTACCTATTTTTTTGATAGCCTAAATTGATATATCTACTTTATGCACAACTGCTTTAGAAACTAACTGTAGGCTATATCTCAGCGGGGAAGAAACAATGGATTGAGAGCACGATGATTCACACACTACATTCTACAGTTCTTTTGTACTACTGGCTGCTTTGTTTCTATCAGGCTTTTAAATTAAGTATTCAAGTACATTATAAAAAGGGTCAATGTGATTTACAAAGGGATACCATCCGAACTAGAGTCCATCGTATCAAATCAAATTTTATTCGTCACATGCTTCGTAAACAAAAGGTGTAGACTAACAGGGACATTTTTACTTACGGGCCATTCCCAACAGTGCAGAGTGAGAGAAAATAGAGAAATAGTTGAAAAGTCATACAACTTCCATGTAAATAATGTGTTAGGGAGTGTCTCAGTGGGCCTAGGTCACTCACCACCTAACGGTGTGTTCTCCTGTCTCTGTTTGTGTAGCTCACTTTGGGTTTCCTCTTTCTACTGTAATAATCACTATGTTAGTGTTGTGTTTCTATTGTATTATATTTAGAATGCAAAACTGCATTAGGACCAATGGAAGAGACAATTATTGAACTTTTCCACCATGAATTCACTGTTTTTCTGTCTTAGCATTAATGTGCTGTTGTTGTGGAACTGGGCTCGCTGGGGGCTCCTTTGGATCCAGAATGATACTGTCTGATTTTCAGAGGAACGTCGTCCTTCACGTTTACAACATGGATATATATACTGCCAAAAACACGCAGAATAGTACCAACCCTCTCTCTTGAACTCTTCCTTCAATTCTCATTCTCCATACTACAATTGTATTCCTAAACACTCCTTTTTTCTCCTCTCTTTCCCTTCATCCTTGTTTTAAGCCCCAGAGGACCATGGGATTGTGTGTCCTCTGGCTGTGTTTCTACGTGTCTTAGTGTTGTGGTGCGCGTGTTCATGTCAGTACTTGTGCCTACTGTGGATCGCATGTTTTAGCCCTTGACTGGACACAACACGTTGCTCACATACAAACTGCCCACGGGCCGTAAGTGGATGAGCATCGGGGATCCTTGTAAAGTTATCGAGGGAACCAAATAACTCCATACAGATCTATAATAAGTGTTACCAGCTCTGTATGAAACAAATAGGAAATAAAGGCCTTTTAATAAGCTTGGACTCATGTGTTGTCTGTGCATCATGGCTCTTGTCTTTATTCTGTAACCTTTCTACAAGGGGATTTTAACTTCAGCATCAGAGTGTTCATTGGTTGGATTAAGAGCTACCAGTTTCTATCGCAAGATGTCTGGAATTGAGCACACGGTACTGAACAATTCCTTTGAGAAGCACTTAATGCCAAGTGATAAAGATTTTGGTAGAGTGAGAACACACATAATGACAGTTATCACATATTTAACCATCTATAGTTTATTGAGCAAGTGATCAAACCACAGCCATGTGTACAAGTAGCATTTCAGTTTTATCAGTCTCTTATAATACATACATACATGGTAAAGTTGTTTCAACGTAAAATACCGTCTTTAAATATACTTACAGTACATGTGTAGACAGATAGCTGTATTGGTCTTTCAGGAAAGGCACATGTAGTATACATAAAGAGCAGTAGAGGCTGCTGAGGGGAGGACGGCTCATAATAATGGCAGGAACGGCGCAAATGGAATGGCATCAAACCATGTGCTTGATGTATTTGATACCATTCCACTGATTACGCTCCAGCCATTACCATGAGCCCGTCATCCCCTGTTAAGGTGCCACCGACCTCCTGTGAAAAAGAGGCCCTGTGTTGTGCCCTGTGCTATCTGCATTACAAATCATGTACAGGTTTCACTTGAAATAAAAAAATATGCTGTCCATCTCATAACGTGAGGCACTATGTGGACTAATAGTACTGTTTCATAAAATGCTTTGAAGATACATATTAATAATATATTGATTAAAATAGTTGACTATAAGTAAGAATATTCTAAACAAAAAATTCATAAATTATATACAAATATCCAACAAATGTGACATCTGTCTCTCCAGAGACCATGGTACACCACACTAAAATCAAAGCAGGAAAAGGTTAATGAGCAGCTCAGAGAAAATGGTCTGTGATGGAAATTCGGACTTCAATTGAGCTACACACCATAAAGACTAATCATATAAACACCTCATAACAATTGACAATGTGTAATGTTATCAATATCATGAACGATTATTGAAAGTTTTACCTGTGATTGTATTTTCAGTTGTTTTTTCAGCAGTGCACAATGAAGCACAAAATAAACATATGTTTGTGGATGTGATATTGTTTAGAGATTGCTGCCCTGGAGTTTACTGTACCCCAGATCAACACTCTCTTTGTGCGGACGCTGTGGGATGCTATGTGCTCTTCTTCTCACCTTTGACCTCCTGGAATGAAGTGGGCCAATGATCATGGAGGTCAAGGGTCAGGCCAGGGGTCATCTGGAGTTTGATGGTTCCTCACCATGCCTCTGAGAACAGTTAGCAGGTAGGTATCACTGAGCACCATGGTACAGTCTCAGGGTGGAGGGTGCCGAATGCCAATGATAGTGACACACGTTGCAAGCTTCAGGGAAGTATACTGTGACTTGGACAGGGGGCTTCCAATCTCTTACTTGGACAGCTTGCTGATGACACGGATCAGAGCCCCGTTCTCGTCCTTCAGTCTCTGGTTGTCTGATTTAAGCTCTGTCAAGACCTACAGGAACAGAGAGAGCAGCATTATGTTGTCATGGTAGCTAGTTCACTACAAGGAACAGTGGTGACACATACTGTCCTGTAGACAGAAATATGTGCAAGTGACCCTGCCTTGTCCTTTGTCTATGGTCCTTCTTATTTAAGGGACATTGACAGACACATTATATACACATTGTTTATCATTTTCAGGCAAAGTAAGAATGATATGCAATATTTAATCACCAGGAACTCATTGCTAAATTATTGAACACTACAATCTCTACAGTCACTACAAGCAAAGGGTGGACAAAAGGCAGGCTTTCAGCAAAATATGATGTAAAGCAATGAGAGCATGCGGGTACAGTATGATCGTGGAAAAGGTTGGGACATGATTTGGCGTATGGTTCTATGTGAAAACTGCGAACCGAAAGAGAGAGAGAGAGATGCAAGGCAGTCAGCTTCCGTAATCTAGGTCACCTCCCACAGCATGAGTAATGATTAAAAATAACCACAATCTTTGTCAAAATCTCCCCCAACCCCCACAGACAGTGAACAATAACGTTTTGTGCTCGCCTGAAAAAGCCTACCAACACAGACAATGATGAACTCATCCCCCCACTCCTGCCTATTCCAGTTAACGCAATTAAATAGCAGCATATTGTTATGTATTATTACATTTACATTTTAGTCATTTAGCAGACGCTCTTATCCAGAGCGACTTACAGTTAGTGATTGCATACATTATTTTTGACGATGCACACGCGTACACACACACTATTGTGCACATGTTTTTTGGCCAGAGGAAAAGGGTTTAGTGAGTCGACGGATACCAATGAGATCACACATTCCATTCCCACTCCAACATGATTGAGACAAACGTAATAGTTTAAAATGTCAGATTCCCTATCAGCCACTTTGCATTGGACATTGTGGTAAAAGAATGAGCATACAATGAAAATGTCAAATTTGTGAAATGGAAAATTGCAATCATTTTAATCCCTACAAGGTTTCCTTGGCGACTTCAGCACTTTGCCATGCAGCAGTCTCTGAAGCAGCGTCCAGACTGTTTCTGGGTTCGTTCAAGCTGATGATTGAGTGACTTGTTGACTATACTGTAGCAATAATAACCACTGGAGAAACGTCAGGCTGCCACCACTACTGTCCTGGTCTTTACACAGCCTAGTAAATCATGCAGCATGGATGTAGCTAATAATAGATGAAGGGGTTTAAGGGGGTTGCCCTTCATTGGCCTTATGGGACAGTGAGTCAGAGAGAGGCATGCCACATGAGTGAGAGAGGCCTTAAGGTGGAGGAGTGAGAGTGGGAAGTAGGAGGGGGGACCTGCCTGAGAAGAGTGCAGCAGAGAGGAGGGAAGGAGGTTCAGCAGCAAGAGAACCAGAAGGAAGACAGATGAGAGGAGGTGTGGCTGAAGACTCAGGGAGGGGAGAGCAAGGAGGGGTAGAGAGGTGGAGGCGTGGGGGACAGGGGGTTAGAGGTCCTCTGTCTCAGGCAGGAAGGCCATCTGGGAGAGGCGGGCGAGGACACGCAGCATGGCCCTGTTCTCAGCCAGCAGACGCTCGTTGCCGCTTCGCAGTGCCTGCAGCTGAGTCAGATCAGGGAGGGCCTGCAGTAAACACAGGAATACAGAGAGATAGAGAGATAGAAAGAAAGAGAGCAAGGGGACAGGCCAGTGGAAAGGAGGAGGCAGAGCTATAAACACACACACACACACACAAACATTCACACACAAAGAGACACAAAGAGATACTGTAAAAGGAAACAAGAAAGGAATCGGCAAAAGAGACAGCTATGCAAAAGAAAAGCAAAGTGCAGCAGGAGATATCCTTAAGTTTGCTCTCTACAAACCTGGGCAGTTTTAAAAGGCGGTGGGTGGGGAGGTGCTATATGGTTTACATAGCTTGTCAGTCATGCTGGGGTGAGAAGGGGGTGGGGGACTTTCAATATAACCTTCAATTTCAGCCTCAGTCAGAGAGCCCAATAAGTTATAGGTCATAGAAAAAGGAAATTATTAATTTCCCTGGGTTCCCTGGCAGGCTTTAGAGGTAAACCTCAGTGCGGTTTAGTGGAGAGGCAAGGAGGCAGCACACACAGAGACAGAGGAAAACTGAGCCCTGTGTGGCTCAGAGAGTGGCCTCAGAGGCTTCCCCCAAGAAGCCCAGAGAGGAGAGGAAGGCTGGGTAGAAAGGGAAGAAATGAAGGTGAGCCTGGAGGGAAGGGAAAAGCTGGGGAGAAAGAGAAGAGAGAAGCCCAGTGAGGAGAAGAAGGACACAGAGAAAGAGAGAAGAGAAGTGAGGAAGGCCAGGAGAAAAGAGATGGAGGAGATCCAGCTGCTAACACCCCAGGGAACCATTTGAAGTCTGCCTTTACTCGGACTGAAGAATTCATGGATATGTCAGACTGTTTCTCTCTCTCTCTCTCCTCTCCTCTCCACTCTCTCTCTCTCCTCTCTCTCTCTCTCTCTCTCTCTCTCTCTCTCTCTCTCTACTCCTCTCTCTCTCTCCACTCCACTCTCTCTCTCTCCTCTCCACCCTCTTTACTTTCCACTCTCTCTACTCTCCACTCTCTCTCTCTCTACTCTCCACTCTCTCCTCTCCACTCCCTTTCTCTCTCCACTCTCTCTCTCCTCTCCTCTCCTCTCTCTCCTCTCTACTCTCCACTCTGTTTCTCTCTCCTCTCCACTCAAAGAGAAACTTGTCAATAGTGGTTCTTCAGAACAGTGTGCTGTGAAAGACTTACTGAGACTTACGGAGAGAGAGAGGAGAGGAGAGGAGAGGAGAGGAGAGGAGAGGAGAGGAGAGGAGAGGAGAGGAGAGAGAGAGAGAGAGAGAGAGAGAGAGAGAGAGAGAGAGAGAGAGAGTGGAGAGGAGGAGAGAAAGCGGAGAGGAGAGAGAGTGGAGAGGAGAGGAGAGGAGAGGAGAGGAGAGGAGAGGAGAGGAGAGGAGAGGAGAGGAGAGAGAGAGGAGGGGAGAGAGAGGAGGATGTAGCCAGAGGGGTGAGATTGAGAGAGCATGCTTAATTATTTATTCCTCATGATGTTTTAATGCTCTTGAACTCTTTGATTTTTAACCAGAGCTGAGTCCTATAGATAAATTCCCACATTTTGCCAGTGCTGGAGTTTCAGAGGCTGCCAGGAATAATCCTAGCCCATTATCCCAGAGAGACCCATCCCACTGGGCACACCCTGGTTGAATCAACGTTGTTTCCACGTCATTTCAATGGAATTACGTTGAACCAAAGTGGAATAAACTGTGAATTGACGTCTGTGCCCAGTGGGATATTAGAGAGCCATAGAGTAACCAGAATTGTAAAACATCGGACAGACACTATGGCAAAATAAATATGTAGAATCGCATCAGACCTATGTGAAAAGAGGAAAAGTATGTCTGTATAAGGTTGTCTGTATAATATCTCTAACCCAGTGGGCAAAACCGGTTGCAATGATGTCAAAGCAACCGAGTTTCTGGTTGTAATGATGTTGCAGCCTGCCTGCTGGGATATGACTTTACATACTTCTAATGTGTGCCAATGTGTGTGTGTGTATGTGTGTGTGCAATGTGTGTGTTTGTGTGCACAGGCATGTGTTCATGTCCAGGTCTCTAAAGAGGTGAGGTGACAGGCAGGTGTCAATCACTTCTCCTTGGCTCCCAGACAAGACCACTCACCGTCCCCCAGGTCACAACATGGGGTCAAACACTCTGTTCCCATCTTCCGTCTCACTTCTCTGTGTCACATACTGAGTTGTCATCATAACCTTTGGCTATTGCTAGAAGTGGTTCGCACTTGCTTAAGGTTCACATCTATTCAGTCTTGAATTATATTAATTATATTCAGCCCGTCGCTCTTCGAAATGCTAAATATGCACAATTAGTGAAGGAATGCTTAACATAAGCAGGTCCTTTGCTCTTGGACGGAGCCTGGTATTCAGCTGGATCTAGGTCAGTCAGTGTGTAGCCAACAACAGACAGCAGGCCTGCTCCTCTCTCTCTCTCTCTCTCTCTCTCTCTCTCTCTCTCTCTCTCTCTCTCTCTCCCTCAACCTCATCATCACCTGTTTGCCTATAATAACCAAGCAGGGCAATGTAGTGACCTCTCCCTGTTGCAGTGGAGACCTTACCTTGAGCTCTTCCTCCATGTCTGTTACCCTCTTCTCCAGAGCCTGTTTTTCCTGAGGAGAGGAGGAGAAATGTTATAGCAGGTAGTTCAGGTCAGAATCATAATGGACGTTAAGTTAAATTAAGAGTTATTTTTCATTCCCACACATGATGATGAGCCCATAGTGGAATGAACAGACAGACACCAACACACTACAGTAAGTAAGTAAAATATCTGAAAAAAGAGACTGAGATCAGAAAAAAAGAAGAGAGTGGTAGAAAATGTAGATGTCAAGGTGTCAGGATTGGAATGTTGAGAAGTCCTCAAGATGTATAACACGTTATAGATACCCTTTTCTCTGATTCAAGTACAGTGGATCTTTCATATATTCTGTCCTGTTTCTGTAAGACAGAGTGGCACAGTTATCACAAAGTGAAAAATAAATATGCAGTGGGTTGACTTAAAATAGAATAAAACAGAATTTGAAAACTTTGAAGGGGATACACTGGTCCGTTTTCAAAGCACCTTGCGGTTGCCTTGAACTTTGTATAGCTCAAATGCTATATGCATGCTGTTGAGACGTGTGAACTACACTGAACTTAATTAAGATGGTCGACAGAAGGCTATGCAGGACAGTCTCAGTGTTGTGCTCAGTATTGAGCTTGGGGAGGGACTCTATTGTATGCCTGATAGTCATCAGCCAATCAGACCCACTCCTAGTATACTGTACCTGGGTAACTTTGTCCAGCTGGGTGCGTATCTTGGTCAGCTCCTGTTTGCTGTCATCCAGCCGGGACTTGAGCTTGTCATTCTCTGCCAAAGCGTCTTCATACATCTGAAAGAGGACAAATCAAAAGGTTAACGCTTATGCCACTTGGAGATACAGTACCTTGTCATATGATAACATTTTCCCCACAATAGGTCAGCTCTGTAATCTCTGCGTCAGGTGAATCAACAAGAAGTGGTTATGTATTACATTGATCACTTTTTTCCCCATACACAACTCTCTCCTGATTAAAACATGGATGGCACTGTATGTGGGATAAAACAAATGTACATATGGCATCTATTTACCGCAGACCACATGTATGGCGTTGTGTGGGCGAGCGGTTTGCTGATGTCAACGTTGTGAACAGAGTGGTGGTGGGGTTATGGTATGGGCAGGCATAAGCTACAGACAACGAACACAATTGCATTTTATCAATGGCAATTTTAATGCACAGAAATACCGTGACGAGATCCTGTGAGGCCCATTGTGAGGCCCATTTTTTAAAAGGTATCTGTGACCAACAGATGCATATCTGTATTCCCAGTCATGTGAAATCCATAGATTAGGGCCTAATGAATTTATTTAAATTGACTGATTTTCTTAAATGAACTGTAACTCAGTAAAATCTTTGAAATTGTTGCATGTTGCGTTTATATTTTTGTTCAGTATATTTAACGTTTATTTAACCAGGTTAGTTTCGTTGAGATAAAAAATTGACATCTTCTGTTTCCCTTCTGGGTTCTACATTACCTTCTTGTAATCCCTGGGGCTGGTGTCGTCTTCCTGCTTGTTCAGCGCTGCCAATCTGGTTTCCCTACGTGTGTAGGAGCTGGTTCTGCCCAGGGGTTCAGCCCTGTTGTCCCCACCACCAGAGTACAACCTGGGATGAAGGACGAAGCACAGCTCCTTGAGTGGGGGGTGTGCAACATCCAGCAACTCAGCTGACATTACAACAGTGTTTGAACACTGACATACATAACATACAAACATTGAGTGCTGTATGTGTTTCTCATGAAGCTAAAATAGCAATCAGGTTTAGAAGAAAGCAAGAGAAGGAAGATCTGAATCTGTACATACCTTGATGCCCTATCATGCTGTAAATGAACAGAGAAAAAACATGTTAGCGAAGTGTGACAATGTATTACAAAAACCTCTTACTGTATGTATGAAATCATTTTGATTAGAACTAGCAGAGTGGTTGAATCTGAGACATTTAATTTGTATGAAGTATCATGCAGAGACTTCAGACAGAGTAAAACATTTTCCATGAGGACACCATGGAGAGAAAAAGAGAACCTTTATGTGACATCCAACCCACAATGTGTTCAGATTACTTGCATCCCAAAGGACAGGAATTGCATAGGCCAACACAAGTGATATTCTTGTGATATATACAGTGCATTTGTAAAGTATTCAGACCCTTGACTTTTTCCACATTTTGTTACGTTACAGCCTTATTCTAAAATGGATTAAACTAAAAAATGTCCTCAAACATCTACACACAATACCCCATAATGACAAAGTGAAAACAGGTTTTTAGAAATGTATACTAATTTATTAAATATAAAAAACAAAAATATCAAATTTACATAAGTATTCAGACCCTTTGCTATAAGACTCGAAATTGAGCTCAGATGCGTCCTGTTTCCATTGATCATCCTTGAGATGTTTCTATAACTTGATTGGAGTCCACCTGTGGTAAATTCAATTGATTGGACATGATTTGGAAAGGCACACACCTGTCTATATAAGGTCCCACAGTTGACAGTGCATGTCAGAGCAAACACCAAGCCAAGAGGTTGAAGGATTTGTCCATAGAGCTTTGAGACAGGACTGTGTCGAGGCACAGAACTGGAGAAGGGTAACAAAACATTTCTGCAGCATTGAAGGTCCCCAAGAACACAGTGGCCACCATTCTTAAATGGAAGAAGTTTGGAACCACCAAGACTCTTCCTAGAGCTGGCTGCCAGGCCAAACTGAGCAATTGTGGAAGAAGGGCCTTGGTCAGGGAGGTGACCAAGAACCCGATGGTCACTCTGACAGAGCTCCAGAGTTCGTCTGTGGACATGGGAGAACCTTCCAGACGGACAACCATCTCTGCAGCACTCCAACAGTCAGGCCTTTATGGTAGTGGCCAGACAGAAGCCACTTCTCAGTTAAAGGGCACAGTCAAAAGGCACCTAAAGGACTCTTAGACCATGAGAAACAAGATTCTCTGGTCTGATGAAACCAAGATTGAACTCTTTGGCCTGAAAGCCAAGCGTCACGTCTGTAGGAAACCTGGCACCATCCCTACGGTGAAGCATGGTGGTGGCAGCATCATGCTGTGGGGATGTTTTTCAGCGGCAGGGACTGGGAGACTGGTCAGGATCGAGAAAAAGATGAACGGAGCAAAGTACTGAGAAATCCTTGATGAAAACCTTCTCCAGAGCGCTCAGGACCTCAGACTGGGGGCGAAGGTTTACCTTCCAGCAGGACAACAACCCTAAGCACACAGCCATGACAACGCAGGAGTGGCTTCTGGGACAAGTCTCTGAATGTCCTTGAGTGGCCCAGCCAGAGCCCGGACTTGAACCTGATCGAACATCTCTGGAGAGACCTGAAAATAGCTGTGCAGCGACGCTCTCCATCCAACCTGACAGAGCTTGAGAGGATATGCAGAGAAGAATGGGAGAAACTCCCCAAATACAGGTGTATACATTATTATTTTTTATTTGATTTTTTATACAATATAAAATAATACAAAATAAAAGTAACAAATAATTAAAGAGCAGCAGTAAAAATAACAACAGCGAGGCTATATACAGGGGGTACCGGTACCGAGTCAATGTGCGGGGGCACCGGTTAGTCAAGGTAATTGAGGTAATATGTACAGTGGGGAAAAAAAGTATTTAGTCAGCCACCAATTGTGCAAGTTCTCCCACTTAAGAAGATGAGAGAGGCCTGTAATTTTCATCATAGGTACACGTCAACTATGACAGACAAATTGAGATTTTTTTTCTCCAGAAAATCACATTGTAGGATTTTTAATGAATTTATTTGCAAATTATGGTGGAAAATAAGTATTTGGTCACCTACAAACAAGCAAGATTTCTGGCTCTCACAGACCTGTAACTTCTTCTTTAAGAGGCTCCTCTATCCTCCACTCGTTACCTGTATTAATGGCACCTGTTTGAACTTGTTATCAGTATAAAAGACACCTGTCCACAACCTCAAACAGTCACACTCCAAACTCCACTATGGCCAAGATCAAAGAGCTGTCAAAGGACACCAGAAACAAAATTGTAGACCTGCACCAGGCTGGGAAGACTGAATCTGCAATAGGTAAGCAGCTTGGTTTGAAGAAATCAACTGTGGGAGCAATTATTAGGAAATGGAAGACATACAAGACCACTGATAATCTCCCTCAATTTGACCCGTGGGGTCAAAATGATCACAAGAACAGTGAGCAAAAATCCCAGAACCACACGGGGGGACCTAGTGAATGACCTGCAGAGAGCTGGGACCAAAGTAACAAAGCCTACCATCAGTAACACACTACGCCGCCAGGGACTCAAATCCTGCAGTGCCAGACGTGTCCCCCTGCTTAAGCCAGTACATGTCCAGGCCCGTCTGAAGTTTGCTAGAGTGCACTTGGATGATCCAGAAGAGGATTGGGAGAATGTCATATGGTCAGATGAAACCAAAATATAACTTTTTGGTAAAAACTCAACTCGTCGTGTTTGGAGGACAAAGAATGCTGAGTTGCATCCAAAGAACACCATACCTACTGTGAAGCATGGGGGTGGAAACATCATGCTTTGGGGCTGTTTTTCTGCAAAGGGACCAGGACGACTGATCCGTGTAAAGGAAAGAAGAGATTTTGAGTGAAAACCTCCTTCCATCAGCAAGGGCATTGAAGATGAAACGTGGCTGGGTCTTTCAGCATGACAATGATCCCAAACACACCGCCCGGGCAACGAAGGAGTGGCTTCGTAAGAAGCATTTCAAGGTCCTGGAGTGGCCTAGCCAGTCTCCAGATCTCAACCCCATAGATCATCTTTGGAGGGAGTTGAAAGTCCTACAATGTGATTTTCTGGATTTTTTTTCCTCATTTTGTCTGTCATAGTTGACGTGTACCTATGATGAAAATTACAGGCCTCTCTCATCTTTTTAAGTGGGAGAACTTGCACAATTGGTGGCTGACTAAATACTTATTTTCCCCACTGTACAGGTAGGTAGAGTTATTAAAGTGACTATGCATAGATAATAAACAGAGAGTAGCAGCAGCGTAAAAGAGTGGTGGGGGGCAATGCAAATAGTCTGGGTAGCCATTTGATTAGATGTTCAGAAGTCTTATGGCTTGGGGGTAGAAGCTGTTTATAAGCCTCTTGGACCTAGACTTGGTGCTCCGGTACCGCTTGCCATG
The DNA here is from genome assembly GCF_964263955.1 of Coregonus lavaretus. Classification (NCBI taxonomy): domain Eukaryota; kingdom Metazoa; phylum Chordata; class Actinopteri; order Salmoniformes; family Salmonidae; genus Coregonus; species Coregonus lavaretus. The sequence continues at coordinate 29,278,135 of NC_140007.1, read as the reverse complement.
CGGTAGCAGAGAGAACAGTCTATGACTAGGGTGGCTGGAGTCTTTGCAATTTTTAGGGCCTTCCTCTGACACCGCCTGGTATAGAGGTCCTTGATGGCAGGAAGCTTGGCCCCAGTGATGTACTGGGCCGTACGCACTACCCTCTGTAGTGCCTTGTAGTCGGAGGCCGAGCAGTTGCCATACCAGGCAGTGATGCAACCAGTTAGGATGCTCTCGATGGTGCAGCTGTAGAACCTTTTGAGGATCTGAGGACCCATGCCAAATCTTTTCAGTCTCTTTAGGGGGAATAGGTTTTGTCGTGCCCTCTTTACGACTGTCTTGGTGTGCTTGGACCATGTGAGTTTGTTGGTGATGTGGACACCAAGGAACTTGAAGCTCTCAACCTGCTCCACTACAGCCCCGTCGATGAGAATGGGGGCGTGCTCGGTCCTCTTCTTTTTCCTGTAGTCCACAATCATCTCCTTTGTCTTGATCACTTTGAGGGAGAGGTTGTTGCCCTGGCACCACACGGCCAGGTCTCTGACCTCCTCCCTATAGGCTGTCTCGTCGTTGTCGGTGATCAGGCCTACCACTGTCATCGGCAAACTTAATGATGGTGTTGCTTGAAACATGTTGGTATTACAGACTCAGACAGGGAGAGGTTGAAGATGTCAGTGAAGACACTTGCCAGTTGGTCAGCGCATGCTCGGAGTACAGGTCCTGGTAATCCGTCTGGCCCTGCGGCCTTGTGAATGTTGACCTGTTTAAAGGTCTTACTCACATCGGCTATGGAGAGCGTGATCACACAGTCATCCAGAACAGCTGATGCTCTCATGCATGTTTCATTGTTACTTGCCTCGAAGCAAGCATAGAAGTAATTTAGCTTGTCTGATAGGCTCGTGTCACTGGGCAACTTGCGGCTGTGCTTCCCTTTGTAGTCTGTAATAGGCTGTAACGTAACAAAATGTGGAAAAAGTCAAGGGTCTGAATACTTTCCGAATGCACTGTAATTCACCGGGACCCTGCATGCTCTTCTCTCCTGCTCTGAAAGAGTTCAGGGTTTGTCTTTATTTTTTACTATTTTCTACATTGTAGAATAATAGTGAAGACATCAAAACTATAAAAGAACACATATGGAATCATGTAGTAACCAAAAAAGTGGTAAAAAGATCTATATATATATATTAATATATATATAAAAATATATTTTAGATTTTAGATTCTTCAAAGTAGCCACCCTTTGCATCTCAACCAGCTTCATGAAGAATGCTTTTCCAACAGTCTTGAAGGAGTTCCCACATATACTGAGCACTTGTTGGCTGCTTTTCCTTCACTCTGCGGTCCAACTCATCCCAAACTATTTCAATTGGGTTGAGGTCGGGTGATTGTGGAAGCCAGGTCATCTGATGCTGCACTCAATCACCCTCCTTCTTGGTAAGATAGCCCTTACACAGCCTAGAGGTGTGTTTTGGGTCATTGTCCTGTTGAAAAACAAATGATAGTCCCACTAAGCGCAAACCAGATGGGATTAAGTGTGCCTTGAATTCTAAATAAATCACAGACAGTGTCACCAGCAAAGCACCCCCACACCATCACACCTCCTCCTCCATGCTTCACGTTGGGAACCACACATGCAGAGATCATCCGTTCACCTACTCTGCGTCTCACAAAGACACGGCGGTTGGAACCAAAAATCTCAAATTTGGACTCATCAGACCAAAGGACAGATTTCCAACGGTCTAATGTCCATTGCTTGTGTTTCTTGGCCCAAACAAGTCTCTTCTTCTTATTGGTGTCCTTTAGTAGTGGTTTCCTTGCGGCAATTCGACCATGAAGGCCTGATTCACGCAGTCTCCTCTGAAAAGTTGATGTTGAGATGTGTCTGTTACTTGAACTCTGTGAAGCATTTATTTGGGCTGCAATCTGAGGTGCAGTTTCTTTTTTTTGTATATATATATTTATATTTCACCTTTATTTAACCAGGTAAGCCAGTTGAGAACAAGTTCTCATTTACAACTGCGACCTGGCCAAGATAAAGCAAAGCAGTGCGATAAAAACAACAACACAGAGTTACATATGGGGTAAAACAAAACATAAAGTCAAAAATACAACAGAAAATAGAAAATATATATACAGTGTGTGCAAATGTGTCAAGTTATGGAGGTAAGGCAATAAATAGGCCATAGTACAAAATAATTACAATTAGTATTAACACTGGAATGATAGATGTGCAAGAGATGATGTGCAAATAGAGATATTGGGGTGCAGATGAGCAAAATAAATAACAATATGGGGTGAGGTAGTTGGGTGGGCTAATTTCAGATGGGCTGTGTACAGGTGCAGTGACCGGTAAGGTGCTCTGACAACTGATGCTTAAAGTTAGTGAGGGAGATAAGAGTCTCCAGCTTCAGAGATTTTTGCAGTTCGTTCCAGTCATTGGCAGCAGAGAACTGGAAGGAATGGCGGCCAAAGGAGGTGTTGGCTTTGGGGATGACCAGTGAGATATACCTGCTGGAGCGCATACTACGGGTGTGTGTTGCTATGGTGACCAATGAGCTAAGACAAGGCAGGGATTTGCCTAGCAGTGATTTATAGATGGCCTGGAGCCAGTGGGTTTGGCAACGAATATGTAGTGAGGACCAGCCAACAAGAGCGTACAGGTCACAGTGATGGGTAGTATATGGGGCTTTGGTGACAAAACGGATGGCACTGTGATAGACTACATCCAATTTGCTGAGTAGAGTGTTGGAGGCTATTTTGTAAATGACATCGCCGAAGTCAAGGATCGGTAGGATAGTCAGTTTTACGAGGGCATGTTTGGCAGCATGAGTGAAGGAGGCTTTGTTGCGAAATATGAAGCCGATTCTGGATTTAACTTTGGATTGGAGATGCTTAATGTGAGTCTGGAAGGAGAGTTGACATTCTAACCAGACACCTAGGTATTTGTAGTTGTCCACATACTCTAGGTCAGACCCGTCGAGAGTAGTGATTCTAGTCGGGTGGGCGGGTGCCAGCAGCGTTCAATTGAAGAGCATACATTTAGTTTTACTTGTGTTTAAGAGCAGTTGGAGGCTACGGAAGGAGTGTTGTATGGCATTGAAGCTCGTTTGGAGGTTTGTTAACACAGTGTCCAATGAAGGGCCAGATGTATACAAAATGGTGTCGTCTGCGTAGAGGTGGATCTGAGAATCACTGATCGATAATAGACAGTACTGTGCAGCCGTCTTCATCGACCTGGCCAAGGCTTTATACTCTGTCAACCACCGCATTCTTATTGGCAGACTAAATAGCCTTGGTTTCTCAAATGACTGCCTCACCAGAGAAAAGAGTCGGCCCAAGAATTGAACCCTGTGGCATCCCCATAGAGACTGCCATAGGTCCAGACAACAGGCCCTCCGATTTGACACATTGAACTCTATCTGAGAAGTAGTTGGTGAACCAGGCGAGGCAGTCATTTGAGAAACCAAGGCTATTTAGTCTGCCAATAAGAATGCGGTGGTTGACAGAGTATAAAGCCTTGGCCAGGTCGATGAAGACGGCTGCACAGTACTGTCTATTATCGATCGTGGTTATGATATCGTTTAGGACCTTGAGCGTGGCTGAGGTGCACCCATGACCAGTTCGGAAACCGGATTGCATAGCGGAGAAGGTACGGTGTGATTCGAAATGGTCGGTGATCTGTTTGTTAACTTGGCTTTCAAAAACTTTCGAAAGGCAGGGCAGGATGGATATAGGTCTGTAACAGTTTTGATCTAGAGTGTCACCCCCTTTGAAGAGGGGGATGACCGCAGCAGCTTTCCAATCTCTGGGGATCTCAGACGTTACGAAAGAGAGGTTGAACAGGCTAGTAATAGGGGTTGCGACAATTTCGGCGGCTAATTTTAGAAAGAAAGGGTCCAGATTGTCTAGCCTAGATGATTTGTGGGGGTCCAGATTTTGCTGCTCTTTCAGAATCAGCTGTCTGAATTTGTGTGAAGGAGAAGTGGGGGGGGGGGGGGGCATGGGCAAGTTGCAGCGGAGGGTGCAGAGCTGGTGGCCAGGGTAGTGGTAGCCAGGTGGAAAGCATGGCCAGCCGTAGCAAAATGCTTGTTGAAATTCTCGATTATTGTAGACTTATCGGTGGTGATAGTGTTTCCTAGCCTCAGTGCAGTGGGCAGCTGGGAGGAGGTGCTCTTATTCTCCATGGACTTTACAGTGTCCCAAAACTTTTTGGAGTTAGTGCTACAGGATGCAAATTTCTGTTTGAAAAAGCTAGCCTTTGCTTTCCTAACTGATTGTGTATATTGGTTCCTAACTTCCCTGAAAAGTTGCATATCGCGGGGGCTATTCGATGCTAATGCAGTACGCCACAGGATGTTTTTGTGCTGGTCAAGGGCAGTCAAGTCTGAGGAGAACCAGGGGCTATATCTGTTCTTAGTTCTGCATTTTTTAAATGGGGCATGCTTATTTAAGATTGAGAGGAAAGCACTTTTAAAGAACATCCAGGCATCTTCTACTGACAGAATGAGATCGATATCCATCCAGTATACCTGGGCCAGGTCAATTAGGAAGGCCTGCTCGCTAAAGTGTTTTAGGGAGCGTTTGACAGTGATGAGGGGTGGTCGCGGAGATCCTGGATGTAGACAGCGGAGGTGTATTTAGAGGGTAAGTTAGTCAGGATGATATCTATAAGGGTGCCCATGTTTACGGATTTAGGGTTCTACCTGGTAGGTTCCTTGATAATTTGTGTGAGATTGAGGGCATCTAGTTTGGATTGTAGGATGGCCGGGGTGTTAAGCATATCCCAGTTTAGGTCACCAAGCAGTACGAACTCTGAGGATAGATGGGGGGCAATCAATTCACATATGGTGTCCAGGGCACAGCTGGGGGCTGAGGGGGGTCTGTAGCAAGCGGCAACAGTGAGAGACTTATTTCTGGAAAGGTGGATTTTTAGAAGTAGGAGCTCAAACTGTTTGGGCACAGACCTGGATAGTATGATAGAGCTCTGCAGGCTATCTCTACAGTAGATTGCAACTCCACCCCCTTTGGCAGTTCTATCTAGACGGAAAATGTTGTAGTTGGGGATGGACATTTCTGAATTTTTGGTGGCCTTCCTAAGCCAGGATTCAGACACTGCTAGAACATCAGGGTTAGCGGAGTGTGCTAACGCAGTGAACAACTCAAACTTAGGGAGGAGGCTTCTGATATTAACATGCAAAAAACCAATGCTTTTACGGTTACAGAAGTCAACAAATGATAGCTCCTGGGGAGTAGGAGTGATACTGGGGGCTGCAGGGCCTGGGTTAACCTCTACATCACCAGAGAAACAGAGGAGGACTAGAATAAGGATACGGCTAAAGGCTTTAAGAACTGGTCTTCTAGTGCATTGGGTACAGAGAGTAAAGGGGCAGATTTCCGGGCATTGTAGAATAGATTCAGGGCATTATGTACAGACAAGGATATGGAAGGATATGAGTACAGTGGAGGTAAACCTAAGCGTTGGGTAACAATGAAAGAGATAGCATCACTGGAGGCACCGATTGAGCCGGTCTCCGCGTGTATGGGGGGTGGAACAAAGGAGCTATTTGAGGCAGTTTGAGAGGGACTTGGGGCTTTACAGTGAAATTGTATAATAAGAACTAACTGGAACAGCAATAGGCAAGGCATATTGACATGGGAGAGAGGCATAAAGCAATCACAGGTGTTATTCGAGAGAGCTAAGACAACAACTGGTAATGGTGATGAAAGTTTGGGCTGAGGCTAAACAGATAAACAGGACAGGGTACCGTGTGAAGGAACAGTCCAGCAGGCATCAGCTGTGCAGCTGAGTGATCATAAGGTCCAGTGAACAGCAATATGTGAGTCCGAGAGCAGTTCGAATTGGTGCTACAGCACTGGCTAGCAGGAAGCACGGCTGTTGTTTGCGTGTGCTAGCGGGCCGGGGCTAGCAGATGGATCTTCGTGGTCGTCGCAATGGGAAGCCTGTTGAAACCACAGACGATTACATCGGCAGACCAGTCGTGATGGATCGGCGTGGCTCCGTGTCGACTCTAGGAGGTCCCGTCCGGTTTACAGAGAGGTAGATAGCCAGGAGATGGGCCTGACTCGAGGCTAGCTCAAGGCTGATTAGCCAACAGCAACATCCATTCGGTTGCGGCTAGCTAGTTGCGATCCGGTGTTAATGTCCAGTGATTCAGTTATTCCGGCAGAAAATCTGATGTTCTGGGTGAAAACCCGTTAACGGTGGCTAATAGCAAGTAGCTAGTTAGCTGGCTAGCTAGTCTCAACTGGAGATTCTAGATAAAAGGTAAGTCAATAATAGAATCCGTTCCACATTGAGTGAGGCGGGTTGCAGGAAAGTATATTTAGTAGAAGGATGAAAAGTGTGATAGGGAAATATGTACGAAAAAAATAAAAAATATATACAAAAATAGGCTATTTACACGGACACACACATAGTACACGACCGCACTGCTACGCCATCTTGGATTCCTTTCCTGTGGCAGTCCTCATGAGAGCCAGTTTTATCATAGCGCTTGATGGTTTTTGCGACTGCACTTGAAGAAACTTTCAAAGTTCTTGACATTTTCCGGATTGACTGACCTTCATGTCTTAAAGTAATGATGGACTGTCGTTTCTCTTTGCTTATTTGAGCTGTTCTTGCCATAATATGGACTTGGTCTTTTACCAAATAGGGCTATCTTCTGTATACCAACCCTACCATGTCACAACACAACTGATTGGCTCAAACGCATTAAGAAGGAAAGAAATTCCACAAATTAACTTTTAACAAGGCACACCTGTTAACTGAAATGCATTCCAGGTGACTAGCTCATGAAGCTGGTTGAGAGAATGCCGAGAGTGTGCAAAGCTGTCATCAAGGCAAAGGGTGGCTACTTTGATTTGTTTAACACTTTTTTGGTTACTACATGATTCCATATGTGTTATCTAATAGTTTTGATGTCTTCACTATTATTCTACAATGTGGAAAATAGTCAAAATAAAGAAAAACCCTTGAATGAGTAGGTGTGTCCAAACTTTTGACTGGTACTGTAGGTAATCCTTCTCCTGTAAGCCCTGTTAATCTTTTAGTGAGTGTTGTCCACGCAGATGCCTGCAGCGCAGAGATGACATCATGCTCTGAAAGGCCCCAGTTTACTGGGTGAGAAACTCCAAGCGATGACCTCAGGGTACATCATGCTGCTGATATCATACTGACTGTGTCTCAAATGGCACCCTATTCCCTATATAGAGTGCTAATTTTGACCAGAGCCCTATGTAAGGTGCCATTTGGGACACATAATGGCTTGGCGTGATCTGGTCCTGACTAGATGACTGCATGGCTGCAAAGGCCTGGCCTGAGATGTATACTGCCTTTCAGTTCAGTAAATTGTGTACAGATATGAGGCATTTACTTAAATAAAGTGTAAAGTCTAGACTATGTTAGTTCCAAAATGTTTATCTTCAGTTTCCATCTGTGCTCTCCATTCTTAGTGAATCAGGCACCAAATATGATTGGCTGCACTCAATAATGACTAGGCCTATCTGATAGCATGGAAAGAGCCCTCTATGTTCTGACAATCTGTTACGTGCTGGGAAGTTCCTTGCCAAGAGTCTATATACATGACCCATGGTGGCTGATCTTTGATCAGTGCTCATTATGACATGACACGATAAAAAGTGAAATTGTGAAAGAGAGAGAGAGAGATAGTGTGTGATCTCCTTGTGATCTCTGCTCAGATCTCATGTTCTCTTGCATTCTTTGAGATTAGGAGCTGTTCTCCTGCCTGGGAGAGGGACCCCTTTAAACACACAAAATAACAGATCAGTTTATTCCATGGCCACTAGATCGTATCCTGTTTGGAAACACTCTGGATGACAGACTGGTCTGTCAGTGTTGGAGAAGCTACTCTGAAAATATAGTTTACCAAGCTACCAATTACTTCACACTGGAAGAAGTTGAGCTACACTAAATCGAAGGGGGAAAATAGTTTAGAAAACTAAAACTACCTTGTGAAAAAGTATTATATTAGCTATTGCACATGCAGCAGCTACTCTACCTGGGGTCCACATAACACATAAAATAAATAACAGAGTACAGAACAGTTATAGACAAGAACAACATAACATAATATTTAATAAAAATAAAATAAATATATTGTCAAGACACAACAAAAACACTATTTTCCCACTATTCATGTACACTCAGTTGCCAGTTTATTAGGTACACCCATCTAGTATTGGTTAGGATCCCCTTTGCCTCCAGAACAGCATGAATTCTTTGGGACATGGAAACATTGCTCAATTGGTATCAAGGGACCTAACGTGTGCTAGGAAAACATTCCCCAAACCATTACACCACCGCCACCAGCCTGTACCGTTGACACCAGGCAGGATGGGGCCATGGACTCATGCTGCTTACGCCAAATCCTGACTCTGTCATCAGCATGACTCAACAGGAACCGGGATTCGTCGGACCAGGCAATGTTTTTCCACTCTTCAATTGTCCGGTGTTGGTGATCACGTGCCCATTGGAGGCCACTTCTTCTTGTTTTTAGCTGATAGGAGCTGAAATCCGGTGTCGTCGTCTGCTGCAATAGCCCATCCGTGACAAGGGCCGACGAGTTGTGCGTTCCGAGATGCCGTTCTGCACACAACTATTGTATTGCACCGTTAATTGTCAGTTTGTGGTCCGCCTGTTAGCTTGCAAGATTCTTGCCATTCTCCTTCGATCTCTCATCAACAAGCTGTTTTCGCCCACAGGACAACCATAGTCCCTGTGCCCAAGAAAGCCAAGGTAACCTGTCTAAATGACTATCGCCCCGTAGCACTCATATCTATAGCCATGAAATGCTTTGAAAGGTCTGGTCATGGCTCACATCAACACCATCATCCCAAACACCCTCAACCCACTCCAATATGCATACTGCCCCAACAGATCCACAGATGATGCAATCACTATTGCACTCCACACTGCCCTTTCCCATCTGGACAAAAGGAAAACCTAAGTGAGAATGCTGTTCATTGACTACAGCTCAGCGTTCAACACCATAGTGCCCTCAAAGCTCATCACTAAACTAAGGACCCTGGGATTAAACACCTCCCTCTGCAACTGGTTCCTGGTCATCCTGACAGTCCGCCCCAAGTGGTGAGGGTAGGCAACAACACATCCGCCACGCTGACCCTCAACACAGGGGCCCCTCAGGGGTGCGTGCTTAGTCCCCTCCTGTACTCCCTGTTCACCCACGACTGCATGGCAGCGCACGACTCCAACACCATCATTAAGTTTGCCGACGACACGACAGTGGTAGGCCTGATCACCGACGACGAGACAGCCTACAGGAAGGAGGTCAGAGACCTGGCAATGTGGTGCCAGGACAACAACCTCTCCCTCAAAGTCAGCAAGACAAAGGAGCTGATCGTGGACTACAGGAAACGGAGGGCCAAGCACGCCCCCATCCACATCGACAGGGCTGTGTTGGGGCGGGTCAAGAGCTTCAAGTTCCTCGGTGCCCGCATCACTAAGCAATTATCATGGTCCACACACACCAACACAATCATGCAGAGGGCACGCCTCTTCCCCCTCAGGAGGCTGAAAAGATTTGGCATGGGCCCTCAGATCCTCAAATAGTTATACAGCTGTACTATTGAGAGCATCTTGACTGGCTGCATCAACGCTTGGTATGGTAACTGCTTGGAATCCGGCCCAAAGGCGCTACAGAGGGTAGTGCGTACTGCCCAGTACATCACTGGGGCCGAGCTCCCTGTGTCAGAGGAAGGCCCTAAAAATGTACAAAGACTACAGCCACCCAAGTCATAGAGTGTTCTCTCTGCTACAGCACGGCAAGCGGTACCGATGCACCAAGTCTGGAACCAACAGGACCATGAACAGCTTCTACCCCCAAGCCATAAGTCTGCTAAATCGTTTCTTAAATAGTTAACCAATAGCTACCCGAACTATCTGCATTTAAGCTTTTGGAACAAACTCTTTTGACTCATCACATATGCTGCTGTTACTGTTTATTATCTATGCTGTTGCCTAGTCAATTTACCCCTACCTATATGTACATATCTAACTCAATTACCTCGTACCCCTGCACCTCGATTCGGTTCTGGTACCCTGTGTATATAGCCAAGTTATTGTTACTCATTGTGTATTTATTCCTCATGTTATTATTATTTGCATTGTTGGGAAGGGCCCGTAAGTAAGCATTTCATCCTTAGTCTACACCTGTTGTTTACAAAGCATGTGACAAATAACATTTGATTTAACTGAATGCCTCGATGCCGGCCAGCCTACTTTATATAGCAAGCCATGGCCACGTGACTCACTCTCTGTAGGAGGGAACCATTTTCGTGAACTGGGTGGAGTACCTAATAATCTGGTCGCTGAGTGTATATACATATTCTTATATACTGTACAGTTAAATTAGATCTTCAGAAAGAGTAGAGGCGCTGTGATACAATATGTTTTTCATCTGTTTCTTAAAGCTAAGCTTTGTTGTGAGTCTATGCAGGACAAACCAAGAGCAGAAGCAGAACTAACTGCCTGGTCTTTATTAGGAGGCTCATACACTAACAGCCACATGGATTTTAGAGGGGAAGTAAATTCTAGGCGCACCACGAGAGACCTCCTCTGTGAATGTTTAGACAGCACTGCTAAAGCTGCCTGGCCTTATGTGGTCATGTGTTAGTCTCCGTCCAGGGACAGAGAGACCCCAATAAACTCTGATGAAGAAGGGCCATGGATGGAGAAGGCAGGATGACCGCTCTGATGAACTGTTCATACAACACTAACACTGGATGGTCTCATGTCTTTGACAACCTATCCACAGTTTCACTGACAGGCAGCTCACTTGAGTCTCACTTTAGGCTAAAATGTGTCTCCAAACTGGCATATTTAGAGACTAAGACCTACCAGATTTATGAGACCTATCAGCTCACTGTGTACCTGCTGGACACATTTTACGGGTACTTGAGTGCTAATTTATACTGAACTAATAGTAAAGGAACTTGGACTTTGAGTAACAGGTCAAAGTAAAATGGACGACCTGATCATAGCGAAAAAGAAAGACGCCGTCTTTGGTCCTGTCCTGACGGACCGTCTTTTTTTGGTGTTTTACAAACGGTAGGCCTACCAGATGGATGGGCATTCATAAAGTTCCATTGCGGGCCGACACTGTAGACCACACCCCAGTAAGCATGGACCGATGTTGACATCTTTTGGACCGCTTTTTTTGTGGCCCGGACCGGCCTTGATTTCCATGGACGTTGATTTTTGGTCCAGTCCGGACCAGCCTTGATTTGTCCCAAACATAGACGTCTATGTTTGGTTCAGATTTGGTTCAGTCTAGACCGGCCTTGATTTGGTCCAAACATTGATGTATATAAATGACGTCTTTTTAACTTTAATTCAGAGCCCAAAATTTACCTGATTTAAACGTCTGGAAAATACGTATTTTCAATGTCCGGAAAATACTATTTTTTAACGTCCAGAAAATACATATTGTCAACTTTCATTCAGAAACGAAAATGAATATGATTTCAACGTCCGGAAAAGACGTATTTTAACCTTTCATTCAGAAACTAAAATGAACCTACAGTGGGGAAAAAAAGTATTTAGTCAGCCAACAATTGTGCAAGTTCTCCCACTTAAAAAGATGAGAGAGGCCTGTAATTTTCATCATAGGTACATGTCAACTATGACAGACAAATTGATAAAAAATTATCCAGAAAATCACATTGTAGGATTTTTAATGAATTTATTTGCAAATTATGGTGGAAAATAAGTATTTGGTCACCTACAAACAAGCAAGATTTCTGGCTCTCACAGACCTGTAACTTCTTCTTTAAGAGGCTCCTCTGTCCTCCACTCGTTACCTGTATTAATGGCACCTGTTTGAACTTGTTATCAGTATAAAAGACACCTGTCCACAACCTCAAACAGTCACTCTCCAAACTCCACTATGGCCAAGACCAAAGAGCTGTCAAAGGACACCAGAAACAAAATTGTAGACCTGCACCAGGCTGGGAAGACTGAATATGCAATAGGTAAGCAGCTTGGTTTGAAGAAATCAACTGTAGGAGCAATTATTAGGAAATGGAAGACATACAAGACCACTGATAATCTCCCTCGATCTGGGGCTCCACGCAAGATCTCACCCCGTGGGGTCAAAATGATCACAAGAACGGTGAGCAAAAATCCCAGAACCACACGGGGGGACCTAGTGAATGACCTGCAGAGAGCTGGGACCAAAGTAACAAAGCCTGCCATCAGTAACACACTACGCCGCCAGGAACTCAAATCCTGCAATGCCAGACGTGTCCCCCTGCTTAAGCCAGTACATGTCCAGGCCCGTCTGAAGTTTGCTAGAGTGCATTTGGATGATCCAGAAGAGGATTGGGAGAATGTCATATGGTCAGATGAAACCAAAATAGAACTTTTTGGTAAAAACTCAACTCGTCGTGTTTGGAGGACAAAGAATGCTGAGTTGCATCCAAAGAACACCATACCTACTGTGAAGCATGGGGGTGGAAACATCATGCTTTGGGGCTGTTTTTCTGCAAAGGGACCAGGACGACTGATCCGTGTAAAGGAAAGAATGAATGGGGCCATGTATCGTGAGATTTTGAGTGAAAACCTCCTTCCATCAGCAAGGGCATTGAAGATGAAACGTGGCTGGGTCTTTCAGCATGACAATGATCCCAAACACACCGCCCGGGCAATTTCAAGGTCCTGGAGTGGCCTAGCCAGTCTCCAGATCTCAACCCCATAGAAAATCTTTGGAGGGAGTTGAAAGTCTGTGTTGCCCAGCGACAGCCCCAAAACATCACTGCTCTAGAGGAGATCTGCATGGAGGAATGGGCCAAAATACCAGCAACAGTGTCTTGAAAACCTTGTGAAGACTTACAGAAAACGTTTGACCTGTGTCATTGCCAACAAAGGGTATATAACAAAGTATTGAGAAACTTTTGTTATTGACCAAATACTTATTTTCCACCATAATTTGCAAATAAATTCATTAAAAATCCTACAATGTGATTCTCAGGATTTTTTTTTCTCATTTTGTCTGTCATAGTTGACGTGTACCTATGATGAAAATTACAGGCCTCTCTCATCTTTTTAAGTGGGAGAACTTGCACAATTGGTGGCTGACTAAATACTTTTTTCCCCCACTGTATCTTTCAAGTCTGGAAAATATGTATTTTAGACATCTTTTCAACGTCATTTTGCTTACTGGGACTTGTATCGTAGACGCAGGGAGTCAGGAAAAAGGTGCAGTTAGTGAGTTTAATAATAACGAACATGGAACGACACAAAACAAGAGAAGCGTCTGACATAGAAACATAAACAATACTACCTGATGACTGATAACAAAAGAGTGCTATATAAAGGGTAAGTAATCAAGGGAGTAATGAAGTCCAGGTGTGACTGATGATGAGACACAGGTGTGCGTAATGATGTGTTTTTTTAGTGTTTTTTTTAGGGGGTAGATCAGCTTTAATATTGCAGATAGATTGTAACTTCCATCAACGTAATTGTCTGCATCACTTTCAATCCTCCATATGTTTTTTTTTCTCGCAAATATATATATTTATATATATACATATACATATATACACATACAGTGAGGGAAAAAAGTATTTGATGGTAGGTTTATTTGAACAGTAAGAGACAGAATAACAACAAAAAAATCCAGAAAAACGCATGTCAAAAATGTTAAAAATGGATTTGCATTTTAATGAGGGAAATAAGTATTTGACCCCTCTGCAAAACATTACTTAGTACTTGGTGGCAAAACCCTTGTTGGCAATCACAGATGTCAGACGTTTCTTGTAGTTGGCCACCAGGTTTGCACACATCTCAGGAGGGATTTTGTCCCACTCCTCTTTGCAGATCTTCTCCAAGTCATTAAGGTTTCGAGGCTGACGTTTGGCAACTCGAATCTTCAGCTCCCTCCACAGATTTTCTATGGGATTAAGGTCTGGAGACTGGCTAGGCCACTCCAGGACCTTAATGTGCTTCTTCTTGAGCAACTCCTTTGTTGCCTTGGCCGTGTGTTTTGGCTCATTGTCATGCTGGAATACCCATCCACGATCCATTTTCAATGCCCTGGCTGAGGGAAGGAGGTTCTCACCCAAGATTTGACGGTACATGGCGCCGTCCAACGTCCCTTTGATGCGGTGAAGTTGTCCTGTCCCCTTAGCAGAAAAACACCCCCAAAGCATAATGTTTCCACCTCCATGTTTGACGGTGGGGATGGTGATCTTCGGGTCATAGGCAGCATTCTTCCTCCTCCAAACACGGCGAGTTGAGTTGATGCCAAAGAGCTCGATTTTGGTCTCATCTGACCACAACACTTTCACCCAGTTCTCCTCTGAATCTTCAGATGTTCATTGGAAAACTTCAGACTGGCTTGTATATGTGCTTTCTTGAGCAGGGGGACCTTGCGGGCGCTGCAGGATTTCAGTCCTTCACGGCGTAGTGTGTTACCAATTGTTTTCTTGGTGACTATGGTCCCAGCTGCCTTGAGATCATTGACAAGATCCTCCTGTGTAGTTCTGGGCTGATTCCTCACCGTTCTCATGATCATTGCAACTCCACGAGGTGAGATCTTGCATGGAGCCCCAGGCCGAGGGAGATTGACAGTTATTTTGTGTTTCTTCCATTTGCGAATAATCGCACCAACTGTTGTCACCTTCTCACCAAGCTGCTTGGCGATGGTCTTGTAGCCCATTCCTGCCTTGTGTAGGTATACAATCTTGTCCCTGACATCCTTGGAGAACTCTTTGGTCTTGGACATGGTGGAGAGTTTGGAATCTGATTGATTGATTGCTTCTGTGGACAGGTGTCTTTTATACAGGTAACAAACTGAGATTAGGAGCACTCCCTTTAAGAGTGTGCTCCTAATCTCAGCTCGTTACCTGTATAAAAGACACCTGGGAGCCAGAAATCTTTCTGATTGAGAGGTGGTCAAATACTTATTTCCCTCATTAAAATGCAAATCAATTTATAACATTTTTGACATGCGTTTTTCTGGATTATTTTGTTGTTGTTCTGTCTCTCACTGTTCAAATAAACCTACCATTAAAATTATAGACTGATCATGTCTTTGTCAGTGGGCAAACGTACAAAATCAGCAGGGGATTAAATACTTTTTTCCCTCACTGTATACACATACATACATATAAATACATATACAGTTGAAGTCGGAAGTTATTAAAACTAGTCATTAAAACTATTTTTCAACCACTCCACAAATTTCTTGTTAACAAACTATAGTTTTGGCAAGTCGGTTAGGACATCTACATTGTGCATGACACAAGTCATTTTTCCAACAATTGTCTACAGACAGATTATTTCACTTATAATTCACTATATCAATTCCAGTGGGTCAGAAGTTTACATACACTAAGTTGACTGTGCCTTTAAACAGCTTGGAAAATTCCAGAAAATGATGTCATGGCTTTAGAAGCTTCTGATAGGCTAATTGACATCATTTGAGTCAATTGGAGGTGGATGTATTTCAAGGCCTACCTTCAAACTCAGTGCCTCTTTGCTTGACATCATGGAAAATCTAAAGAAATCAGCCAAGACCTCAGAAAAAACATTGTAGACCTCCACAAGTCTGGTTCATCCTTGGGAGCAATCTCCAAACACCTGAAGGTACCACATTCATCTGTACAAACAATAGTACGCAAGTATAAACACCATGGGACCACGCAGCCGTCATACCGCTCAGGAAGGAGACGCGTTCTGTCTCCTAGAAATGAACGTACTTTGGTGCGAAAAGTGAAAATCAATCCCAGAACAACAGCAAAGGACCTTGTGAAGATGCTGGAGGAAACATGTACAAAAGCATCTTTATCCACAGTAAAACGAGTCCTATATCGACATAACCTGAAAGGCCACTCAGCAAGGAAGAAGCCACTGCTCCAAAACCGCCATAAAAAAGCCAGACTACGATTTGCAACTGCACATGGGGACAAAGATCGTACTTTTTGGAGAAATGTCCTCTGGTCTGATGAAACAAAAATAGAACTGTTTGGCCATAATGACCATCGTTATGTTTGGAGGAAAAGGGGGGTTGCTTGCAAGCCGAAGAACCCAACCGTGAAGCACCGGGGTGGCAGCATCATGCTGTGGGGGTGCTTTGCTGCAGGAGGGACTGGTGCACTTCACAAAATAGATTGCATCATGAGGAAGGAAAATTATGTGGATATATTGAAGCAACATCTCAAGACATCAGTCAGGAAGTTAAAGCTCGGTCGCAAACGGGTCTTCCAAATGGACAATGACCCCAAGCTTACTTCCAAAGTTGTGGCAAAATGGCTTAAGGACAGCAAAGTCAAGGTATTGGAGTGGCCATCACAAAGCCCTGACCTCAATCCTATAGAAAATGTGTGGGCAGAACTGAAAAAGCATGTGCGAGCAAGGAGGCCCACAAACCTGACTCAGTTACACCAGCTCTGTCAGGAGGAATGGGCCAAAATTTACCCAACTTATTGTGGGAAGCTTGTGGAAGGCTACCCGAAACGTTTGACCCAAGTTAAACAATTTAAAGGCAATGCTACCAAATACTAATTGAGTGTATGTAAACTTCTGACCCACTGGGAATGTGATGAAAGAAACAAAAGCTGAAATAAATCATTCTCTCTACTATTATTCTGACATTTCACATTCTTAAAATAAAGTGGTGATCCTAACTGACCTAAGACAGGGAATTTTTACTAGGATTAAATGTCAGGAATTGTGAAAACTGAGTTTAAATGTATTTGGCTAAGGTTTATGTAAACTTCCGACTTCAACTGTATATTTCCTTTTATTACTTTCCAAACCCACCACCCCTTCCCTAATTGGAGTACACTAGTGAACAACAATGCTTAGGCCTCTACTTCCAGCTTGTACATACTATATACATTTTATGGACAAAGTCAATTTTACAATAATTATATTTTGTTTGTTTTTACTCCTGAACTTCCTCTACCCTCAACCTCTCCGATCATTTTCATGATGCCCACCCGGTTTGCTTCTATATGCGTAGTGATGGTTGCCAGGTGTGCGTAAAGATGGGTTGCAAGGACCGGTGGTTAGTAGACCGGTGACGTCGAGCGCCGGAGCAGGAGCGGACATGACAGGACTATTCTAGTTTTGCGGGGTATACGGCTGCAGAATGACCACGACCGGGCCAGCAAGTCTCTATAAAGATTCTTGATAATCACTTAAAACACAGCAAGACACAAAATGCAGTAGTCCTGGAGCTGGCTTGGAGATAGCTGGGGTACCCGAACATGTACCATAGTTTGGAAACCACAGATATAGGTCATGCAGAAACATCCATTGTGACATTTCTAAATCTCCTTCCATTTTAGCTCCATTAGCCTTACAGTGAGCCAGGCCAGGCTCGGACGTCAGACAAGTGGGATCTATTTCACAGAGCAGGATTTAATGAATTACAGAGAGGAATTTCCTAAATGTTTTGTTTCACTCTTGCCAAGTACATTTATTTCTAATTAATTTACAATGTGTATGCATCGTGAAACATTGTAAACTTACAGAAACCTACTCTGTCTTCTGACTAACCAGGAGGCAATCCTTAAAGGGCAGCAGATAAAGATATGATGGGCACCTGCTGGCACTGCGCCTGGTCAAAGTTATATCTCTCTATTTATATAAAAAGCACCAGAATCTGCATTTGAGGCTCCATAAGGCCTAGCAAATGACTGGGGAGACATTCCATGAGGGTAGAAATAACAGCACAGCCTTGGATTAATGGAACTGGCTGTGCTGAACGGGTGCGTGCCTGAACTGCACTATGGGCTCTGTGTAAACACACAGCCGATTGGTTTACGACTCGTCACGACCAACCAACACAGCAAGCTGGGAGTCTGCTGCTGTACAGTACATGCGCTGGGGGTTGACTGGGATCCTTAGTACACTCCCCAGTTAACAGCACTCCCTTCTATGCAGCCAGTAAAACCATCACCATCACTCCCTCCAACACACTATCTATGCTTTTTAATCAGCTCCCGACTGTGTCACAGCTCTGATGCAAAGCCTATCACAGTGTCGTGACGTGACTTACTTTAATGTGGTGACTGTTATTTATCGAATCAACTAACTATGTTTAATTGTCACTCAATTAAATTAATCTTGTAACAATTAACTCATTAGGAATTTGGGTCACCACGGAAGAAGTTGTTTAACGAGTTACCATCTCCCGAATTAAACTCTTAGAAGATATATGTTATATATCGATAACAGTCACTTATTAAATAATTACCTCTTATTAGTCTCATTCTGAACATCGCATATTCCTTGAACCTGCAAGAACCCTAACCTTATTGATGAATCAGCAATACACAATTTGTCTTAATTACTTATTTACTAACTAACTAAATAATAACACACACACACACACACAGGTTATTGATTACTAACGTAATACAATGAAAACAGGTCCCTAGTGGACTGGACTAAGAATAGCATGAATGCTTGGGTAGAAGGAGGGTTGGCTGATTCAGAGAGAGGGAGGAAAGGAAGAGACAAAGGAATTCACCTATTGGACATTTGTAAACTACGCTCACGGAAATACAAATGCTTTGGACCCGCTAATTCGGATTAGAAATGCAACATGTATTTACGTGTAGCTGTCCTCGATAGTTGAGTTGATGATGTAGGACTCTGGTTTGCCCACCAGAGATCCCAATGTCATTGGTAGAGTTTCTGGTCGTAGTGGTGATTAGAATGGATACTTCAGCGTACCCTGTAGTTCGTAGAGTTGATCTGTTAGGATAGATACTTCAGATGTACCAACAGTTGTCTGAGAGGGATTGTCCTTCCCAACTCGTGTCTTTAGTGAAAGTTCTCTAGACGACATACATGCCAGCTAAGTTCTAGTGCATTGTCTTCTTCTTCACCTCATGTAGAGGTTGAAAGTTTCTGAGTTTCACCAGTTTGCCATATTCAGCTCGCGCTGCATGTCGGCTGGTCTGTAGAGTGTCAACCATTATTCCGGATGACTATGTGATCACGCTCTCCGTAGCCGATGTGAGTAAGACTTTTAAGCAGGTCAACATTCACAAGGCCGCAGGGCCAGACGGATTACCAGGACGTGTACTCCGAGCATGTACTGACCAACTGGCAAGTGTCTTCACCGACATTTTCAACATGTCCCTGACTGAGTCTGTAATACCAACATGTTTCAAGCAGACCACCATAGTCCCCGTGCCCAAGGACACTAAGATAACCTGCCTAAATGACTACCGACCCGTAGCACTCACGTCTGTAGCCATGAAGTGCTTTGAAAGGCTGGTCATGGCTCACATCAACACCATTATCCCAGAAACCCTAGACCCACTCCAATTTGCATACCGCCCCAACAGATCCACAGATGATGCAATCTCTATTGCACTCCACACTGCCCTTTCCCACCTGGACAAGAGGAACACCTACGTCAGAATGCTATTCATTGACTACAGCTCAGCGTTCAACACCATAGTGCCCTCAAAGCTCATCACTAAGCTAAGGATCCTGGGACTAAACACCTCCCTCTGCAACTGGATCCTGGACTTCCTGACGGGCCACCCCAGGTGGTAAGGGTAGGTAACAACACATCTGCCACGCTGATCCTCAACACGGGGGCCCCTCAGGGGTGCGTGCTCAGTCCCCTCCTGTACTCCCTGTTCACCCATGACTGCATGGACAGGCACGAATCCAACACCATCATTAAGTTTGCCGACGACACAACAGTGGTAGGCCTGATCACCGACAACGATGAGACAGCCTATAGGGAGGAGGTCAGAGACCTGGCCGTGTGGTGCCAGGATAACAACCTCTCCCTCAACGTGACCAAGACAAAGGAGATGATTGTGGACTACAGGAAAAAAAAGAGGACTGAGCACGCCCCCATTCTCATCGACGGGGCTGTAGTGGAACAGGTTGAGAGCTTCAAGTTCCTTGGTGTCCACATCACCAACTAACTATCATGGTCCAAACACACCAAGACAGTCGTGAAGAGGGCACGACAAAGCCTATTCCCCCTCAGGAGACTGAAAAGATTTGGCACGGGTCCTCAGATCCTCAAAAAGTTCTACAGCTGCACCATCGAGAGCATCCTAGGCCAGTATGAAAATGTATGCACTCACTAACTGTAAGTCACTCTGGATAAGAGTGTCTGCTAAATGACTAAAATGTAAAATGTAAATCCTGACTGGTTGCATCACCGCCTGGTATGGCAACTGCTCGGCCTCCGACCGCAAGGCACTACAGAGGGTAGTGCGTACAGCCCAGTACATCATTGGGCCAAGCTTCCTGCCATCCAGGACCTCTATACCAGGTGGTGTCAGAGGAAGGCCCTCAAAATTGTCAAAGACTCCAGCCACCCTAGTCATAGACTGTTCTCTCTGCTACCGCACGGCAAGCGGTACCGGAGCGCCAAGTCTAGGTCCAAAAGGCTTCTCAACAGCTTCTACCCCCAAGCCATAAGACTCCTGAACAGCTAATCATGGCTACCCGGACTATTTGCACCCCCACCCCATCTTTTTACGCTGCTGCTACTCTGTTAATTATTTATGCATAGTCACTTTAACTCTACCCACATGTACATATTACCTCAACTACCTCAACTAGCCGGTGCCCCCGCACATTGACTCTGCACCGGTACCCCCCTGTATATAGCCTCCCTACTGTTATTTTATTTGACGTCTGCTCTTTTTTTCTCAACACTTTTTTGTTGTTGTTGTTTTATTTTACTTTTTTATTAAGAAATAAATGCATTGTTGGTTAAGGGCTGTAAGTAAGCATTTCACGGTAATGTCTACACCTGTTGTTTTCGGCGCATGTGGCAAATAAAATGTGATTTGATTTGATTTGATTTTAAGCCGTGTAGCTTCAGCTTCACGCTTCCTGGTCTGGTAGAAATTCAACCATTTGCAACATCCGGCTTATACCGTAATCTGCTTGGTCTGAGGTGAATTTCATCAGGAGGGGTTTTATACTTGAGTAGAAAAGGGGGCGTTTCATCATGTTTTTGCTCATCTGGGCGTGGCCACTGACTGAGAACAAATCAATATGGAAAACAATCATCTCATCTAGAATGCTAAAATCACAATGTTATCTTCACAAAAGTATTATTATACTTAATCATTCGTTTTATACAACAATTAGATGCAAACCTCATAACTGGGAAGTGTACACCCCCAGAGATCCAGTTATGTTGTTCCACTGTCTTTAATGACATCACAACATAGTAACAAATTTGACATGATTGTTCTTTAAGTTTCCCACATTCTTTGTGGTAGAAATATTGTTTAATTATCCACTTTTGGTTGTTGGAGTTTTGGCTGGAAGAATCTCTGTGTTAACAAAGGGGTCCTTTCTCCCAATACTTCATGGCACGGAAGAGAAAGTCTGCCCGGTATTTACGACCGGTCATAAAACTGGCCCCCAGGAGAGGGGGTGTTCAAACCTTTGCCGAGCCGGCATCTTTGATCCTCAGCTCATGAGGGCAAGTCATGACAACAGTGAGGCTGTGCTTGATCTTATTGCTCTGCAAAGTTTTTCATTTCTTGAAGGACCCCTTTAATGGACAGCCCTCCTCTCTCTTCTCTCTCACCCCCTCATCCCATAGGCTGCCTGCCTGGACTACTGCCTATTCACCCCACTGGAAAACCTGAGTTAGTTTCACCCCACCGGAATGACCATAGGCTACTGCACTGTACACACAACCATAAAAGCTAATGTTGCTTCCCCAGATATTCACTGCAGATCTCTCCCTTTTTTCACTCCCCCTTCCACGTCTTTATTCATTCTCTCCAGCCGTTTCTGGATATAATTTAGGAGTTACTGATAAGAGTAAACAACTAAAGTACCTCTCCATTTTGGGTTATTATTATTATTTTCACTTGGAAGAGTTTTCCTCGTCCAAGTACTGAGAGGCGGCAGGACTTCTGGCCAAATCTCTTGTCTTGTCCGAAGTGTGACATGAAGAATTGCCTCTGAGGAGGCAGATGTGTTTGCTTGTTTACAGTCAAGGCCTGTTGCTTATTGTCTGCAGCTGTGCTTCAACACAACACAACATCTCCTTTCGCAGAAAGAAATGCACCAGGTTTTCATCATAAAAAATGAGGAGAGTTCTAATATCACACCAACAGCAACGTGCCCTTCTGGAGTTTTTTATCTCTCGCTTACATTTTTCTACCTGGAAAAGTTTGCCTATATGGGCTTGTTAGTGTGCTGACATGACGGACATTTCATGCATGAGCTCACTGTGGATATATATGGGAATAATAGAAAAGTACAGTTAATGAAAAGAAAATGATGGACAAAACCGTGACTGTATTCTTTGGATTTCTACTGAAAGCATTGGATGACCGTGATACTGTCAGTACTGCAGTAGTGGGGGGTCATGATACGGTACTGTCAGTACTGTGGTAGTGGGGGGTCATGATACGGTACTGTCAGTACTACGGTAGTGGGGGGTCATGATACGGTACTGTCAGTACTGTGGTAGTGGGGAGTCATGATACGGTACTGTCAGTACTGCGGTAGTGGGGGGTCATGATACGGTACTGTCAGTACTACGGTAGTGGGGGGTCATGACACGGTACTGTCAGTACTGCGGTAGTGGGGGGTCATGATACGGTACTGTCAGTACTGTGGTAGTGGGAGGGTCATGATACGGTACTGTCAGTACTGCGGTAGTGGGGGGTCATGATACGGTACTGTCAGTACTGCGGTAGTGGGGGGTCATGATACGGTACTGTCAGTACTGCGGTAGTGGGGGGTCATGATACGGTACTGTCAGTACTGCGGTAGTGGGGGGTCATGATACGGTACTGTCAGTACTGCGGTAGTGGGGGGTCATGATACGGTACTGTCAGTACTGCGGTAGTGGGGGGTCATGATACGGTACTGTCAGTACTGCGGTAGTGGGGGGTCATGATACGGTACTGTCAGTACTGCGGTAGTGGGGGGTCATGATATGGTACTGTCAGTACTGCGTTAGTGGGGGGTCATGATCATTAAGCACCTGTTTCTGTGCCTCTCTAAACAGATGGAATCCCATTACTTCCATCTGAAAACCCATATCTTCTTGTTTGTTAAAATTATTTAAATGAGCATATTGTGCTACTAAAGGAAAGGCAAGACCATGAAATAAATAAAACATCAATAAATGGCAATCATATCAATTAATAAGACATGAGAATAAGACATTCTGAAAAACAACAACAGGAAATCGCAGATGGAATGTTTCAATCCAAAAGCATTTTCCAGAATGAGCGGCCATGCGCACAGCACTTCACAGCAGATACTCCCTCCTTCCCTTTCTCTCTTTCAAGGGTTGTGAAACGCTCAAGTGGTTGGAACAGTGACACGTCCAATCATGTGTTAAGGAGCCTCCAGAGCACACATCTAAATACATATAATCTACAGAGAAGCCTTTTTTCTCTCTATGAGTAACAGATCAAATGAGTATGGATGATATATCAGGTACTAACACCCATGTACTGTAAGGTGTTTTGTTTAGGTTGAATGAAAAGTGATATTGGATTAGCACACTACAGAGGTGACAATTCCAGTAGGAGCTGGGAGTAAACCGGCCACAACATGATCAGCATGTAAGAGCCTTTGATAGCTACAAGTCGATTTAGATGTCACACACCCCACACACAGTTGATTACGGACTATCAGTGATACTCTGAGACAGATGCAAATTCTTAGGAATTCATACGAACAGAAAGCGCTTGTTTCTAAAGTTCAAATAAGTTTAAAGGGGAAACAGTGACTACTCTGAGGATCCGACAGAGAAAAAGGTTGGGGTCTTACTCTGAAGTTCTTGGCGGTAGGAGAGGGTGAAGAGGGTGGTGAGTCGGACAGAGCCTTCCTAGTCCTGGACAGCTCCTTGGTGCGGGGGTACATGGATGACATTTCCACACTCTACCCAGGACAGAGAGGCAGGTCTGGTCAAGCCTCTACAGTAACATCCACAAACAGAGGCTTCTATCCAGAACAGCTGCACAGATCCACAGATCTCCTCTTAGGCTACGACTGCGCAGACACCTATGGCTGTTGTTGCTGCTGCACTCACCCTGACTGGGGATCCTGACCAACAGGTGTGTGTGTGAGGAGCCCGCTCCACAGTCCAGAAGGCTGGAGAGAGAGACTGCTGCTAACTTTAGAATGATTGCTGCTGATATGACCTACCTTCCCATCTTCCTCCACAAAGTAAAGACAGCAAAGTGATCATTTGACAAGAATGAAAACAACCAAAATAGCTATTTCTCCTCTTAGCTAGTACAACTCCTACAAAGACATGCACCTCTGTTTTGCTTAAAAAGTAGACTAATCAACTTAGTTGTGGATTGTTAGACCACAGCTTCAGCACTCCGAGACCCTATCGCACATCAAAGTCGACATAACGCACTAAGTCCTCGCATCCAAAGATAAACCCAACCACAGTGAAAAGTTTGTTCCAGATGATCTCTCTTCCCATGTTTCTCTAAATATCCACTCTCTCTCCATCGCCCTCCCCTTCTTTCTCTCCTCCCCAACTCTCCTCTCTCCTGTCCCAACTCACTCTCTCACCCGCCTCCCCTCTCTCTCTCCCTTCTCCCTGCTCACTCTAGCTCTGGCAGTACTCTCTGGCAGGCTGCCAGAGGCTCTGCTGTGTACAGGCTCTGGGCTAAAGCTGTCCATTGATGTGGATGAGGATAAGGAGAGGGGGGAGTAGACAGACAGAAGTAGGGGGGCTGATACTGAGTCCCAGAGGTTCAGCTTTACCACTCGGGGGGAGTCAAGATCAACAGTGACCCGTCAAGTAACCCTGTCCTCCCATGATGCTCTGGGGAGAAGTAATGCTAGTATGAGTGTTGACATTTGGATGTAGAGCCACTGTGTCCGAGCCCTCTCTCCTTTTCAAAATCTGTTTCATTGTACTTGCTTTGCTGCACTGTAAAGTGAGCTAAGCTCACAGGCTAATTTTAAGGCAACACTTCACTGCATAGTGGTTTTGATTTCTTCCTGCATTGTCGGTTACCTCACACACACAGAGGCCTATCAACAATGACTCAATCTATGGCAACTGCACTGGGTTCTAGAACACTGAAATATTAAGTCGCTGCTGCGTTTCTCTCTCTATCGTACACAATCCCCCATCCCCCCATCCCTTCCTCTCAGATTCTGCACACACAGGCCAGAGGCTCACTGCTACCTTCCTTTTAAAGAGAGGTTTGCAGCGCTGTGGCTCTTCCTGAACTCTTTTATCCTCCTCGCTCATCTACTGAAAAAGACAGAGAGAGAATGAGACAGAATGAGACAGAGAGAGAGAGAGAGAGAGAGAGAGAGAGAGAGAGAGAGAGAGAGAGAGAGAGAGAGAGAGAGAGAGAGAGAGAGAGAGAGAGAGAGAGAGAGAGAGAGAAGAGAGAGAGAAAGAGAGAGAGAAAGAAAGAAAGAAAGAAAGAAAGAAAGAAAGAAAGAAAGAGCATGAGAGAGAATGAATGCTGGCCTGGCGGTCTTGTGTTGAGCCCTAGCCTGGCACGCTCCCATCCCAAGCTCTGAGTCATAATGAGGACAGAGGTCTGTCTCTCCTGTTTCCCTCCTTTTTAACGAGTGGACCCAGTGACCGTTGCACAGGGTAAATACAGCCATTCAACTGCAGCAAAGCAATGAGACACAATAAGAGAAAAATAAATCTGCAAACTGAAGATCTGAGCACATTTTCAAAGTTAGATTATAATTTTTTTATGTCCGAAATTTGACGAATGTCCTATGCACATTGATTTTGCACATTAGATCTCTCTGTGAATTAAAATATTGGTGTGCAGGCAGAATATTAATTTTTCCTGGAGTTTTGACTTGTGTCATGTCATATCAATGATACATTATATGTGCTTTATGGCCCATAGGTTATGATAAGCACCACAGAAGTTTCACATATAACAAATCCTGATATATGAGATTCCAATCTGACCGTATGGATTGTTCCAATACATATTCAACCAGCTTTGCAGACCATCTGTGCGAGTCTGCTGGACAGTCTGAGTTTCTACTAGCTCATCAGGAAGTCCAATGGCTTCCCTGTGGCAGTGAACTGCACTGGTCCTGGCTGTGGAGATAGGCCTGCTGAGACCTATATAAAGAGTTGATTTCAGCTGAAGTTCCACACACTGGATCTGGGGTTTAGGTTGAGTAGACTGGCTCTCTCCTTTTATGACATTCAATATGGAACATTCTCATACATCACTTGGCTAGGGTCCCCTCCTCTCCTCTCTCTCCCATTCCAACTCAGAATAACTCTGGTCCTTAAACACTTACTTTTAAGTAAAGTCGTGGTTACTGTCATCCGTGTTTTGTCATATGTTACTCTGGCAGGTGTAAAATAACGAGTTTTCAAGAAGTGGATAGTGGCTGCTCCACTAGTGTAAGTGTTCCTGACAGAGACAGGTCCCTGGTGTGTGGTCATTCTGCAAGTCACAGAGAGGCCAAAACCCAAACAGTCACGGAGAAACAAAAACACATATAAATGCACAGAGACACACATAATAAAACTACAGATACCTTCAGACAGACAGACTCTCTCTCCATCTGTTTTCTTGCCTTCACTGGTCTGGTGATCTTTAGCATCTTTACGGGGGATGAGCTGTGCCTTGGCCTAAGTCACAGCTGAGAGATGATGAGTTCTGAGAGAGGTCACAGATACTCTGGGGTTCTAATCCTACCCTCAACCCTCCTAAACCAACCTGTTAACTGCTGAATCTCTGTAGCACACATAGCTAAGCTCCATGCCGTGATGGGCTATCCAGAACTATCTCTCCTTACATTGAGAGTGGGTCTATCAAACACTCCTGTGTTTAGCTCTCAGAGCTGTCATGAATTCTGAATAAGTGAATAATCAGGTCTATGACGATAGAGGGAACAGAAGGCTCTCTCTGATAACTTAATCTAAACATCAGGAGCAGGAGAAAGTAGTAATTATGCCTGGCAGCAAAGTCTCTCCCTCTATTTTTCTCTCTCTTTCTCTCCCTCGTTCTTTCTCTCAGCCTCCCCGTTAATAATCCCCTTTCAGAGCAGTGAAAGCCGTGCACCTGTCTCTGGGCTCTGTTCTTGAAAATCAGAGAGAGAGTGGAGAGAGTCTGCTCAGATCATTATAGAGGCAGGCAGAGGTCATCGTTGGTAATGAGGCCTGCGGTCACCTTTCCATCCTTTCCAGATGAAACCATGCTCGCTGGTTGGGGGGGGGGGGGGGGGGGGGGGGGGGTCGTCATTATCACAGTCAGATTTAGGCCCTTGGTTAACGCTGTGGAACACTCATGTTACTAACCGTCCATGTCTGGGATTCGACCTAGTGATAGCTCAAAAAGCTATCACTACCCCTTTCACACTATAGTATACAGTATACCATCCCCATGTTAATCTACATTATTCTCTGGGACTCCCCTCCACTGCCATGGCATCCACCAAATTGCCTCAGCTCACTCCCATTCTCCTTTCCCCTGTCAGTATCTATTTCTGGGCATCTCCATTTCACTGTAAGCCCATTAAAGTTGGAAACCCTAATGGTGAAACTGCCACGACCGTTTGCGATATTACAACAACAAAGAAGTTACTGCAAACAACGAACACTGTTATTTTCCCTCTGACATAATTGCACGCACGATAGAAGAGCACAATATGTACTGCAATTATGTTTACCAGGCTCCTCAGTTCAGCAATAACAACAATAACAACGGTGGTGGGGCGGCCAGTGGCGCTGTTTCCCCCTACTGAGGATTCTATCTTTAAGGGAAATCAGTAACTCTGTGAGCTTTTTGCTGAAACACATTGTTTTGAAAGGGATTTCCAGCCTCATAGGGTCATTCTGCCCTGGGAGGAATGTACACAGTGGGCTGCATGGAGACATTCTGTGCAGATGCCTAACCTACAGGTGGAAGGAACACACCATCATAGACAGAGAGAGACGGAGCTAGACAGAGAGTGTGTGTGATAGAGAGAGAGAGTATTGAATTGAGAGAGTACAGTATAATTATGGCTGTAGAATTCAACGCTATGAAGCAGAAGAGGCGCTCCCAGTTTTGCCCAATATGGTATGGAATGTCAAGATACCTGGAGCATGTATGATGAGGTAGGAGAGGGAGAGAGAAGGGAATGGGAGGAGAGGGGGTTTGTGGGTACTGCAGCCTGCCCTGGAATTCTCCCACTGTGATAGCAAAACAGCCCTATCACAAACACTCCCAAATCAAACTACACTAACATTGCAGTACATCTATAAACATTGCATCACAGATCCTCTGGCAATAAAACACACTTTCATGGCCTCTGTGTGCAAGGCTATTGTTAATATGTGAATCAAAAGTTTTATCAAAGAAATGCACCTTTGAACACACACACACACACACACACTAAATTGCAATACAATATGATATTTCAAGAATCATAGGAATCCCCCACTATGACAATAGAATCAGTGAGGTGTGTAATAGAATATAATAATAAAATGGCCCATTGCGAACGCATCTAATGTTGCTCAACAAATGCCCCATCATCTGGGAGGAAAATGGTACTGTCCTGAAATCATACTTTTTTCGGGCACCACCTACTGGTAGCTGAAAATGTCACAGACATTTCTCGAAGGAGTTTGCTCACTATTTGGATTTCGTTTTTATTCACCTTTAATTCTGAAAAATGTCAAATCTATAGGATCATATCTTTGACATTGTTAGTAAATGTGCTGCTTTTAGTAGGCGCCATACACCACATACCTCAAAAGTCTGGTAGGCTTCATCTGACTCTTGGTCACAGACAGGGACGGCTTGTTCAATAGGGCGATATGGGCGACGCACTGCCAAACGGGAAAAGGAAGGGATTTTTTTTCTAATCAATTATATAAAAAAAAAAAAAAAAAATTTTTTTTTATTTTTATAAATTTATAAAAAATTATATCACGGCAACAGCAGTTATCAGTGTTCACGTCTGATCTGCCAGCCACTAAATGTCAAATCAGGCTAAAGTCGTGCTTCAAATGGCCCCGCCCGTTTTTTGGGCGATTTCAGTCAGGTTGAAAATCGCCCAGAAGTCTGTCATAGACTCCCATGTAAAATCTATTTTTGTCACATTTCAAAGCTTTCAATACATTCTCTATGGGTGTCTGTGGGCTTGCACTTACGTGCTTTCGTCATACATAACGTAACCACGAATGAACGTAACTAAGAAAAGACCAGGTAGCAGCCTCAATCAATTCACTACTACTATCAAAATGGCTAGGCTTCAGTCCAACTCGATTGTGTCTTTGAAAGAAGTTCCTTTTTGTCGGCGAACAAATTAAGATAAATTGGCAACGAAACAATTAGGACCTCCCAGACCAAATTTAATAATTCAACAGGTGTCTACTAAAGGGGGGAAGTCCTACACCCGAGGATTTTCCCAAAATTGGTATGAACGGAAAACCTGGCTAGCAGGCTGCGATGTAGCTAATGCAGTTTTTTGCTACCCCTGCTTACTCTTCCACCCTGAAGGCGGCACAGCAGACAGCACCGCTTGGACAGCGACTGGTGTAACCGACATGCACCATCTTTCAGAAAAGATTAAGAAAAATTAGCTGTCAAAGACCCACATATAGCTGTTTGAGATTGTCTGCTTTTGGGAGAGTGAATATTGCCACTCAACTGGATGAGGGATACAGGCTAGCTGTCCGCCGCCACAACGATGAGGTTAGCAACAGCAGAGTCGTGAACACTGTCTACGAGAATCGAGACGACCTCATATAATGTTTTGAAGCCATCCGGACGGGTTCATTGGGTTCATTTGACCAGCACACCTTGAGAGAGGCAGCTGGCTACGTGAGGATACTACATGATGAAGATGTAATTTTTTTCCTGCGGCTTTTTCACAAAATCATGCCCCACGTCGACATTCTGTACCAGAAGCTACAGAAGAAGGACATCGATGCTGTCTCTATCAAACGTGCCCTCGACAGCTTCACAAGCAAGTGCAGGCCATAAGGTAAGATTAAACAGATATCAAAAAATGTGGTAAAAGCTCTTGTTGATCCTGCAATCTGAACAAATACCAAGATGCTGTATTTTCAGCTGATATTTCATTTGTTTATGGAAATGCATATTGTTTATGCAGTGTTGAGGAATGTGAAAGAACACCCTTGATTATTTTTACTGTGATAACTTATTTTGCTTTTGTAAGCCAACACTTTTGAGATCAGTCAATAAATGCTTCTGGTATTGACTTATATGCTGCCCCTGTCTTCATGTTGTTGCTGGACATATCTTTTTAAAAATGTGTGTAGGTCACCTAAATCATCAGAAAAATTGCCCTCCCTGAGAATTTGTTCAGGAGCCGCCACTGGTCACAGAATTGAACTTGTTTCTCTCTTGTATTGAGGACATGTTTGGAGGGATCCTCAATGGGGTTCTGGTTTTCATCTTTCCATTCAACAACTACAGTATTCACATGATAAGAAACAATTACTAAACAGTTACTGCACCTTACCATGACAAGTTCTTTATCCTATAGAGATCTTGCAGTAAAAAATAATAATCTAAAAACAACAACTGATGCACTGACTGCGGACAGTCTTACATAAATTGGGTGGCAGGTATAACCTGTTCTTCCTATGGTACAGTACGTCACATGACAAGGATATACTGGTAGAGTAAAATTTCTGTAACAAAGCAACTTTCTTAACATGATTAAGCAGAACAATTGAAACACATCTGTATTGAATGGTTGGGTTTCTGACCTCTGGAGGATGTGCGGTTGGCCAGGTTAGTGGAGGTGTAAGGTAGGGTATAGGGCCCACTGGCAGAGGAATACTCTGCCTCCATGGTCCCCAGCCTTGATCTATGATTTCCAAACTTGAAATGAGAAAACAGCACTTCAATGCTTGGCTCATCTGAACCTCAAACTACACAGCTACTGTAGTACAAGATGACCTCTCACAAAATTACATTATAATAGATGATCTATCGTAACAAAAACCAATGACAACAATACGATCCTGAGGTGAAAGGTTAACGCTAAATTATTAAAGTTTTATCCCCACCTCGTCTATCTCCCTGCTCCATGTGGGACTGTGATCCTCTGTCTCCATAGACTGAGCCAGGTTGGCCCTGGTCTCTTCTCTGTCCTCTGCAGCCCATCTCCCCCGCAGACAGGACCTGTCAGTCAGTCTGCTACGTCCATCCTCTGTCTGTCTGTCTCTGTTCAGGGTAGACAGACTGTTGGTCCTCTGAGCCTCCTTCAGTTCAGCCAGGGTCACACCCTGAGGAAGATACAGACAGTACATCCTAAGATCAACAAGATACTACAGATAAATAGTCCAATAAAATCACATTGATACCAAATAATATCTTGGGGCCGCTTTCCCTGAGACAGACTAAGCCTAGGCTTGGGTTCGTAATGGAGAATTTCCATTGAACATGCATTTTCAGTCCTGGCCCTTGGAGTGTATTTTGTTTTGTACCTGTGTGGATCTGCGGGTTTGCCTGGCTTGGCGAGATCTGGCCTTCCTCTGAGACTCTGCCTCCTCATCTCTCACTGGGGTTAGATAGGACCTGCACAGGTTGGAAACAGGGCAGCAGCACTTTGTAGGACATACAGTGCATTTGGAAAGTATTCAGACCCATGACCTTTTCCACATTTTGTTACGTTACAGCCTTATTCTAAAATGGATTTAATTATTTTCCTCATCAATCTACACACAATTACCCATAATGACAAAGGGGAAACAGGTTTTTAGAAATGTTTGCTAATTAAAATTTTAAAAAATAATAATAATAATACCTTATTTACATAAGTATTCAGACCCTTTAATATGAGACTCGAAATTGAGCTCAGGTGCATCCTGTTTCCATTGATCATCCTTGAGATGTTTCTACAACTTCATTGGAGTCCACCTGTGATAAATTCAATTGATTGGACATGATTTGGAAAGGCACACACCTGTCTATATAAGGTCCCACAGTTGACAGTGCATGTCAGGAGCAAAAACCAAGCCGTGAGGTCGAAATCATTGTCCGTAGAGCTCCTAGACAGGATTGTGTCGAAGCACAGATCTGGGGAAGGTTACCAAAAGATGTCTGCAGCATTGAAGGTCCACAAGATCACAGTGGCCTCCATCATTCTTAAATGGAAGAAGTTTGGAACCACCAAGACTCTTCCTAGAGCTGGCAGCCCGGCCAAACTGAGAAATCGGGGGAGAAGGGCCTTGGTCAGGGAGGTGAACAAGAGCCCGATGGTCACTCTGACAGAGCTCCAGAGTTCCTCTGTGGAGATGGGAGAACCTTCCAGAAGGACAACCATCTGTGCAGCACTCCACCAATCAGGCCTTTATGGTAGAGTAGCCAGATGGAAGCCACTCCTCAGTAAAAGGCACATGACAGCCCGCTTGGAGTTTGCCAAAAGGCACCTTGTCACGGATTCTGCCGAGGCTGCTCCTCCTCCTTGCTCGGGCAGGCTTCGGCGTTCGTCGTCCCCGGAGTACTAGCTACTGCCGATCGATGTTTTCGGTGTTTGTCTTGTGTTGTCTAGTTTATACACCTGTTGCTTATTTTGTGTTGATTGTGTAACATATAAGTTCCTTGTTTTACGTTTGGCCTTTGTGTGTTATTGTCATTTTGTCTCGTTGATGTTCGGCATATTTATTTCGCCTTTTTACGCACAGAGTGTTTTTCTCCTCCAGTGTTGTGGAGACTTTTGTTTGTGCGTTTTGCATTAAGTAAAGTAGTCATCCTGATTCTCTGTGTCCTGCGCCTGACTTCACTGCCGCGTACACATCACCCCTTTTGACAGAATAACACACCACCATGGAGTCAGCAGGACCAGCGGTGGTAACGGAGTCTCTGGAGGATCGTGTCAGCAGCCAGGACGCCATGATCCGTAGACTTGGCACCGCCATGCAGGATGTGATGGACACGCTGAGCCGATGGGAAAGAGGAGGCTTGCCCACACCTCCTCCTACAATACCACCACCATCGGCCAGACCCATCGTTCCATCTCCGGAGTCCAGTGGGATTCGGCTCTCGCTCCCGAGGGCATATGATGGCACCGCAGCCGGGAGTCAGGGTTTCCTACTTCAAGTAGAACTCTACCTGGCAACCATTCACCCGGCGCCCTCGGGATACGAGAGCGTTTCCGCCCTCATCTCCTGTCTATCCGGCAAGGCATTGGAGTGGGCCAATGCCGAATGGAGGGGAATAGACGCCGCCACCATCAGCTATGCGGAGTGTCTGTTCCACCTCCGACAGGGGAAGAGGAGCGTGCAAGAGTTCGCCCTGGATTTCCGGACTCTGGCGGCCAATGCGGGGTAGAATGAGAGGGCCCTCATCGACCACTATCGGTGCAGCCTACGAGAGGACGTTTGCCGAGAGTTGGCCTGCAGGGACACCAACCTAAGCTTCGATCAGTTGGTGGACATGTCGATCCGTCTGGATACCCTGCTGGCTACCCCCGGACGTCCGGAGTTGGGGCCGTCCATTCCATCCCCCAGCACCTCCGAGCCGAGCCCTATGGAGCTCGGGGGTGCTGGTGCTAGAGAGAGGAGGAGAGAGACCCGGAGAGAGGCCGTCCCCTGCACCAACTGTGGCCGTAGAGGACACACTGCGGCTCGGTGCTGGGGAGGGTCTCCTGGGAATCGAGGCAACAGGTCACGCACTGATGAGTCATTTCAGGTGAGTAGGCGCCCAACTCACCCAGAGCTCTCTGTTGTCCACTTGTGTATTCAAGTTGAATTTCCCCAGGTTTCATCTCATTCCCAGCATAAGGCGCTAGTCGATTCAGGCGCAGCTGGGAATTTTATTGATCGTAATTTCTGTGTTAAGTTAGGGATTCCCCTCCTACCAGTAGATGTGCCTTTCCCTATCCATGCCCTAGACAGCCGTCCTTTGGGGTCAGGTTTAATTAGGGAGGTCACAGTGCCACTAAAGATGAAGACGCAGGGGGGTCATGAGGAAATCATACAGTTGTATCTGATCGACTCTCCTGCGTTTCCCGTGGTGCTGGGGCTTCCTTGGTTAATCTCTCATGACCCCACAATTTCGTGGCAACAGAGGGCTCTCAGGGAGTGGTCTGATCAGTGTGTCGGGCGGTGTATAGGTGTTTCCATAGGGGCGACCACGGTGGAAAGTCCGAACCAAATGCCCGCACTGCACATTCCTCCTGAGTATGATGATTTGGCACTCGTTTTCAGTAAGAAGAGGGCGACACAATTACCACCTCATAGACAGGGGGATTGTGCGATAGACCTCCAGGCAGGTGCTGCACTTCCGCGTAGTCATGTGTATCCTCTGTCTCAAGAGGAGACGGCGGCTATGGAGACATACATTGCAGAGTCTCTGGGACAGGGATACATACGGCCCTCCACTTCTCCTGCGTCCTCAAGTTTCTTTTTTGTGAAGAAGAAGGATGGAGGTTTGCGCCCGTGTATTGATTACCGTAGTCTCAATCAGATCACTGTTAAATACAGTTATCCTCTCCCTCTGATTGCGAGTATGACGGAGTCATTACATGGAGCGCGCTTCTTCACAAAATTGGATCTCAGGAGCGCCTACAACCTGGTGCGCATTAGGGAGGGAGATGAATGGAAAACAGCATTTAGTACCACCTCGGGTCACTATGAGTATCTCGTCATGCCATACGGGTTAATGAATGCTCCTTCAGTCTTCCAATCATTTGTGGACGAGATTTTCCGGGATTTGCATGGGCAGGGTGTAGTGGTGTATATTGACGACATTCTAGTATACTCTGCTACACGAGCCGAGCATGTGGCCCTGGTGCGTCGAGTGTTGGGTAGGCTGTTGGAGCATGACTTGTATGTGAAGGCGGAGAAATGCCTGTTTTTCCAGGAGTCCATCTCCTTCCTGGGCCATCGGTTGTCCGCGTCAGGGGTGGAGATGGAGATTGACCGCGTTTCAGCCGTGCGTAATTGGCAGACTCCTACCACGGTTAAGGACGTGCAGCGGTTTTTGGGTTTTGCCAATTACTACCGGAGGTTTATCCGGGGTTTTGGACAGGTAGCAGCTCCCATCACCTCCCTGCTAAAGGGGGGCCCGGTGCCAGTGGCGGCTCCTGAAAAAATTCTCAGGGGGGGCAATTTTTCTGATGATTTAGGTGACCTACACACATTTTAAAAAAGATATGTCCAGCAACAACATGAAGACAGGGGCAGCATATAAGTCAATACCAGAAGCATTTATTGACTGATCTCAAAAGTGTTGGCTTACCAGGGTTGGTGGAGCCCTCAGTTTCATCTTTGCCTCGCAAAGCTAACTCAAACACTCCGCAAAACTTCACACACTGGATTAGCCGGCTGAGGATGTGGCGGTTCTTGCTAATGTCGTAGTAAATATATTTGTTATAGTGAATATGGAATATGATATGTTGAGTAAAATGTTGTGCTAAGATCTATTTAGGTCAGGAGCTGGTTATAAGTTCTGTTCCTATCCAATAACAATGGACAAAAGGGTCCTATCTTGTCAGCCTTGTCAGTTTCAGTTCTCCAGTAAACTTGTGATTATCAACACTAACCTCATCGTTGTGGCGGCGGACAGCTAGCCTGTATCCCTCATCCAGTTGAGTGGGAATGTTCACTCTCCCCAAAGCAGACAATCTCAAACAGCTATCCATGTGGGTCTTTGACAGCTCATGTTTCTTAATCTTTCCTGAAAGATGGTGCATGTCCGTTACACACCAGTCGCTGTCCAAGCGGTGCTGTCTGCCGTGCCGCCTTCAGGGTGAAAGAGTAAGCAGGGGGTAGCAGAAGACTGCATTAGCTACATCGCAGCCTGCTAGCCAGGTTTTTCGTTCGTACCAATTTTTGGAAAATCCTCGGGTGTAGGACTTCCCCCCTTTAGTAGAAACCTGTTGAATTATTAAATTTGGTCTGGGAGGTCCTAATTGTTTCGTTGCCAATTTATCTTGATTTGTTCGCCGACAAAAAGTAACTTATTTCAAAGAGACAATCGAGTTGCACTGAACGCTATAGCCATCTTGATAGTAGTACGTGAATTGATTGATGAGGCTACCCGCTCTTTTCTTAGTTACGTTCATGGTTACGTTACGTATGACGAAAGCGCGTAAGTGCAAGCCCTCAGAAACCCATAGAGATTGTATTGAAAGCTCTGATATTTGAAAAAAATTGATTTTACATGGGAGTCTATGACAGACTTCTGGGCGATTTTCAACCTGACTGAAATCGCCCCAAAAGGCCATTTGAAGCACGACTTTAGCCTGATTGGACATTTAGTGGCACTGTGGCAGATCAGACGTCTAGATTACAACACTGATAACTACTGTTGCCGTGATATAATTGATTAGAAAAAAAATCCCTTCCTTTTCCCGTTTGGCAGTGCGTCGCCCATATCGCCCTATTGA
The DNA here is from genome assembly GCF_964263955.1 of Coregonus lavaretus. Lineage (NCBI taxonomy): Eukaryota > Metazoa > Chordata > Actinopteri > Salmoniformes > Salmonidae > Coregonus > Coregonus lavaretus. Next base: position 29,241,795 of record NC_140007.1, on the reverse strand, counting down.
ACACACCGCCCCTGCCCGGTGCGTTTGCAGTGGTCGGCTGAGGCGGACAGGGCGTTTAGACAACTGAAGGACCTGTTCACCTCGGTTCCGGTGCTGGCACATCCGGACCCCTCTTTGGCGTTCCAAGTGGAGGTGGATGCATCAGAGGTGGGTATTGGGGCTGTACTGTCTCAACGCTCGGGCACGCCTCCTAAACTCCGGCCCTGTGCTTTTTACTCTAAGAAGCTCAGCCCGGCGGAACGTAATTACAACGTGGGGGACAGGGAGCTGCTAGCTGTGGTCCAAGCCCTAAAGGTGTGGAGGCATTGGCTTGAGGGGGCTCAACACCCTTTTCTCATTCTGACTGACCATCATAACCTGGAGTACATCCGGGCAGCTAGGAGACTGAACCCTCGTCAGGCTAGGTGGGCCATGTTTCTGGCCCGGTTTGTCTTTAAGCTCACCTATATACCAGGGTCACAGAACGTTAAGGCAGACGCCCTGTCCCGGCAATATGACACAGAGGAGAGGTCCATTGAGCCCACTCCCATACTTCCGGAGTCTTGTCTGGTGGAACCGGTGGTGTGGGAGGTCGATGCGGAGATCGAGCGGGCGTTACGTACCGACCCTACTCCTCCAGAGTGTCCGGAGGGGCAGAAGTACGTGCCGCTCGAGATTCGTGATCGACTAATTTATTGGGCTCACACGTCACCCTCCTCTGGACATCCTGGTATTGGCCGGACAGTGCACTGCCTTAGTGAAAAGTACTGGTGGCCAACATTGGCAAAGGACGTGAGGGTTTGTGTCTCCTCCTGCTCGGTGTGCGCTCAGTGTAAGGCGCCTAGACACCTGCCCAGGGGGAAGTTACAACCCCTACCCGTTCCACAACGGCCGTGGTCTCACCTATCGGTAGACTTTGTCACGGACCTTCCCCCCTCCCAGGGGAATACCACTATTTTGGTCATTGTGGATCGGCTTTCTAAGGCCTGTCGTCTCATTCCAATGCCGGGTCTCCCTACTGCCCTACAAACTGCTGAGGCCCTGTTTACTCACGTCTTCCGGCACTACGGGGTCCCCAGTTCACCTCTAGAGTCTGGAGGGCGTTTATGGAACCCTGAGAGTAATGGGCAGGTGGAGAGAGTAAACCAGGATGTGGGTAGGTTTCTGAGGTCTTATTGCCAGGACCGGCAGAGATTGCCCAGAACACCCTTCGCCACTCCTCTACGAATCTGACTCCTTTTCAGTGTGTGTTGGGGTATCAGCCGGTTCTGGCACCCTGGCATCAGAGCCAGATCGAGGCTCCTGCGGTGGATGAATGGTTTCGGCGCTCGGAGGAAACATGGAACACTGCGCATGTCCATCTGCAGCGGGCTATCCGTAGGCATAAGGCGAGCACCGATCGCCACCGCAGTGAGGGTCCAGCGTATGCACCTGGAGATCGAGTCTGGCTCTCGACTCGAAACCTGCCCCTTCGCCTGCCCTGCCGGAAGCTGGGTCGGCGGTTTGTGGGGCCATTTAAAGTCCTGAGGAGATTGAACGAGGTATGTTACAGGTTACAACTGCCAAATGATTATCGCATTAACCCCTCGTTCCATGTGTCTCTCCTCAGGCCGGTGGTAGCTGGTCCACTCCAGGACAATGAGATACGGGAGGCTCCTCCGCCCCCACTGGACATCGAGGGGGCTCCGGCGTACTCAGTCCGGTCCATCGTGGATTCGAGACGTCGGATGGGGGGTCTGCAGTATCTCGTGGAGTGGGAGGGGTACGGTCCGGAGGAACGGTGCTGGGTGCCTAGGAGGGACATCTTAGATCCCTCCCTCCTGACGGAGTTCCACCGGAGTCATCCCACTCGCCCTGCTCCACGTCCTCCTGGCCGTCCCCGAGGCCGGGGTCGGCGCACGGCTGGAGGCGCGCGTCAAGGGGGGGGTACTGTCACGGATTCTGCCGAGGCTGCTCCTCCTCCTTGCTCGGGCAGGCTTCGGCATTCGTCGTCCCCGGAGTACTAGCTACTGCCGATCGATGTTTTCGGTGTTTGTCTTGTGTTGTCTAGTTTATACACCTGTTGCTTATTTTGTGTTGATTGTGTAACATATAAGTTCCTTGTTTTACGTTTGGCCTTTGTGTGTTATTGTCATTTTGTCTCGTTGATGTTCGACATATCTATTTCGCCTTTTTACGCACAGAGTGTTTTTCTCCTCAAAAGTTGTGGAGACTTTTGTTTGTGCGTTTTGCATTAAGTAAAGTAGTCATCCTGATTCTCTGTGTCCTGCGCCTGACTTCACTGCCGCGTACACATCACCCCTTTTGACACACCTAAAGGACAACAAGATTCTCTGGTCTGATGAAACCAAGATTGAACTCTTTGGCCTGAATGCCAAGCGTCACGTCTGGAGGAAACCTGGCACGATCCCTATAGTGAAGCATGGTGGTGGCAGCATCATGCTGTGGGGATGTTTTTCAGCGGCAGGGACTGGAAGACTAGTCAGGATCGAGGGAAAGATAAACGGAACAAAGTACAGAGAGATCCTTGATGAAAACCTGCTCCAGAACGCCCAGGACTTCAGACTGGGGGCGAAGGTTCACCTTCCAACAGGACAACGACCCTAAGCACACAGCCAAGACGATGCAGGAGTGGCTTCGGGACAGGTTTCTGAATGTCCTTGAGTGGCCCATCCAAATCCCGGACTTGAACCTGATCGAACATCTCTGATGAGACCTGAAAATAGCTGTGCAGTGACACTCCCCATCCAACCTGACAGAGCTTGAGAGGATCTGCAGAGAAGAATGGGAGGAACTCCCCAAATACAGGTGTGCCACGCTTGTAGTGTCATACCCAAGAAGACTCAATTCTGTAATCACTGCCAAAGGTGCTTCAACAAAGTACTGAGTAAAGGGTCTGAATACTTATGTAAATGTAATATTTCCGTTTTAATTTTTTATTAGCAAACATTTCTAAAAACCTGTTTTTGTCATTATGGGGTATTGTGTGTAGATTGATGAGAAAAACAATTTAATCAATTTTAGAATAAGGCTGTAACTTAACAAAATGTGGAAAAAGTAAAGGGGTCTGAATACTTTCCGAATGCACTGTAGCTGTCATGCCCTATAAATAGCTTCAATGAACTCTGGCCACACTCTGGTCACACGCTTGTCACCTAGTACTCGAGCACAGCACGAGGTGACGACATATCAGGGTGAGGTGACATTAGGCTCAAATTATCAGCACAACCTTTCAAGATTAGAGGGTGGCAGTGCAATCAAGTGATCGTTTTGAAAGGTACTGCACCAAAACAGATAATCACAGGAGGTTACATATAATTATTATGTGTTACATGCAATGACTTTGGTGAAGCTGTTCTTCTCTACATACTGTTTCTCACAATGAAATGCATGCAGAATTTGTTCAGTTGTGCATACAGTGCCTGATGAAATCACAAAACAACTATGGATTGTTCAAAGCACACAATAAGTTCACAGTAAATAACCCCCTCAATCAATAGTACAGTCGTGGTCAAACGTTTTGAGAATTACGCAAATATTAATTTTCACAAAGTCTGCTGCCTCAGTTTTTATGATTCTAATTTGCATATACTCCAAAATGTTATGAAGAGTGATCAGATGAATTGTAATTAATTGCAAAATCCCTCTTTGCCATGAAAATGAACGTAATCCCCAAAAAACATTTCCACTGCATTTCAGCCCTGCCACAAAAGGACCAGCTGACATCATGTCAGTGATTCTCTCGTTAACACAGGTGAGAATGTTGACGAGGACAAGGCTGGAGATCACTCTGACATGCTGATTGAGTTAGAATAACAGACTGGAATCTTTAAAAGGAGGTTGGTGCTTGAAATCATTGTTCTTCCTCTGTTAACCATGGTTACCTGCAAGGAAACACGTGCCGTCATCATTGCTTTGCATAAAAAGGGCTTCACAGGCAAGGATATTGCTGCTAGTAAGATTGCACCTAAATCAACCATTTATCGGATCATCAAGAACTTCAAGGAGAGAGGTTCAATTGTTGTGAAGAAGGCTTCAGGGCGCCCAAGAAAGTCCAGGAGGTGTCAGGACCGTCTCCTAAAGTTGATTAAGCTGTGGGATCGGGGCACCACCAGTGCAGAGCTTGCTCAGGAATGGCAGCAGGCAGGTGTGAGTGCATCTGCACGCAGTGAGGCAAAGACTTTTGGAGGATGGCCTGGTGTCAAGAAGGGCAATGAGGAAGCCCCTTCTCTCCAGGAAAAACATCAGGGACAGATTGATATTCTGCAAAAGGTACAGGGATTGGACCCCTTTCCGATTGTTTGGGGCATCTGGAAAAAAGCTTGTCCAGAGAAGACAAGGTGCGCGCTACCATCAGTCCTGTGTCATGCCAACAGTAAAGCATCCTGAGACCATTCATGTGTGGGGTTGCTTCTCAGCCAAGGGAGTGGGCTCACTCACAATTTTGCCTAAGAACACAGCCATGAATAATGAATGGTACCAACACATCCTCCGAGAGCAATTTCTCCCAACCATCCAAGAACAGTCTGGTGACGAACAATGCCTTTTCCAGCATGATGGAGCACCTTGCCATAAGGGAAAAGTGATAACTAAGTGGCTCGGGGAACAAAGCATCGATATTTTGGGTCCATGGCCAGGAAACTCCCCAGACCTTAATCCCATTGAGAACTTGTGGTCAATCCTCAAGAGGCGGGTGGACAAACAAAAACTCACAAATTCTGACAAACTCCAAGCATTGATTATGCAAGAATGGGCTGCCATCAGTCAGGATGCGGCCCAGAAGTTAATTGACAGCATGCCAGGGCAGATTGCAGAGGTCTTGAAAAAGAAGGGTCAACACTGCAAATATTGACTCTTTGCATGAACGTAATGTAATTGTCAATAAAACCCTTTGACACTTATGGAATGCTTGTAATTATACTTCAGTATACCATAGTAACATCTGACAAAAATATCTAAAAACACTGAAGCAGCAAACTTTGTGAAGACCAATACTTGTGTCTTTCTTTTTTCTTTTTTCTTTTTAAAAATTCTCTAAACTTTTGACCATGACTGTACAATGGTCTTAGGACGTTGTGTGTTATTCCTTTCATGATCATGTTTAATGCCTCTAGCGTGGATAGTAGCCAATCAATGACCTCTAAGAGACAGCCATGTTAGCAGCCATTGGGCTCCATAGAGAGAGGAAGAGTCGAGTAAGCAGCATTCAGTCTAATGGCTCATGTTGTTCCCACTAGTACCGGCTGCCAGCTGCCGGCTGCACTCCCTCCCTTTTACTGTACTGAGTATCGATCAATCAACTTCTGCTGTGCCGGAGAAGCACCATCCACACCCTCTATTCTGAGAGAAAGCTTAAGTCGACCGACGGTCAGGACGTCAGTCTACTGCATTATTTAACACTGACTACAGGGCTGTGGATGGCTACATTACTAGCAACTGTAATGTATCCTGGTAGCCTACCAGTTAAGCGCACTGGGCCAGTAACCAAAAAGTCACTGGTTTGAAACCCTGAGCCGACTAGGTGAAAAATCTGTCGATGTGCAAGGCACTTAACTCTAATTGCTGCTGTAAGTCACTCTGGAAAAGAATGTCTGCTAAATAATTTACATGTAAACTGTGATTCTACAGCAACATTACAAATCATATTTCTACACAGTGGAATGACTTGAGGCAAACATGATACAGGAGACGTCCTACAAAACATACAGTACATTTGCTTACGTTGCAGGATATAAAAAAAACACTTGATTTAAGCATGTCCAATTTGATTTAAGCATGTCCAATTTCCAATGCAAATGCATTATATAGGATGCATTTGTTGGGGTTGTAATTTAAACATACTGATGGGAGGTATTTGAGTGCCAATGCATTTAGAATACTAAATATGTACAGCACTATACACACACCCACACTCCAAGCCATTCAGCTAACACACACAACCCAGGGGCACCAACTTCCCACACAGTACAATACAAATACCAGGGAAGGGTATACCTTCCAATTCTAGGAAATCCCAAACAACACCAGTGAGAGAGGCCGCACCACGTTCACTCTCGGATCAAAGTAAAAGACCTATAGTCTCACATTCTGCCTGCAAAAGCACAGGGAAGTCATGCAGATAAGGGGATAGGATAGGGTTCGGGGGCAGAATTAGTTCCATACCTGGGCAGGCAGGCTTGCATAGTCCCAGGCTAGCTGAAGGTCAGAGACTGAGAACGGTGGAGAGAGACGCAGTGGGAGAGGCCAGATAGGATCCTGAGAGAGGGAGTGATTGGAAGAGAGAAGGAGGGAGCGATAACGGGGAACGGGGGAGGGGAAGAAGAGTGGGACAGGAGAGAGAGAGAGAGAGAGAGAGAGAGAGAGAGAGAGAGAGAGAGAGAGAGAGAGAGAGAGAGAGAGAGAGACTGTTTCCTCCCCATCAGCTGGGCAAGACGAGGCACAGTGCGTTCAATACACAGACTCATAGGCGGGCCGCGGGGCACTCTGACCCAATTGTGTCTCCAAGAGCCTGATGCAAGCAATGCAGTTTATACACCACAAAGCACACACCAAGCGTGTTCGATGGGATCGACATTAGCAAGTGCTGTGCAGATTCGCCTAACTTGATCACAATATGAGGGTGGTAGATGATTTGTAGATCAGTGATTCTGTGCTGAGCTGTCGTCATGCCGATCCTCTCAAACATGCTGAAAAAATGTTCACATACAGCAGTTTAACATACACACAATGGTTGCAGTCTTTACAAATTTAGAAATAATTGTATAACATGATACTAATCCATTATGAATTGTTAGAAAGCAATATCACTTCCTGGGGCCTTACCCTTTACCGTGTAACAATGGAATAAGACAATATTTCTGGTCAGTTGAATGATTTCCAAGTATGCAGTAGCTCATCAACTTAGCTTAATTGGATGAAATAATAGCAAACCATAGTGTTTGGCAGTACCAAACCAGAGTTCAAGTTATTCTTAACCAGAGGATTCCACACGCAAATGCACACACAGGCGTGTGCCACCATACACACACGTCTTATCTGTGTTTTTCAGGATTTCATCATGAGTCACTCCTCACATTAGTCCAAGGGCCACATAACAAAAAAGGCCTCAGAAAAGGAAAGGTAATTTTATTAAGCTGAAGAATTTGTGATCTACAACTTGTAAAAGTTGCACATTAATTAAATATTATAAATAATAGGTACGATTTCGAAATCATAGCACATTTTAGGTAATTTCCCCTAGCAACATTATGAGGTTGCCATGTTACATCTTGGTTACAATTGTTACACACCGAAAACAATGCATGTACCGGACCGGAGGAATCACAAAATCATACGAGATATGAAGCTGTTGAAACATGCTAAATCTATTTTTCTTAGATGCCAGAACAGCGCTTTATTTAGCTGTCTTTATTTAGCTGCTTGCTTGTTTTTAGCCTAACCGGCCGCCAGATGGCACTATTAATCCTTTTAAATTGTCATATTATGCGTACAACTTTAACCCAGCTGCCTATACACTCCCCGGCGACCGCCTCATACTTAAAACACCCTTCATTCAGGAAGTAGCAAAGCCACTCTAGCATGGTGGTGGAAAATTGTGTTGTATTAAGACAGTATTATTGTCAGACGCAAATGGCAAACGACGTAAAAGGAATAATAGTCCCATCTGGCGGCGGGCCGGGTCTGCTAGTTTGTTTTGAGAGCTGTGTTAGCTAGCAAACGTTGTACTGTCTTTAGTTTGGCTAGCAGGCAAAAGCAACGATGGCCCTTGTAGGCTAAATACAGCTGCCAAAACATCTTATATTAACTGAGAAAACCACTGTACATGGTTAAAACATATTTCCTCATTTCGAGGTTCATCTGGATCAGTGAAGATGCTTTTGCTGATGCAAGGAAACTGAACGCACAAATAGTTCTGTGCACCAGTGTGCAACAAAATTAACCAAGGTGAAACATAGCAACGTTCATATTACCCAAGATGCACAGTGATTTCTATGCTAAGTATCATAAGTTTGATTAATGATAAAACAATTGCAACTTTTACAAGTTTTGAATCACACAGTATTTATGTTCATAGAATTATCTTCATAGTGTTGCTGAAATGTAACAGTTCCATTTTCTGGGTTATGGCACAACACATTTTTGGTGGGTGGCCCTTGGACTACATGGCATGCACTGACATATGGAAAACAAATATTACAGACACCCACTCTTCCACAATATATCTATGCTGATAAGTAGCACTAAGTGGGACCACCGTACACAGCAGTAAATTAATAGGAATGTAAAAATGGCAACACAACATTTTGACCTTGGTGAAGGTGTCTCAGATGCAGTACAGGCTACAGAGCTGATTGTACAGGGAGAATGAGTGTGTCACTGTCACCACATGTTCACTCACTGTCCCTGGAATGAAGGCATTTTCTGCAACTGTAAAATTACAAGACTGCATCCAACACATTCACTTCAGTTCATATGAGATACAATTCAATCAATCATTGAAAAATATTTTTAAAACAAGGAGACAGAAATCAGTGTAAAAAATAACAGAGGAACCAGGGTTTATTTGATCAAAGATACATCACAGAGACCTGAGATGAGCAATACATTGTGAAAGACGGAGACATTAGACGAACCCATGGCTTGGCAGTAACAGTGCACTTTGTGTACAGACAAAAGTCAAAAGAAAAGTAAAACAAAAATAAAACTTCTAGACGAACATCATCTTTAGTGAAGCTGCATGAAAATGTTAGAATTTCATAGATATGGCCCTTGCTACCCCCCCATGCTATTCCTTTAGTAAGCGGGTTTGCCTGTGTAAACAAATAAGATACAGTAACTTATGTTCAGTAACTTTCGTTCTGTATCCCTTATCCAATCAAAATCCCAAGACACATTTCAGACAACAACAAAAGGAAACCATTTTCATGTCAACAAGACAAGCACATTTTATGTCTTTGTTTGAATGTGTGTGATTGTGTGACTGTGTGTGAGTGAATGAGTGTTTTTCTATTGGCTTTTAGTTTTCTCCCTGTCACATTGAACTCTGACGGTTAGAACTGAGCTTGCAGAAAAAGTGGGACAGTTTGGTGTAAGGAAAATAATCTATAGAAATACAGCTGTGTTGTTAAAATAGATTAAGGCTTCTTGAGGTTGGTATTGGCAAGTGAGTCCTGAATATTATTAACCATTGCCTGACCAGGTAGCCCTCTCATACACACATTCATTGAGGTAACAATACTGATTCCAGAGAGTTGTGTGGATTCTATTGACCAGCCATTTCCCTTGGAGAGAAAAACTAAATGTTTTTGCACCTCAACATCAGCAATGCCTTCCCATTTGTCATGATGCAGACTGAACGTGTCGATTATCCTCTGTGAGTTTGGTGGCTGTCATTGCTGCTTACATTCACACTGTAATATAGAATAACATAACAGTTAACGTTACAGTTATTAGAGAGGTCAATGGCAATGTTCTTCACTAAAGGCCTTAGAGCTGACCAGGCAAATCAGAAAAACAACATTTCATATACTATTGCCCACAACAACTTTTAGTGAGGAACACTGCTCTACCAATGAGAGAAGATTTTGAAATCCTAAATGGTCTGTTGTCATACTTTGTAAGTGGAGTCGGTAAAACTTTACATTATATGGAGTACAGGTTACATTAACTGCACTTTGCTCCTATACTGTGTAATAACACTGTAATTTGACTAGTAACAACATTGTATTCCCATGTTAGTGCTCCTCACTTGAAACAACAATTTCTGTAAGGTCAGGCTAAAAGAGGTCAAAGAGAAATTGTAAACACCTTGAAATAAAGATGGATAACCTCACAGTGTGCACATAACATCAGCCTGACGAAGGGCAGACGAGGACTTTGAGTTGAAACATTGCACAATAACACTGAGGAGCATTCATCGGTGTGCAGGTATCTATCTTTATTTCATTCATTTTGTACTCTGCACCTTGCAGTCACTGGATGTTTGTACTCTAGTTTGAAATTGATTTTAAGACAGACTTACATTCCTCCTCAGGAGAGGCCTCATCTTCTTCTGGTTGTTCCTCCTCTTCCTCCATGGCCTGCTCCTCCTCTGCTTCAGAATCCTCTTCTTCCACCTGCTCTTCTACATTCTCTACCGCCTGCACCTCCTCCTCTGGTGCTGCCTCTGCCAAGTCCTCCTGCTCCTCCTCCACCACCTCCTCCTCTGCAGGAGCAGTCTGTTCCTCTGTGACAGCAGAGTCCTCCTGTTCAACAGACTTCACATCTAAGTGAGCCGCCTCCTCCTCTTCCACCTCCTCAGCAGCAGCAGCCTGCTCTTCTTCCGCAGGAGCAGCCTCTTCCTCCACCTCCTCTGAGGGCTCATCTGCTTGAACCCCTCCTTCCAGCTGGAACAAACAGAATTATAGTGATTTAGTACTTACAGGAAGTACAGGGCCTATGGTGACTTTGTAATCACATTGATGTAATGTATTTGGCCTACATTGCAGTATATGAATGGGAATACAACATTTACCCAGAATTCATCAGAGAATCCACAGCAGGCAATTAGCCTCTACATACTAATGGGTTAGCAGCAATCTCATAAAAGTTCCCCATGGGCACATGCTGGGCAAAAATAGTTATGAGAATGTGCATGCTCCAAAAATATGTGCCATTAGGAACACTAATGCTGAGATGAGAAAATGTGATGAAAAGGTTTTAAAAGGCATTATAAACTGGGTGGTTCGAGCCCTGAATGCTGATTGGCTGACAGTCGTGGTACAGTTCAAGTCGGAAGTTTACATACACTTAGGTTGGAGTCATTAAAACTCGTTTTTCAACCACTCCACACATTTCTTGTTAACAAACTATAGTTTTGGCAAGTTGGTTAGGACATCTACTTTGTGCATGACTGTCACGATCGTCGAACACAGTGGACCAATGCGCAGCGTGATGAGTGAACATACTTTATTTTGATTCACCACACGAAACAAAACAACAAAACGATAACGTGAAGTCCTTGGTTACAATACAAAACCAACACGGAACAAGATCCCACAAAACACTGTGGAAAACAGGCTGCCTAAGTATGGTTCCCAATCAGAGACAACAAGCAACAGCTGACACTCGTTGCCTCTGATTGAGAACCACCCCGGCCAACACAGAAACACATGAGCTAGATAACGAACCTAGAACCCAAATACATAGAAACTACACACCCTGGCTCAACATAACAGAGTCCCAGAGCCAGGGCGTGACAGTACCCCCCCCCCCAAAGGCGCGGACTGCGACCGCGCCAAACATAAACCGAACAGGGGAGGGCCGGGTGGGCATTCCTCCTCGGAGGCGGTTCCGGCTCCGGGCTTGACCACCACCCTCCGTAGCGCCCCTGGTCCGGTCTGGCCCCGCTGGCTGGAGCTGGACATCGGTGGAGCGGATTGCTTAGGCTCCGATGTGGAGCAGCTGACCGGTACCTGACCAGGCACCGGTGACCCAGGCACGGGCTGTGCCGGACTGACGACGCGCACCACAGGCTTGGTGCGGGGAGCAGGGACGGGCCGAACCGGGCTGACGAAGCGCACTACAGGCTTGGTGCGGGGAGCAGGAACAGGCCGGGCCGGGCTGGCGACGCGCACCATAGGCTTGGTGCGAGAGGCAGGAACAGGCCGGGCCGGGCTGGCGACACGCACCATTGGCTTGGTGCGGGGAGCAGGAACAGGCCGGACCGGGCTGGCGACGCGCACCATTGGCTTGGTGCGGGGAGCAGGAACAGGCCGGGCCGGGCCGGGCTGGCGACGCGCACCATAGGCTTGGTGCGAGAGGCAGGAACAGGCCGGACCGGGCTGGCGACGCGCATCACAGGCTTGGTGCGAGGGACAGGAACAGGCCGGACCGCACTGGGAACACACACCACTGGCCTTACCCGGGGATCAGGAACGGGCCGGACCGGACTGGCAACACACCTCAGTACCTCTCGCCGTGCCTCTACATTTTCCTTCCCTCTACTCGCCAATGGCTCCCGTAACCCGGTGGCCTTCTCTCCTCGTCCACTAACTCGCCCCTTATCTGCCTCCAGCAGTCCCGTCGTCCACGGTGTGAGACCCCCCCAAAAATGGTATTGGGTTCGTCTCTCCCCCGTGGCTATGGCCTCCATGGCTCTCGCCAGACTCTCCAGCCTCTGCTCCCAAGTCCAACCTCTCTCCTCTTCACGCGACTTGACCCAGTCGAGGTGGATATCCGCTAGAGTTACCTCTGGCGTTGGCTCCTGGACACGCTGCTTGACCCAGTCGAGGTGGATATCCATTAGATTCACCTCTGGCGTTGGCTCCTGGACACGCTGCTTGGTCCAGTTATGGTGGGATCTTCTGTCACGATCGTTGGAGGAAGAGTGGACCAATGCGCAGCGTGATGAGTGAACATACTTTATTTTGATTCACCACACGAAACAACACGATAACGTGAAGTCCTTGGTTACAATACAAAACCAACACGGAACAAGATCCCACAAAACACTGTGGAAAACAGGCTGCCTAAGTATGGTTCCCAATCAGAGACAACAAGCAACAGCTGACACTCGTTGCCTCTGATTGAGAACCACCCCGGCCAACACAGAAACACATGAGCTAGATAACGAACCTAGAACCCAAATACATAGAAACTACACACCCTGGCTCAACATAACAGAGTCCCAGAGCCAGGGCGTGACAATGACACAAGTAATTTTTCCAACAATTGTTTACAGACAGATTATTTATAATAATTCACTGCATCACAATTCCAGTGGGTCAGAAGTTTACATACACTAAGTTGACTGTGCCTTTAAACAGCTTGGAAAATTCCAGAAAATGATGTAATGGCATTAGAAGCTTCTGATAGGCTAATTGACATCATTTGAGTCAATTGGAGGCCTAACTTCAAACTCAGTGCCTCTTTGCTTCACATCATGGGAAAATCAAAAGAAATCAGCCAAGCCCTCAGCAAAAAATGTGTAGACCTCCACAAGTCTGGTTCATCCTTGGGAGCAATTTCCAAACGCCTGATGGTACCACGTTCATCTGTACAAACAATAGTACGCAAGTATAAACACCATGGGACCACGCAGCCGTCATACCACTCAGGAAGGAGACGCGTTCTGTCTCCTAGAGATGAATGTACTTTGGTGCGAAAAGTGCAAATCAATCCAAAACAACAGCAAAGGACCTTGTGAAGATGCTGGAGGAAACAGGTACAAAAGTATCTATATCCACAGTAAAACGAGTCCTATATCGACATAACCTGAAAGGCCGCTCAGCAAGGAAGAAGCCACTGCTCCAAAACCGCCATGAAAAAGCCAGACTACGGTTTGCAACTGCACATGGGGACAAAGATCGTACTTTTTGGAGAAATGTCCTCCGGTCTGATGAAACAAAAATAGAACTGTTTGGCTATAATGACCATCGTTATGTTTGGAGGGAAAAGGGGGTAGCTTGCAAGCCGAAGAACACATTTTTATATTTTACATTTTAGTCATTTAGCAGACGCGACTTACAGTTAGTGAGTGCATACATTCTTTTTATTTTTTTCATACTGGCCCCCCGTGGGAATCAAACCCACAACCCTGGCGTTGCAAACGCCATGCTCTACCAACTGAGCTACATCCCTGCCGGCCATTCCCTCCCCTACCCTGGACAACGCTGGGCCAATTGTGCCCCGCCCCATGGGTCTCCCGGTCGCGGCCGGCTACGACAGAGCCTGGATTCGAACCAGGATCTCTAGTGGCACAGCGAGCACTGCGATGCAGTGCCTTAGACCGTGAAGCACGGGGGTGGCAGCATCATGCTGTGGGGGTGCTTTGCTGCAGGAGGGACTGGTGCACTTCACAAAATAGATGGCATCATGAGGAAGGAAAATTATGTGGATATATTGAAGCAACATCTCAAGACATCAGTCAGGAAGTTAAAGCTTGGTTGCAAATGAGCTTCCAAATGGACAATGACCCCAAGCATACATTTACATTTACATTTAAGTCATTTAGCAGACGCTCTTATCCAGAGCGACTTACAGGAGCAATTAGGGTTAAGTGCCTTGCTCAAGGGCACATCGGCAGATTTTTCACGCCCCACTTCCAAAGTTGTGGCAAAATAGCTTAAGGACAACAAAGTCAAGGTATTGGAGTGGCCATCACAAAGCCCTGACCTCAATCCTATAGAAAATGTGTGGGCAGAACTGAAAAAGCGTGTGCGAGCAAGGCGGCCTACAAACCTGACTCAGTTACACCAGCTCTGTCAGGAGGAATGGGCCAAAATTCACCTAACTTATTGTGGGAAGCTTGTGGAAGGCTACCCGAAACGTTTGACCCAAGTTAAATAATTTAAAGGCAATGCTACCAAATACTAATTGAGTGTATGTACACTTCTGACCCACTGGGAATGTGATGAAAGAAACAAAAGCTGAAATAAATCATTCTCTCTACTATTATTCTGACATTTCACATTCTTAAAATAAAGTAGTGATCCTAACTGACCTAAAACAGGGAATTTTTACTAGGATTAAATGTCAGGAATTGTGAAAAACTGAGTTTAAATGTATTTGGCTAAGGTGTATGTAAACTTCCGACTTCAACTGTATATCACACGTATACCATGGGTATGACAAAACATTTATTTCTACTGCTCTAATTACATTGGTAACCAGTTTATAATAGCAATAAGGCACCTTGGGGGTTTGTGGTATATTGCCAATATACCACGGCTAAGGGCTGTATCCAGGCTCTCCGCGTTGCATCGTGCATATGAACAGCCCTTAGCCGTGGGATATTGGCCATATACCACACCCCCTCTCGTGCCTTATTGCTTAAATAACCTGTGACCAGTCCTGATGTACCTCTTTATCAGACTATTCATAAAAGGAAGTATATTTGAGGGTGACCCAGTCCCCTTCTAACACAATATTCGAAACCCTGGCATGTGTGAGACTTCCTGTAGGCGTTACCCGGGCGACCTGTTTCTGCACGACCTCCAGCTGAGCGCGGAGCTCAGAGTGCAGACTGTGGGCCGCTGAGTTCTGCTCCTGCAGACTCTTTTGTACTGTCACCAGCTGCCCCTCTCTGGCCTGCTGGGCCCTCTGAGTCTGCTCTTTCTCAAACAGTTCTCTGAAACACATGTATGCACACACAGTGAAACCAACCAATACAATGGAAGATACAACAACACCAAACATTTCAAACCTCTTTCCAATACCCAATACACTACATACCTGACACTTGTGATCTCCGCTGTACTGGCCTCCAGTTGAGCCTGGTTGGCAGACACCTGTTCCTTCAGCCCCAGGAGGTCTGATGCCTGGCCCTCCATGGTGGCGCTCAGGGTGCCTAGCAGCCCTGCCATCTCCTCCAGCTTGGCCTCAGCCTCTGCCAGGCTCCCTGTCAGGCCCTCCATGCTCTGGGCCAGCTCTGTGCTCAACCCTACCAGGCCCTCCACCTGCAGCCGGACAGCCTCAAACTCCTCGCTCTTCCCCTTCAGCTTGGCCTGAAGCTGGGTCAGCTGCTCCGTGGACACGGTGGCATGCTGCATCTCAGCCAGCCGGGCCTTCATCTCTGTGTGGAGGGAGAGGACCTGGGCGGGCAGGTCTGAGGTCTTTAGCTGCTCAGTCATGGCCAGGGCCATGACTACCTGCTTCTGGGCCAGCGTGTAAGACTCTTCCAGGATGTTGAGGCGATGCTCGAAGCCACCGGTACCGTGCTGCTGCAAGGACATAAAACAAAAATAGCTCAGAGTCAGCACATAGTGCAGCCATAAGCTGTCCCGTGTAGCTCAGTTGGTAGAGCATGGCGTTTGCAACGCCAGGGTTATGGGTTCGAATCCCACGGGGGGCCAGTATGAGAAGAAAATAAATGTATGCACTCACTAACTGTAAGTCGCTCTGGATAAGAGCGTCTGCTAAATGACTAAAATGTGAAACAAGTAAGTCAGCACTCTTTATCAAGTATTTTACCTCTCATTCTATTCATCCTGATTGAAAACGATCTATTGGTGAAGACAGTTACAGTAAGTGGGTCTAAAGAAATGAGAACAAGACATTGACCAGGTACTGCAGTGGCTGTAGGATAATCCTATGATTTAAGTAGACCAATTTAATTATGTCAGCAGTTAAGTGAATCCACATCCTGGCCCCATCAGTGATGAAGTCCCACTGTGTGAAGGCTAAACTTTGATCTTATAAGTTAAGGAGGGCCTCCCTTCCTGTGCCGGGGGAATACCACTTTAATGACTCTCCCCACAGTATGAGGACAGAACACTGTGGCTGCTTTCCAGCCATACTGACACTATTCATTGGATACTAGTTCAAGCATTTACATTTTACACATTAGTAATTTAGCAGATGCTCTTATCCAGAGCGACTTACAGTTAGTGCATTTATCTTAAGATAGCTACAGTGCCTTGCAAAGGTATTCATCCCCCTTGGCGTTTTTCCTATTTTGTTGCATTACAACCTGTAATTTAAATTGATTTTTATGTGGATTTCATGTAATGGACATACACAAAATAGTCCAAATTGGTGAAGTGAAATGAAAAAATTAACTTGTTTCAGAAAATTCTAAACAATAAATAACAGAAAAGTGGTGCATGCATATGTATTCACCCCCTTTGCTATGAAGCCCCTAAATAAGATCTGGTGCAACCAATTACCTTCAGAAGTCACATAATTAGTTAAATAATGTCCATCTGTGTGCAATCTAAGTGTCACATGATCTGTCACATGATCTCAGTATACAGTGGGGAAAAAAAGTATTTAGTCAGCCACCAATTGTTCAAGTTCTCCCACTTAAAAAGATGAGAGAGGCCTGTAATTTTCATCATAGGTACACGTCAACTATGACAGACAAATTGAGGAAAGAAATCCAGAAAATCACATTGTAGGATTTTTAATGAATTTATTTGCAAATTATGGTGGAAAATAAGTATTTGGTCACCTACAAACAAACAAGATTTCTGGCTCTCACAGACCTGTAACTTCTTCTTTAAGAGGCTCCTCTGTCCTCCGCTCGTTACCTGTATTAATGGCACCTGTTTGAACTTGTTATCAGTATAAAAGACACCTGTCCACAACCTCAAACAGTCACACTCCAAACTCCACTATGGCCAAGACCAAAGAGCTGTCAAAGGACACTAGAAACAAAATTGTAGACCTGCACCAGGCTGGGAAGACTGCATCTGCAATAGGTAAGCAGCTTGGTTTGAAGAAATCAACTGTGGGAGCAATTATTAGGAAATGGAAGACATACAAGACCACTGATAAAATCCCTCGATCTGGGGCTCCACGCAAGATCTCACCCCGTGGGGTCAAAATGATCACAAGAACGGTGAGCAAAAATCCCAGAAACACACGGGGGGACCTAGTGAATGACCTGCAGAGAGCTGGGACCAAAGTAACAAAGCCTACCATCAGTAACACACTACGCCGCTAGGGACTCAAATCCTGCAGTGCCAGACGTGTCCCCCTGCTTAAGCCAGTACATGTCCAAGCCCGTCTGAAGTTTGCTAGAGTGCATTTGGATGATCCAGAAGAGGATTGGGAGAATGTCATATGGTCAGATGAAACCAAAATAGAACTTTTTGGTAAAAATTCAACTCGTCGTGTTTGGAGGACAAAGAATGCTGAGTTGCATCCAAAGAACACCATACCTACTGTGAAGCATGGGGGTGGAAACATCATGCTTTGGGGCTGTTTTTCTGCAAAGGGACCAGGACGACTGATCCGTGTAAAGGAAAGAATGAATGGGGCCATGTATCATGAGATTTTGAGTGAAAACCTCCTTCCATCAGCAAGGGCATTGAAGATGAAACGTGGCTGGGTCTTTCAGCATGACAATGATCCCAAACACACCGCCCGGGCAACGAAGGAGTGGCTTCGTAAGAAGCATTTCAAGGTCCTGGAGTGGCCTAGCCAGTCTCCAGATCTCAACCCCATAGAAAATCTTTGGAGGGAGTTGAAAGTCTGTGTTGCCCAGCGACAGCCCCAAAACATCACTGCTCTAGAGGAGATCTGCATGGAGGAATGGGCCAAAATACCAGCAACAGTGTGGGAAAACCTTGTGAAGACTTACAGAAAACGTTTGACCTGTGTCATTGCCAACAAAGTGTATATAACAAAGTATTGAGAAACTTTTGTTATTGACCAAATACTTATTTTCCACCATAATTTGCAAATAAATTCATTAAAAATCCTACAATGTGATTTTCTGGAATCTTTTTTCTCATTTTGTCTGTCATAGTTGACGTGTACCTATGATGAAAATTACAGGCCTCTCTCATCTTTTTAAGTGGGAGAACTTGCACAATTGGTGGCTGACTAAATACTTTTTTTCCCCACTGTATATACACCTGTTCTGAAAGGCCCCAAAGTCTGCAACACCACTAAGCAAGGGGCGCCACCAAGCAAGCTCCCGGACCAGGCAAGAAGGGCATTAATCAGAGAGGCAACAAAGAGACCAAGGATAACCCTGAAGGAGCTGCAAAGCTCCAGAGCGGAGATTGGAGTATCTGTCCATAGGACCACTTTAAGCCATACACTGCACAGAGCTGGGCTTTACGGAAGAGTGGCCAGAAAAAAAGCCATTGTTTAAAAAAATAAATAAGCAAACACGTTTGGTGTTCGCCAAAAGGCATGTGGGAGACTCCCCAAACATATGGAAGAAGGTACTCTGGTCAGATGAGATTAAAATTAAGCTTTTTGGCCATCAAGGAAAACGCTATGTCTGGCGCAAACCCAACACCTCTCATCACCCCGAGAACACCATCATGTTTTTCATCGGCAGGGACTGAGAAACTGGTCAGAATTCAAGGAATGATGGATGGCACTAAATACAGGGAAATTCTTGAGGGAAACCTGTTTCAGTCTTCCAGAGATTTGAGACTGGGACGGAGGTTCACCTTCCTGCAGGACAATGACCCTAAGCATACTGCTAAAGCAACACTCGAGTGGTTTAAGGGGAAACATTAAAATGTCTTGGAATGGCCTAGTCAAAGCCCAGACCTCAATCCAATTGAGAATCTGTGGTATGACTTAAAAATTGCTGTACACCAGCGGAACCCATCCAACTTGAAGGAGCTGGAGCAGTTTTGCCTTGAAGAATGGGCAAAAATCCCAGTGGCACGCTCAAGTTTTCTGTTTTTTTTTGTCTTATTTCTTGTTTGTTTCCCTATAAAAAATATTTTGCTTCTTCAAAGTGGTAGGCATGTTGTGTAAATCAAATGATACAAACCTCCAAAAAATCAATTTTAATTCCAGGTTGTAAGGCAACAAAATAGGAAAGATGCCAAGGGGGGTGAATACTTTTGCAAGCCACTGTAGGTGGGACAACCACATATCACAGACATTGTAAGTACATTTTTACTCAATAAAGTAGCTATCAGCAAAGTCAGAGCTAGTAAGGGGCAAAAGAGTCAAGTGCGAGTGTTAGCTCACCAAAATCTTCCTTCTACTGAATTCCTGCCTCTCAAAAATATGGGCTTCACCTTACTCTGCATGCACAAAGTCTATGACTCTGGCCCCTCAAGTGTTGCATAATCCCCAGCCTCAAATGGAATTTACTGAACAAGGGGCAAACAAACCTTCACTCATGGGTGTAACAGCTACATAGGTTACTAACTTTTCATATTTGCTGTGACCCACAAGGTCAAATTGCAGCATAGTGTGTGTATGGTGAGGTCAATGTGTAAACATGTTAGGATTTGTATGAGGAAAATCACATGCCTGTATTCAGCCCTGCTGAGTTCTTTTAAAAGAACTTCAACAAACTTGTGAATGGTGGTTTCTTATCTCAACTGTGTGTATGAAGTACCTGTAATACCTGTAGGTGGGGCCATGTTTTAATACTACAAAGTGACTTCTTATTGATGCAGGTTATTCTGGTATGTATAACACATGTTCCAAAGTAACTTAGAACATGCGTTAAGCATGTGCAGATAATGGTGTATATACCTCCTCATCCTAATTGAGAAGTAAATTGAGCCCATAAACGGGTTCAATTAGTCTACAAATTCCCCTTGGCAAAACTTTTGTTTTGGTAACATTCATCCGGGTGGCCACGTCTGAATCAGTTTAATCTCTAGAACATGTTTCTATGTATGATTAAAGACCAGCCAGGGAACCATTGCAATGAAGCTGGAAAACTAATAGGAGGACTTGTTATAGGGACTAACCACAACTAGGGTCAATATCTGTTGTAGCAGGCTATTTTTATCCCCATGTAGACAACTGGCTTCTTTATTTGAGCCACTGGACAGTGCACACTGAAATCAGTACCATGACTATGTGAAGCATGGTTTCAAGCAGGGTCAACTGCTGTAAAACTGTAGTCGATTTGGAAGTGTAATGTGTGTTTATTTCAAAACGCTTCTACATCTCATCTTTTATTGAAATATGCCTATATTCTAGGGACATTCAGTGGCTTATGTTATGTAACCTAACGAAATATTGGTGCAGTCAGTGTTCCCACATTGTAGGTCAAATTTAATCTCCATTACAAATGGCAACAGCTGCATGATGTGCACCTCAACCTGGTCTCAGAGCATTTCGTATTATTCTGTACATAAAACCGAGAGACTCCGTTCAGTATGATATGTTACGTTTCATATGGTATGTATTAAATTGTGGCTGTCCATCACCCATTTCCTATAATATGTTACAAATTACAATTTTGATTATATGTAATGAAATCGCAAAACGTACAATATGCTACTAATTTGCTGAACATATGATATGTTACGAATTGTAGCTAGGTGGCTAGTTGGCTAACGTTAGCTAGCTTGCTAACTTTAACTAGGCTAGGGATTAGGGTTTGGGGTTAGTGTTAAGTTTTGGAGTTAGGATAAAGGGTTAAGGTTAGGGGAAGGGTTAGCTAAAAGGGTAAGGTTAGAGTTAGGGGAAGGGTTAGCTAACATGCTAAGTAGTTGCAAAGTAGCTTAAAAGTACTAAGTAGTTGAAAAGTTGCTAATTAGCTAAAATGCTAAAGTTGTCTGTGATGAGACTCGAACTCGCAACCTTAGAGTTGCTAGACGTTCGTGTTATAAGTTTTATACAACCAAAACCAACCACCCTCATTTCGTTTTTGCCTTAAGTAACCATCTGTCTTATGTAACCATACCAAACGTAACGTATCATACTAAACCATTTTGTATCGGATTTACATACAGAATAATACGAAATGCTCTGAGACCAGGTTGCGCACCTTGGTGGCGGTTAGAAATAGAATCATTTGGCAGTATTACATTTGATATGAGTTCAGAACTATCATATCCTATCCTGAAATGTTGCTGACAACTGCAGGCAGGCTATAGGAAGGCATATAAATACCGACTGCTAGAGCTTTCCATAGTACTGAATGCAAAATAAATTAGGACGGTCGGAATAGTATTGCAATGGGTCTAAACACAAAATGATTTTGACCACAAAAAACGTTGCACAGAATGTTCTTTTGAAATTTTGCTGACGCATGGAAACTTCAGAGCCTTTGTAATGCGCCTATTATTTTTGCCCATGTTCTTATTACGCATGGTTAACTATTTACCTTTTCATTTGTCTGTCGAATTTCTTCCTGGAAGGACTGAAGCTTCACCATCTTCATCTGCATGCCCACGAAGTTGTCTGCTAGGTAGGTTATACTTTGGTGCTGCTGGAAACAGTACCATGTCGCCGTGGCACCTCCGACCACAATCAAAAGGAATAAAATGAACAAAAGCACATTCTGGTTTTCACCTCGCGCCTCCGGTTCCGAAGATTCATGATTCAAATGGTTAAAGTCTTCGTGATTGTGTTTGTTCTTCTTCCCTCGGTGCTTTGCTGTCATTTTAACACAGTAGCGTAGTAGTTACTGCAGTATAATGGCCAGAGGTGGTGGAGGACCAGTGGTTGAAAGATGGATGTTTGCTCCGGTGATATTACAAAGCGTAAATGGGTCCTCATTCAAAACCAGTCAACAAAGTAGGAAAAAGAGAGAGTTCT
Source organism: Coregonus lavaretus (assembly GCF_964263955.1). Lineage (NCBI taxonomy): Eukaryota > Metazoa > Chordata > Actinopteri > Salmoniformes > Salmonidae > Coregonus > Coregonus lavaretus. The sequence continues at coordinate 29,219,853 of NC_140007.1, read as the reverse complement.
TATTGAAGGGGTGGTTTGGGCTGCAAATAAGAAAATAAAGAAGCGTGTAGTACCCGGTTCCAGGAAGAGAGGAGTGCGTGAGGGGGCGTTCCATGCCCGAGAGTGGCTAGTCTCCCTGTACGTGTGCTGCGCTGTCTTACCTAATCAGTCCCTCCAGGATTCCGCTATGATTGTGTCCAATTTGTTGCAAAATGGCTTGACGTGTGGCTTGATTGAACGATATTATGCGGTAAATGTGCGTTGATTGGTTGAAATTGCCAGCCCTCTTTTTGTACTGAGGTGATGGGTCAGTTTTGTGCGAAAATATTGCTACGAATTGACTCTTTTATGCCGAAATAGTGCAGTGATTGGTCAAATTTGCAAGCCCTAGCTTGCATAATATGCGGGGAATTGTTGATTTTGCAACTAAAAAAATTTGATTGTAGAATCCTGGAGAGATTGCCTAATACGAAGGCCACACGTGTGCCTATGGTAATGATGTACAGTGCATTCGGAAAGTATTCATACCCGTTCACTTTTTCCACATTTTGGTTACTTTACAACTTTGTTCTAAAATGGTTGAAATGAACATTTTCCCTCATCAATCTACACACGATACCCCTTACAATACCAAAAACATTATTATTATTTTTTTTTTTTGCATATGTATTACAAATAAAAGACTGAAATACCTTATTTACATAAGTATTCAGACCCTTTGTATGAGACTCGAAATTGAGCTCAGGTGCATCCTGTTTCCATTGATCATCCTTGAGATGTTTCTACAACTTGGAGTCCACCTGTGATAAATTCAATTGACTGGACATGATTTGGAAAGGCACACACCTGTCTATATAAGGTCCCACAGTTGACAGTGCATGTCAGAGCAGAAACCAAGCCATGAGGTCGAAGGAATTGTCCGTAGAGCTCCGAGACAGGATTGTGTCAAGGCACAGATCTGGGGAAGGGTACCAAAAACTTTCTGCAGCATTGAAGGTCCCCAAAAACACAGTGGCCTCCATCATTCTTAAATGGAAGAAGTTTGGAACCACCAACACTCTTCCTAGAGCTGGCGGCCCGGCCAAACTGATCAATCGGGGGAGAAGGGCCTTGGTCAGGGAGGTGACCAAGAACCTGATGGTCACTCTGACAGAGCTCCAGAGTTCCTCTGTGGAAATGGAAGAACCTTCCAGAAGGACAACCATCTCTGCAGCACTCCACCAATCAGGCCTTTATGGTAGAGTGGCCAGACGGAAGCCAGTCCTCAGTAAAAGGCATGCCAGCCCACTTGGAGTTTGCCAAAAGGCACCTAAAGGACTCTCCGACCATGAGAAACAAGATTCTCTGGTCTGATGAAACCAAGATTGAACTCTTTGGCCTGAATGAAAAGCGTCACATGTCTGGAGGAAACCTGGCACCATCCCTATGGTGAAGCATGGTGGTGGCAGCATCATGCTGTGGGGATGTTTTTCAGCGGCAGGGACTGGGAGACTAGTCAGGATCGAGGGAAAGATGAACGGAGCAAAGTACAGAGAGATCCTTGATGAAAACCTGCTCCAGAGCGCTCAGGACCTCAGACTGGAGCGAAGGTTCACCTTCCAACAGGAAAACGACCCTAAGCACACAGCCAAGACAACGCAGGAGTGGCTTTGGGACAGGTCTCTGAATGTCCTTGAGTGGCCCAGCCAGAGCCCGGACTTGAACCCGATCAAACATCTCTGGAGAGACCTGAAAATAGCTGTGCAGCGACGCTCCCCATCCAACCTGACAGAGCTTGAGAGGATCTACAGAGAAGAATGAGATAAACTCCCCAAATACAGGTGTGCCAAGCTTGTAGCGTCATACCCAAGAAGACTTGAGGCTGTAATCACAGCCAAAGGTGCTTCAGCAAAGTACTGAGTAAGGGGTCTGAATACTTATGTAAATGTGATATTGCCGTTTTTATGTTTAATACCTGTTTTTGCTTTGTCATTATTTACATTTTACATTTTAGTCATTTAGCAGATGCTCTTATCCAGAGCGACTTACAGTTAGTGAGTGCATACATTTTCATACTGGCCCCCCGTGGGAAGCAAACCCACAACCCTGGCGTTGCAAGCGCCATGCTCTACCAACTGAGCTACACGGGGTATTGTGTGTCGATTGATGAGTAAAACAAAACAATTTAATCCATTGTAGAATAAGGCTGTAATGTAACAAAATGTGGAAAAAGTCAAGGGGTCTGAATACTTTCTGAATGCACTGTATATAATTTTAGTTCGGCACCACCATGTCATGTAGCTTCTTAGTGACTGAGTAGGCCAATTATCAGTATGTAGCCTAAAATATGAATAGGTCTTTCAAAAAGCCTTAAAAAACATTTCACAATCACAACAACTTTGCCAAACTCTTTATTTGCATTGCACCTTACAAGTGACATAGTTGAGTTCTCAAAAAAATTGACAGCACAGCTCAATTCTTTTCTGTTGTCATATTTTGTATTTCATGGGACCTACAGTAATCTGTCCACTGCATTCATGTCTATTGCCATCACTTCCACAGGCTTTACACAACACTTTCTGTATGTGTGTGTGTACACTTTCGGTCACTTTCTAATATTTTTTTTATGAGGAATGTCAACATTATTCAGCATTAAATTTGTATGTTTAACATTACAAAAAAATTGGAGAGGGTTTTGGTAATCTCAAGTGATTTAGGATCAGAATTAATTTAAATCTAGGAAACTCCAACTCCCAGGTTGGGTCAATGCCATCTCAATTCAGGTCCTTTTAGGTCGTGAAATATCCACATCAAACATAATGATCAAAAACGATAACTCTGATTTTTACTTCCTATCCTCAACAAACACAGTGCATGTCTTACAAGCAGTACAGCCATGCATTTTGGAAAATAACTTAATTCAATCATATAACAAACTTGACATTTTCCACCTTGATACATAATAATGCCTCTACATACTGAAGCACTGTAAAATGTTTCTTCATTCTGTGAGCAAGAGAGAGAAAGAGAGAAACAATATTACCCTATTTTTATTACATTTAATTATATTCCAACTCACACCGAGGTACTAAACATATTTATCAGAGTAGGTCAGTGGAGTTCTCACCTCTGACTGTGAGTTTGGTGGAGCACTCGGCCCTCCCCAGGGCACTTTCTATTTGGATGTTGTACTCGCCCCAGTCTTTGGGGGTCACACGGAGTATCAGCAAGGAGCAGACGCCACAGATGTTGGTGATCAAGTAGTTGGTGTTAGTGTTGAGACTGATGTTGTTGCGGTACCAAGTGATGCGAGGCTTGGGATTTCCCTTTATGGCACAGCTCATATAGCACTCGTAGCCTTTGGGTGCTGTGTGCTGTCTCAGTGGCACAAGGAAGGCTGGAGCGGTCCGCAAATCACAGGTTTTGTAGGCTGGCATGTTCAACACAAATTTGTCTAGAGAAGAAACATGGCAGAAAGATAAAATGCTTATACATTTGTAATAAACAGTTATAATAACACATTAGTACTTGTCAAATGTTGCGCTTAATGACTGTATTAGTTCCAGTCTATCCATAAAAGCTGATTTATATGACTTGGCAAAGAATCTCTCTGTGCCTGGCTACTAATACCTTTCCTCCTCTCGCTTCCCCAAGTGGGAGACTCAGACGGGGCAGACATGCCCATGTCGTTCTTGGCGTAGACCCTGAAGTGGTACTCCCTGCCGTGCATAATGTTACAAGCCGTGAACTTGTTGTTGAAGAGCCTGTCGGCCACTGTGCTCCATGAGCCTTTGGTGGAGTCCCGTTTAGACACAGAGTAGTGGAGGTGGTCGTCACGCTTCTCATCAGGGGATGGCTCCCAGATCACTGTCACAGTGCCTGGGACGTTCTCCTCAAGTTCTACTGGTCCTGGAGGCTTGGGATCATCTAGAGCCAGAGTCAGAGATGATAGTCAGTAGGATGTTACACTTTGGGAGGACATTCTATCATTTGGTGGTAATTGTTGTTGATTCAATTATGGCCGATGTTCATTGTGTCTGCTGATATTTTGCTGGCCCTGGCTGTCTTTTTCATTTTGTGCAAGTTCTAATCCCTTCTCAGTCTGAAACACACTAGGAGAGCTTTACTGTATGTTACTGTACCTGTAACCCTGACCTCCACACTGAAGCTCTCCTGGCCCACCAGATTTTTTACCACTATGGTGTAGATCCCTGAATCAGAGCGCTCAGAAGAAGTGATCAGAAGTTGAGATGACGATTCAGAGTTGGAGATATTGACCCGCTTCAGCACTGGAACATCGTCCTTCAGCCACGTGACTTCTGGCCATGGGGATGCCTGTTAATAACAAGATGATAATCAGGATTCAAAACATCACGATAGTATGCATTGCACATGGATCATGCTCTTAAAGCATAAGCCAATTCCAGGAAACTACCGGAAAGACCTACCAATGCCATCTAAGGATAATAGCGTTTAGAGAAAGATGAGTTAACAGTTTCACCTCTTACCCTCTTACCTCAAAGTTCAAGAGGATCCTGACAGAATTCCCTGCTCTCACCACCATGAAACTCTTCATCTTATTATCGGTGAAACATGGTCTCACTGAAAAACAGTGACAAAAATAAATGAGGACATTTGAAACTCATCTTATGTAATGCTTACTTATATATGCTTATAAGGACTCTTGGGAGATTATCCCCATTGTGGGCTAAAACAGACAAACAATCCAACACTATTCCTAATGAAAGCATCACCGTCACCCACCAGGTGGAGGCATGGCCAGGATGTAGTTGTCCAGATCCTGGGGCACTCCCTCTCCTCCATCATTGATAGCGATCACCCTGACCCAGTACATGGCCATGGCCTTCAGGCCTTTCACAGTGAAGGCGGTCAGGATGATGGGGGTGGCATTACAGCGGGTCCAGTCTATGCACTCAGCCTGCCTGACCTCTATAAAATACCCTTTGGCCTCATCCTGGACCCCCACTTCCTCTGTGGGTTTGTTCCAGGACAGGGAGAGGGCGGTGTAGGAGGTGTCTGTCACCTTCAGATCTTCCACTTTCCCTGGGGGATCTAAAACAAACAAACAAACAAACAGAGGCAGTCTTGATTGCAGGAAGTAGAGCTAAGCACAATTATGAAACATTGTTTATCCAGTTAATGGTTTTGATAGTTGTACATGTTGCTCGCACTTTGAAAGGATGTGTGACTTACTTTTTGGGTCCTTTGCGAAAATAAACTCTGAAGGTGCACTGGGCTCGCTGAATCCAGAGACGTTGATAGCATAAACTCTGAACTCATATTCGTTCCCTGCTACAACATCTGTCACTTCACATTTCTTTTCTAGTAGTGAGGATAAACAGAATCAGTCACAGAAAGTCCAATACAATTGAATAAATTAAACCAAAGAAGCTGTGGTATACTAACGGCCCTAATTCACAAAAAGCAGAGACCTTGGATAGGCTCATCTGTAGGGTTGACGGGACTCCAAAGATTACTCCCCTTCTTGCGTTTTTCCAAGTTGTAGCCCAGTATGCGAGATCCGCCAGTGTCGGTCGGGGTAGACCATGTCAGGTTGATGCAGTTGTTAAAAGCACTAGCCACTTTTGGTGGGGCGGGGCTACTAGGAAAGGCTGAGATATTTCAGGGAAAGTTACATAACATTTCATGTTCTTTGGGTAACACTTTTCAAAATGTTCTGTCATAATATCTAAATAAGGTTATCGTAAGCACAACTTTTGAAGTAGATTCTAATGACAGCATATAACAACTTACATCACATTGTTGAGATCAGCTATAAACCTGCTATCTATGCCATACAACTAGCTCACCCAAGGTGCCAGCTGTGAGGTCATCAGTCTCCATCATCTCACTGACGCCCTCCTCGGTGACCACCCTGATACGATAGCAGTACTTCCTGCCATGTTCCACGTCGTTATCCTTGTATTTGGGCACGCCAGGGATGTCCCCCAGCTTCTTCCAAGTGTTGCGGCCCACTTGCTGGCGCTCCAGGTTGTAGTTTATTACTGGGCAGCCACCGTCGTCCTTTGGAGCTCTCCATTTGATATTAATACAAGAGGCTGTGCTCTCGAGGACCTCCACAGGGCCTTGGGGCGGGGTGGGTTTGTCTACCAGATCAGATAGAGAGAGAGGGAGGTCACATTACCCTGGCCTAAACAGTCTGCAGTCATGTGTCTGCATTGGAATGTAAGATAGAGAACTGACTGTCCACAGCACAGATACACCTGAATATCTGTGAACAATGATTGAGCTGAGACAGTTCTTACCTTGAATTCTTGAATTGAACTAATTCTAACATTGGTTCCATTTCTCAACTCACCGAGGACGATGAGTCTTGTGATAGCCTCCATGGTACCATGTTCGTTCTTGAGCTTGATCTTGATCTCTCCAGTGTCTTTGCGCTGGCACTTGCTGAGGAGCAGGCGGCTTTGGTTGAAGGACTTCTCTATCTTGGTGGTGTTGTCGTCCAGGAGCTGCTCTCCTTTTCTGTACCACTGGATCTTCATGGGCTCGCGGCCCACAAAGGGCAGTTTGAACGTGGTGCTATTCCCCACTTTGACTATGACCGGCTGAGAGAATGCTGACAGGTCATCAGTGTCAAACCTAGGAGGGTCTGGAATAGGACACAGATCATGCAATGTAACTGACAGTTGACTCAACTGCAATGATGTCAGATTTTGTAATCTGAATACTAAAATTGGATATGATTTTTTTCAAATGCATAATGATTTTATAATTTGAGTATTGTGAAATGGTAATTAAAATTATGTTGAGACAGTGTAGACATCGTAATGTACATGTAACCAAAATTAATGCCTTTCATTTTCTAACCTTCCACATTCAGCATTGCCTCAGTTTTACGCCCGTCTGCCTCAAAGCGGTATTTTCCAGAGTCTTCCTCCTGACAACGGTTGATGACCAGCTTGTGGCTTGCACCATCTCTGGACATTATGTGTCCATCGTCTGCAGTCAACTGTCAGTAAAGATATAGGCACCAATAATATATTATCGTTTATCTTAAGATATTATCAAATCAAAAAAATGTTGGGGGTGAGCATGACAAAGATAATTCAGTCTAACCTTCTTGCTATCTCTGTACCAGGCCCCTTCACAATTATCACTGCTCAGCTTACACATCAGTTCAGCAGGCTGGCCTATGAGGGCATGGACGTTCGACAACCCGCTTACGAACTGAACCCCTGGATCTGGCATACACAACAGCAAACAATTAGGAACTTAAGACTGGTTTTATTACATTTGGATCAGACATACTTACCAGATGTTAACATCTAATGCCATTTTATAGTGCTCTGAATAAATTATTATTTTGGCTGTCTTGAGTAGGATAATGGGTAGTCGATGTATGTCCAGTCAATGTTATCACAAGAGTTCCATTTTTTTTCTTGTTCAGATTATTTTCTCTTCCTCTTTTTTGGGGACTGTTTCATCATCCACTTCATGTACTGCTCCCCGCCACATGGTTGCTTTATGTACTTTTCAAATTATTACTCTTGATCAATGCATTTCTGATTTATCTTCTTCTTCTTCTTCTTCCTTTTTTTATATATATCATTTTCACTTAATGTATTTTTCACTTCATGTATTTTGCCCTCCTGCCACATTTGGTTCCTTTGTGTATTTTATTATTATTATTACCCTCCTCATCATTTAGGCACTTTGTAAAGTTATCATTGTATCTGTGTTTATCATGTGCATCTTCTCGCAAATGTCCAATCCACTAGTATTTTCAATTTGTTAATAATGTCTGGTTGAACTGGTAACGGTGTAAAGATTCTTCAAGAAACTGTAGTTCATCCATGGTTGTCCTCTTCATCTGGTGTTTTGAATTTTTTACTTCTACTTGGAATAAAGTAACAGAATAATAGAACATTGACAACTTTGTCTTCTGATCTGTAAAATGTAGTATTTCAGTTCAGAGCATATGAAGTGTTGGTGTCTACTGACATCTTCTCATGACGAACAGATCCTCAACCAGTAGGCCCGGAAATTCTGGTAGTCTTGGCATAGGGTAATTTTCTTGTTGTGGAGATCCTATCCACAGTTTGATTTACAATGATTTGTGGAACATTTGAAAATCAAGAAGCTTTCAGTGTCTTGTGAATTGAACACATAAAGCATTACAATAATGCACACAAACACACAACACAACAAGCATTTCTATGGCATCAGATCTTATTTTTTCAAGATACTAGGAATTAGAACTTCATTTCTATAGCTACATCTACAGTATAGTTAGAAGAGTTCTATGGAACATAGAAGAGTTTCATAGAAAATCTGCCCAGAAGAACACATTGCACAGAATATACTATTGATGTTATTATAGGACTACGTAAATCCATTCTCAAAAATTAACATTCTATTGGTTACTTTGAGATGTGCGCATACATACAGTACTGTATGAGATGAGATTCAACATTCCCCTTTAAGGTACATGTACAGTGGGTAAAAAAAGTATTTAGTCAGCCACCAATTGTGCAAGTTCTCCCACTTAAAAAGATGAGAGAGGCCTGTAATTTTCATCATAGGTACACGTCAACTATGACAGACAAATTGAGAAAAAAAAATCCAGAAAATCACATTGTAGGATTTTTTATGAATATATTTGCAAATTATGGTGGAAAATAAGTATTTGGTCACCTACAAACAAGCAAGATTTCTGGCTCTTACAGACCTGTAACTTCTTCTTTAAGAGGCTCCTCTGTCCTCCACTCGTTACCTGTATTAATGGCACCTGTTTGAACTTGTTATCAGTATAAAAGACACCTGTCCACAACCTCAAACAGTCACACTCCAAACTCCACTATGGCCAAGACCAAAGAGCTGTCAAAGGACACCAGAAACAAAATTGTAGACCTGCACCAGGCTGGGAAGACTGAATCTGCAATAGGTAAGCAGCTTGGTTTGAAGAAATCAACTGTGGGAGCAATTATTAGGAAATGGAAGACATACAAGACCACTGATAATCTCCCTCGATCTGGGGCTCCACGCAAGATCTCACCCCGTGGGGTCAAAATGATCACAAGAACCACACGGGGGGACCTAGTGAATGACCTGCAGAGAGCTGGGACCAAAGTAACAAAGCCTACCATCAGTAACACACTACGCCGCCAGTGACTCAAATCCTGCAGTGCCAGACGTGTCCCCCTGCTTAAGCCAGTACATGTCCAGGCCCGTCTGAAGTTTGCTAGAGTGCATTTGGATGATCCAGAAGAGGATTGGGAGAATGTCATATGGACAGATGAAACCAAAATAGAATTTTTTGGTAAAAACTCAACTCGTCATGTTTGGAGGACAAAGAATGCTGAGTTGCATCCAAAGAACACCATACCTACTGTGAAGCATGGGGGTGGAAACATCATGCTTTGGGGCTGTTTTTCTGCAAAGGGACCAGGACGACTGATCCATGTAAAGGAAAGAATGAATGGGGCCATGTATTGTGAGATTTTGTGTGAAAACCTCCTTCCATCAGCAAGGGCATTGAAGATGAAACGTGGCTGGGTCTTTCAGCATGACAATGATCCCAAACACACCGCCCGGGCAACAAAGGAGTGGCTTCGTAAGAAGCATTTCAAGGTCCTGGAGTGGCCTAGCCAGTCTCCAGATCTCAACCCCATAGAACATCTTTGGAGGGAGTTGAAAGTCTGTGTTGCCCAGCGACAGCCCCAAAACATCACTGCTCTAGAGGAGATCTGCATGGAGGAATGGGCCAAAATACCAGCAACAGTGTGTGAAAACCTTGTGAAGACTTACAGAAAACGTTTGACCTGTGTCATTGCCAACAAAGGGTATATAACAAAGTATTGAGAAACTTTTGTTATTGACCAAATACTTATTTTCCAGCATAATTTGCAAATAAATTCATAAAAAATCCTACAATGTGTTTTTCTGGAGAAAGAAATTCTCATTTTGTCTGTCATAGTTGACGTGTACCTATGATGAAAATTACAGGCCTCTCTCATCTTTTTAAGTGGGAGAACATGCACAATTGGTGGCTGACTAATTACTTTTTTTCCCCACTGTATCTTCTCAGTATCATATCTTGTCAGTGTAACAGATGACCCTGTTACATCAGTATCATATTTCTCCAGTCATTTCCCAAACTTGAGTGATACTCATGTGAACGCCATCTCCTTCATGCAGTTAGTGCACGATGTCACGTGTAGTCTCTTACCAATCACTGTGTCCTTCAGCAGTGGGCCTTGCCTTGTGCGTACTGAATGCTTGCCAGATGCATCAGTGCACTCCTCAGTTTCTCCTGTACCACTTAGTGCATTGGGATCTGTGGTTTGGCCGTAAAATAATAAAAACCTTGCAGGCATTTTTTGTTCAATCTGAAATTAAACCATCAGCTGTAGGCTTGGAGTTCTTAAAATGGTCTTGACATGGAGATATTGTTTGTTTTACAATGATTTGTTAAATATTTGGAAATCAAGGAAGCTTTCAATGTCTTGTGAATAGAACACAAAAAGCATGACAGCGATAACCAAACACACAACTCAACATGCCTCTCTATGGGATCAGGGATTAGATCTCCATATATATACACATATACACTGAGTGTACAAAACATTAGGCCTGGCTCGCAGTTGGCGTTCCAATTCATCCCAAAGGTGTTAGATGGGGTTGAGGTCAGGGCTCTGTGCAGGCTAGTCAAGGTCTTCCCCACCGATCTCGACAAACCATTTCTGTATGGACCTCGCATTGTGCACGGGGGCATTGTAATGCTGAAACAAGAAAGGGCCTTCCCCAAACTGTCATTGTATGCTGTAGTGTTAAGATTTCCCTTCACTGGAACTAAGGGGCCTAGCCCGAACCATGAAAAACAGCCCAAGACCATTATTCCTCCTCCACCAAACTTTAAAGTTGGCACTATGCATTCAGGCAAGTAGCGTTCTCCTGGCATCCGCCAAACTTAGATTATTCCGTCGGACTGCCAGATGGTGAAGCGTGATTCATCACTCCAGAGAACGCGTTTCCAGGCTTGTGTGCGGCTGCTCGGCCATTGAAACCCATTTATGAAGCTCTCGATGAACAGTTCTTATGATGACGTTGCTTCCAGAGGCAGTTTGGAACTCGGTAGTGAGTGATGCAACCGAGGACAGACGATTTTTAAGCGCTACACGCTTCAGCACTGGGCAGTCCCATTCTGTGAGGTTGTGTGGCCTACCACTTCGCGGGTGAGCCGTTGTTGCTCCTAGATGTTTCCACTTCACAATAACAGCACTTACAGTTGACCGTGACAGCTCTAGCAGGGCAGAAATCTTACGAACTGACTTGTTGGAAAGGTGACATCCATGACGGTGCCTGGTTGAAAGTCACTGAGCTCTTCAGTAACGCCATTCTACTGCCAATGTTTGTCTATGGAAATTGCATGGCTGTGTGCTGAATTGTATACACCAGTCAGCAACTGGTGTGGCTGAAATAGCCAAATCCACTAATTTGAATGGGTGTCCGCATACTTTTGTGTATATATATATATATATATATATATATATATATATATATATATACAGTGAGGGAAAAAAGTATTTGATCCCCTGCTGATTTTGTACGTTTGTCCACTGACAAAGAAATGATCAGTCTATCATTTTAATGGTAGGTTTATTTGAACAGTGAGAGACAGAATAACAATAAAATAATCCAGAAAAACGCATGTCAAAAATGTTATAAATTGATTTGCAATTTATTGAGGGAAATAAGAATTTGAACCCCTCTCAATCAGAAAGATTTCTGGCTCCCAGGTGTCTTTTATACAGGTAACGAGCTGAGATTAGGAGCACACTCTTAAAGGGAGTGCTCCTAATCTCAGTTTGTTACCTGTATAAAAGACACCTGTCCACAGAAGCAATCAATCAATCAGATTCCAAACTCTCCACCATGGCCAAGACCAAAGAGCTCTCCAAGGATGTCAGGGACAAGATTGTAGACCTACTCAAGGCTGGAATGGGCTACAAGACCATCGCCAAGCAGCTTGGTGAGAAGGTGACAACAGTTGGAGCGATTATTCGCAAATGGAAGAAACACAAAAGAACTGTCAATCTCCCTCGGCCTGGGGCTCCATGCAAGATCTCACCTCGTGGAGTTGCAATGATCATGAGAAAGGTGAGGAATCAGCCCAGAACTACACGGGAGGATCTTGTCAATGATCTCAAGGCAGCTGGGACCATAGTCACCAAGAAAACAATTGGTAAAACACTACGCCGTGAAGGACTGAAATCCTGCACGCCCGCAAGGTCCCCCTGCTCAAGAAAGCACATATACAGGCCCGTCTGAAGTTTGCCAATGAACATCTGAATGATTCAGAGGAGAACTGGGTGAAAGTGGTCAGATGAGACCAAAATCGAGCTCTTTGGCATCAACTCAACTCGCCGTGTTTGGAGGAGGAGGAATGCTGCCTATGACCCCAAAAACACCATCCCCACCATCAAACATGGAGGTGGAAACATTATGCTTTGGGGGTGTTTTTCTGCTAAGGGGACAGGACAACTTCACCGCATCAAAGGGACGATGGATGGGGCCATGTACCGTCAAATCTTGGGTGAGAACCTCCTTCCCTCAGCCAGGGCATTGAAAATGGGTCGTGGATGGGTATTCCAGCATGACAATGACCCAAAACACACGGCCAAGGCAACAAAGGAGTGGCTCAAGAAGAAGCACATTAAGGTCCTGGAGTGGCCTAGCCAGTCTCCAGACCTTAATCCCATAGAAAATCTGTGGAGAGAGCTGAAGGTTTGAGTTGCCAAACATAAGCCTCGAAACCTTAATGACTTGGAGAAGATCTGCAAAGAGGAGTGGGACAAAATCCCTCCTGAGATGTGTGCAAACCTGGTGGCCAACTACAATAAACTTCTGACCTCTGTGATTGCCAACAAGGGTTTTGCCACCAAGTACTAAGTCATGTTTTGCAGAGGGGTCAAATACTTATTTCCCTCATTAAAATGCAAATCAATTTATAACATTTTTTACATGCTTTTTTCTGGATTTTTTTGTTGTTATTCTGTCTCTCAATGTTCAAACAAACCTACCATTAAAATTATAGACTGATTATGTCTTTGTCAGTGGGCAAACGTACAAAATCAGCATTGGATCAAATACTTTTTTCCCTCACTGTATTTATACAGTGCATACACACAGTGCATTTGGAAAGTATTCAGACCCCTTTACTTTTTCCACATTTTGTTATGTTACAGCCTTATTCTAAAATATATTTTTTTCCTCATCAATCTACAAACAATACACCATAATGACAAAGCAAAAACAGGTTTTTTGGACAATTTATATATCACATTTACATACGTATTAAGACCCTTTACTCAGTACTTTGTTGAAGCACCTTTGGCAGCGATTACAGCCTTGAGTCTTCTTGGGTATGACGCTACAAACTTGGCACACTTGTATTTGGGGAGTTTCTCCCCTTCTTCTCTGTAGATGCTCTCAAGCTCTGTCAGGTGGGATGGGTAGCGTCGCTGCACAGCTATTTTCAGGTCTCTCCAGAGATGATCGATCGGGTTCAAGTCCGGGCTCTGGCTGGGCCACTCAAGGACATTCAGAGACTTGTCCCGAAGCCACTCTAGCGTTGTCTTGGCTGTGTGCTTAGGGTTGTTGTCCTGTTGGAAGGTGAACCTTCACCCCAGTCTGAGGTCCTGAGTGCTCTGGAGCAGGTTTTCATCAAGGATCTCTCCTTTAGTCAATTCTTAGTATGGTTGAGACAGAAAAAACAACCAAGATGGCGTATTGAACACAGCGGTGCAAATCGCCTCAAGATAAAAACGTAATATTCAATATCAGTAAGTTAGACTAAATATTAGCACTTCATATACTCGTGGGTAATAACATTCAATCTGAATAATAACACGAAACAAATCATAAGGCTAGAGAAATGTATCGACAAATATTACGAAAACAAGCAATACTCAAATATGTGGAAAGCGATCTGTTAAAGTCGATAAATGACAAACTGGATATACTTGAATTAGTCAGTAAGGATATAAAGGAGTTGAAAGCGAGCCTTGAAATGAGTGACGAAAAAGCAGCGATAATGGAGAAAGAAACAAAAAAGCTGAAAGGGACAGTCCCTAAGATAGAAACGGATGTTAATGAACTTAAAAAGGATAACATCTTTCTGAGAGAAGCCTTACTAGACATACAGACTAGATCTATGAGAGAAAATCTAGTACTTACGGGTATCCAAGAAAGAGAAGGAGAGGTTCCCAAAAAGGTAGTGAAGGAATTATTTTTTACAGCGCTTCAAATCCCACACGATGCTGTCGATAAAATCCAACTCGAACGTGTACACCGTTTCGGACAAAGTGGACAGAGATATGAGCATCCAATCGTTGCCAAATTTGCTTTCTTTAAGGATAAAGTAATGGTTAAAAGCCTGGGTAAAAGATTTGCTGGCACAAAAATAGGCATTAATGTTCAGTTCCCGAGGGAGATTGCAGAACGGCGCAAAGTTCTGTACCCAATCTTCAAGGAGAATAGATTAAAAAGGAAGCGTGTAGCTCTCGTAGTCGATAAACTGTATATTGACAACCAAATGTTCTGAGACACAAAGACTACCATGGCTATTCTAAAAATTACGAAGTTCTCATAGATGAGTTGAATAATGGAACACACAAAACTAGCCATGGTAGGGATTGGAATAATAAAAAATATAGATAGAAAAGCAATAAAATAAAACATTTGTTAAATAAATATAGTACAACTACCCTGTACCTTACAAGATAGGGAATGATGTAAAAGAATTAGTATTCCATTTTCTATTTATAGTATTTTATAAATGGATAAAACATAATTAGAAGAAAGGATAACTAGCAAAATAATACATTTTCAAAATAACTAATTGGAACACAAAAGTACTCAATCAACATGATGGAGATAAAAACACAGCAAACAGAAGACATAGAAGGCACAGTATGTGGATATGTGTGGATGTATTGTGATGGAAGGTGTGTTGTGTGTTTTTGTGTTTGGAAAAGTGTGGCGTTAATTGATTGAGAAAGGAAAGGGTTGCATATCCCAGAACCAATGTGTGTCTGTGAGCAGGGTTTTTGAGAGAGAGCTTTCAATTTTGTGCAGATGAGGGATATACATTTTAAAATAAAGTATACATCTAATTAATTATTTTCTTGTCCTATCATGATGGAACGGTCCCCAACCCTATACCCTAGACACCCACCTGAGGGACCCATACACCAAAGAGAAGTCCCTATCTGTTTTATGGGCCTGCTGTAAGTTGCCTATATGCAGCCAAAACAGAAAGATAAATGCGGTCAGAGACCTACTAGAGCAGCACCGCCCCCTCAAGATTCTGAGCCTGCCTGGCAGGGTTGGTCCTACAAAGCCAGAGCCCCCTGATGGGAGAGCATAATATACAAGGAAATTCTAAAAGCTGCTAATGAGAAGCTTGACGACCTTGTACCTAGTTGGTGGGGATTCCGGTGGGGTACCCCCACCCAGGTAGTGGCAGTGCTGGCAACACTGGCTGCAGTAACCCATGGGGAGGGGGTCACACTCGAACAATCAGAGAGGGGGCATATTATTGTGGCCCTGGTGGCACAAAATAATCAAAGGTCTGACTGCACAGAGATGCTTGGGAAAATGGTCACAACGGGGGACCAGCGTGTGTGTGTTTCAGGGGAAGGATCTGATCTCCATCACCTAGGTCTTGACATTGGTTAATCAAATCTCAAATTGTTGCCAATTATTGCTCAATCTTGCATGCTTTCTCAAACAGCTGTAACTGTATATGCATTCGTAAATCAGGTCCTTTCTTGAGTTGGGCTCTGGGATGTAACAACCGTTGAGCATCTGAGTTTATGGTTGATTGTGGGGGAAAGGGGTTGAGTTTGTAAGAGTATGTGTGTGTGTGTGTGTGTGTGTGTGTGTGTGTGTATGTGTATGTATCCCACATCTGTTGGAAGAGGGTAAGGATGTTAGGGACAATATAGGATGAATCACAATAACTGTTTGCTAAAACAATAATTGCTTGACAAAAATGTAATGTAATGCAATGGCAATCCTGGTTATAGGTAACAATCCTTTGCATGAAATGCCGACATTATTACACATATTAATTGTTAATGATGGAAATTAAGATACGCAAGATATTTGAATAGATACATATTTTTAATAGCTACAATTGAAGTCGGAAGTTTACATACACCTTAGCCAAATACATTTAAACTCAGTTTTTCACAATTCCTGACATTTAATCCTAATTAAAATTCCCTGTCTTAGGTCAGTTAGGATCGCCACTTTATTTTAAGAATGTGAAATGTCAGAATAATAGTAGAGAGAATGGGTGAATTTTGGGTGAATTCACGTTGGGTGAATTTTGGCCCATTCCTCCTGACAGAGCTGGTGTAACTGAGTCAGGTTTGTAGGCCTCCTTGCACGCACACGCTTTTTCAGTTCTGCCCACACATTTTCTATAGGATTGAGGTCAGGGCTTTGTGATGGCCACTCCAATACCTTGACTTTATTGTCCTTAAGCCATTTTGCCACAACTTTGGAAGTATGCTTGGGGTCATTGTCCATTTGGAAGACCCATTTGCGACCAAGCTTTAACTTCCTGACTGATGTCTTGAGATGTTGCTTCAATATATCCACATAATTTTCCTTCCTCATGATGCCATCTATTTTGTGAAGTGCACCAGTCCCTCCTGCAGCAAAGCACCCCCACAGCATGATGCTGCCACATAATGATGGTCGTTATGGCTAAACAGTTCTATTTTTGTTTCTCCAAAAAGTACGATCTTTGTCCCCATGTGCAGTTGCAAACCGTAGTCTGGCTTTTTTATGGCAGTTTTGGAGCAGTGGCTTCTTCCTTGCTGAGCGGCCTTTCAGGTTATGTCAATACAGTGGGGAAAAAAAGTATTTAGTCAGCCACCAATTGTGCAAGTTCTCCCACTTAAAAAGATGAGAGAGGCCTGTAATTTTCATCATAGGTACACGTCAACTATGACAGACAAAATGAGAAGAAAAAAATCCAGAAAATCACATTGTAGGATTTTTAATTAATTTATTTGCAAATTATGGTGGAAAATAAGTATTTGGTCAATATCAAAAGTTTCTCAATACTTTGTTATATACCCTTTGTTGGCAATGACACAGGTCAAACGTTTTCTGTAAGTCTTCACAAGGTTTTCACACACTGTTGCTGGTATTTTGGCCCATTCCTCCATGCAGATCTCCTCTAGAGCAGTGATGTGTTGGTGCTGTCGCTGGGCAATACAGACTTTCAACTCCCTCCAAAGATTTTCTATGGGGTTGAGATCTGGAGACTGGCTAGGCCACTCCAGGACCTTGAAATGCTTCTTACGAAGCCACTCCTTCCGACGGGAGCTAGCCTGCCGAGACACCATGTTGTCCTTCAACAAACTGGTGGACATGGCCATTCGTTTGGACAACTTGCTGGCAGCCAGAGGACGTCCTGGTAGGGGTCTGCCCGGCAGCCGGAGGACAGTGACAGTGCCACTCTGGTGGCACGAAGGGACAATACACCACACGTCGTAGTCAACGTTATTTTGGGCTGGGAGGCGGCAGGCAGTGCACTCTCGCATCACCCCAGGTATCGAACACCCACACTCGTTCAGAGCCCTCTGCTGCGCACTGTAAAATACACATCTCCTTTCCTGAGCACATGGTAGTTCCCCAGTGTAAGGCGCTAGTCGATTCAGGCGCAGCTGGGAACTTTATGGACAGGGCATTCGCACACCGTATAGGCATTCCATTGATTTCCCTATCCATTCCACGCCCCATCAGAACACTTGATAGTTGACCATTAGGGTCCGGGTTGGTTAAGGAAGTTACTGCACCAGTCACCATGATTACCCAGGAGACTCATTGTGAGCAGGTTACCTTTTCCATTATTGAGTCTCCTGCTTTCCCTGTGGTATTAGGTATCCCTTGGCTAGCACTGCACAACCCCACCTTCTCATGGCCGCAGAGGGTTCTCACGGGGTGGTCGCGAGAGTGTCAGGGTAGGTGTCTAGGTGTTTCCATTGGTGCAACCACGGTGGAAAGTCCAGACAGTACCTCCACCGTGCGCATTCCCCCTGAATACCTCGATCTGGCGCAAGCGTTCTCTAAAACGCAGGCGATGAAATTACCACCTCATCGGGCAGGGGATTGCGCGATAAATCTCCGGGTAGACGCTGTACCTCCCAGGAGTCATATATACCCCCTGTCACAGGCTGAAACGGTCACTGAAGCCCTGCGCCAGGGGTATACAGTGAGGGAAAAAAGTATTTGATCCCCTGCCGATTTTGTACGTTTGCTCACTGACAAATAAATTATCAGTCTATAATTTTAATGGTAGGTTTATTTGAACAGTGAGAGACAGAATAACAACAAAATAATCCAGAAAAACGCATGTCAAAAATGTTATAAATTGATTTGCATTTTAATGAGGGAAATAAGTATTTGACCCTTCTGCAAAACATGACTTAGTGGCAATTTACATTTTTACATTTCAGTCATTTAGCAGACGCTCTTATCCAGAGCGACTTACAGGAGCAATTAGGTTTAAGTGCCTTGCTCAAGGGCACATCGACAGATTTTTCATCTAGTCGGCTCGGGATTAGAATCAGCGACCTTTCGGTTACTGGCACAATGCTCTTAACCACTAAGCTACCTGCCGGCAATCACAGAGGTCAGACGTTTCTTGTAGTTGGTCACCAGGTTTGCACACATCTCAGGAGGGATTTTGTTCCACTCATCTTTGCAGATTTTCTCCAAGTCATTAAGGTTTCGAGGCTGACGTTTGGCAACTTGGACCTTCAGCTCCCTCCACAGATTTTCTATGGGATTAAGGTCTGGAGACTGGCTAGGCCACTCCAGGACCTTAATGTGCTTCTTCTTGAGCCACTCCTTTGTTGCCTTGGCCGTGTGTTTTGGGTCATTGTCATGCTGGAATACCCATCCACGACCCATTTTCAATGCCCTGGCTGAGGGAAGGAGGTTCTCACCCAAGATTTGATGGTACATGGCCCCGTCCATCGTCCCTTTGATGCGGTGAAGTTGTCCTGTCCCCTTAGCAGAAAAACACCCCGAAAGCATAATGTTTCCACCTCCATGTTTGACGGTTGGGATGGTGTTCTTGGGGTCATAGGCAGCATTCCTCCTCCTCCAAACACGGCGAGTTGAGTTGATGCCAAAGAGCTCAATTTTGGTCTCCTCTGACCACAACACTTTCACCCAGTTCTCCTCTGAATCATTCAGATGTTCATTGGAGAACTTCAGACGGCCCTGTATATGTGCTTTATTGAGCAGGGGGACCCTGCGGGCGCTGCAGGATTTCAGTCTTTCACGGCGTAGTGTGTTACCAATTGTTTTCTTGGTGACTATGGTCCCAGCTGCCTTGAGATCATTGACAAGATCCTGCCGTGTAGTTCTGGGCTGATTCCTCACCGTTCTCATGATCATTGCAACTCCACGAGGTGAGATATTGCATGGAGCCCCAGGCCGAGGGAGATTGACAGTTATTTTGTGTTTCTTCCATTTGCGAATAATCGCACCAACTGTTGTCACCTTCTCACCAAGCTGCTTGGCGATGGTCTTGTTGCCCATTCCAGCCTTGTGTAGGTCTACAATCTTGTCCCTGACATCCTTGGAGAGCTCTTTGGTCTTGGCCAAGAGAGTTTGGTCTTGGTGGAGAGTTTGGAATCTGATTGATTGCTTCTGTGGACAGGTGTCTTTTATACAGGTAACAAACTGAGATTAGGAGCACTCCCTTTAAGAGTGTGCTCCTAATCTCAGCTCATTACCTGTATAAAATACACCTGGGAGCCAGAAATCTTTCTGATTGAGAGGGGGTCAAATACTTATTTCCCCCATTAAAATGCAAATCAATTTATAACATTTTTGACATGCATTTTCTGGATTTCTTTGTTGTTATTCTGTCTCTCACTGTTCAAATAAACCTACCATTAAAATTATAGACTGATCATTTCTTTGTCAGTGGGCAAATGTAGAAAATCAGCAGGGGATCAAATACTTTTTTCCCTCACTGTATATATGTGGGATTGGAAGTGATGCAGACAATGATATTGATGGAAGCTACAATCTATCTGCAATATTAAAGCTGTCTACCCTTTAAAAAAAAGCAAAAAAATAAAAGGTTCTCTCTGTACTTTGCTCCGTTCATCTTTCCCTCGATCCTAACTAGTCTCCCAATCCCTGCCCCTGAAAAACATCCCCACAGCATGATGCTGCCACCACCATGCTTCACCGTAGGGATGGTGCCAGGTTTCCTCCAGACGTGACACTTGGCCTTCAGGCCAAAGAGTTCAATCTTGGTTTCATCAGACCAGGGAATCTTGTTTCTCATGGTCTGAGAGTCCTTTAGGTGCCTTTTGGCAAACTCCAAGCAGGCTGTCATGTGCCTTTTACTGAGGAGTGGCTTCCCCTGGCCACTCTACCATAAAGGCCTGATTGGTGGAGTGCTGAAGAGATGGTTGTCCTTCTGGAAGGTTCTCCCATCTCCACAGAGGAACTCTGGAGCTCTGTCAGAGTGACCATCGGGTTCTTGGTCACCTCCCTGACCAAGGCCCTTTGCCCCCGATTGCTCAGTTTGGCTGGGCGGCCAGCTCTAGGAAGAGTCTTGATGGTTCCAAACTTCTTCCATTTAAGAATGATGGAGGCCACTGTGTTCTTGCGGACCTTCAATGCTGCAGAAATGTTTTGGTACCCTTCCCCAGATCTGTGCCTTGACACAATCCTGTCTCGGAGCTCTACGGACAATTCCTTCAACCTCATGGCTTGGTTTTTGCTCTGACATGCACAGTCAACTGTGGGACCTTATATAGACAGGTGTGTGCTTTTCCAAATCATGTCCAATCAATTTAATTTACCACAGGTGGACTCCAATCAAGTTGTAGAAACATGTCAAGGATGATTAATGGAAACAGGATGCACCTGAGTTCAATTTCCAGTCTCATAGAAAAGGGTCTGAATACTTATGTAAATAAGGTATTTATGTTTTTTATTTTTAATACATTTGCAAAAATGTCTAAAGACTTGTTTTCACTTTGTTATTATGGGATACTGTGTGTAGATTGATGAGGAAAATGCTTTATTTAATCAATTTTAGAATAAGTCTGTAAAGGAACAAAATATGGAAAAAGTCAAGGGGTTTGAATACTTTCCGAATGCACTGAATATAGTGCATATATATATTTAAGCCCCATCATGTAAAATTTTGTTAGAAGATTACATCACAAGGAAGATACTATGGATGTTATCATAGGAGTATGGAAATCCATTCCAGATAATTATCATACTATTGGTTATTCTTCTCCTAGTCATTTCCCAAATTTGAATGACATTTGTCACTCATGTGAACGCCATTGCCATCTCCTCCATTCAGTCAGTGCATGATGTCACGTGTATGACATCACGTGTGGTCTCTTACCAATCACTGTGTCTTTCAGCAGTGGGCCTTGCCTTGTGCGCACTGAACGCTTGCCAGCCGCATCAATGTCCTCCTCAGTTTCTCCTGTCCCACTTTTCGCATTGGGATCTGTTGTTTGGCCGTAAAAAATAATAACAACCTTGATGGCACTTTCCACAATTACTTTTCATTTGATTAAATATGATGAGACAGAAACAGAGACAGAGCAACAATGAACAATACGTGACAAAATAGCCATATATATACAGATTAATAGAACAAAAACACAGTCAGACATATTATTGTGAACAAAACATACACTGGGACATACAAGCAAACCAGTAACGCTTTACATTAAGGCATACTTAAAAGGATTTATATAGGGGTTTATAAGTAGTTTATAAAGAGTAAATTATATTTTTATTGTTTATGTTTTTACAAACCACTTATAAACCCCTTTTAAATCCTTTTAGGTAAGTATTCGTTAATGTGAAGTGTTACCAACAAACACTGCTCTACACATATGAACAATCTTGAACAAGTCACAGAGACGTAAGCACAAAGTTGTGGACAGACAAACATGTTTGACCAATTGTTTGCAGGAGAGGTCATTCTAAGTAATACTGTGTCTTCTAATCTAAACTTGGACAAGAACAGATGTTGGGTTGGTGTCTATTGACATCTTCTCATGATGAACAGATCCTCAACCATGCTGTTGGCTTGGAGATTCTGGTATCAGAGTTATTGGAATGGTCTTACCATGCAGATACTGTTTCCATGGTTTGTTTTACAATGATTTGTTGAGTATTTGAAAATCAAGGACGCTTTCAAAGTCTTATGAATACAACACAAAAAGCATGACAGAAATATACAAACACACAATACAACAAGCCTCTACGGGATTCAGTTATTAGATATTTTTTGTATTATTATAGATATGTAAAGTTTAGTTTGAGTTCTATGGAACATAGTAAGGTTTCATAGATCTTCCATTGAAGATACTACTGATGTTAGAGGACTGCATACTGTACATCCATTCTCAAAAATAAACAGACATGGATTATTTTGAGATACTGTATGAATGATTAGATTCAACATTCCCCTTGAATGAACATTTCAGTATCATCTCGTCAGTATCATACTTCTGCAAGTAATTTCCCAAACTTTAGTTATATTTGTACGAACGTCATGTCCTTCATGCAGTCAGTGCACAACGTCAAATGTGATCCCTTACCAATCACCATGTCTTTCAGCAGTGGGCCTTGCCTTGTGTGCACTGAACGCTTGCCAGACACATCAATGTACTCCTCAGTTTCTCCTGTCCCCATTTTCGCATTGGGATCTGTGGTTTGGCCTTAAAGTTAGAATAATCCTGCCGACACTTTTCATAATTACTTTTTGTTTGGTTAAATATGAAACGAAACAATCCATTCCATGATTGTAATGGTAACGATGACACGGTAGAGTAACAAATAACAATATATGACAAAATTCAGACATATTATTGTGAACAAAATATACACTGGGACATACAAGCAAACCAGTAATGCTTTACATTTAGGCATACTTAAAATGATTTATATAGGGGTTGACAAGCAGTCTATAAACGGTTAATTAGTAGTTTACATAGATAGTTTATGATTCTGTTATAAATAGTTATAACACAATGGTTATTTTGGTACTGGCCAAATAATGAGCTAATATATGACTGCAATGTTATTGATTATTATTGTGAGTAAAGCCAGTGCTGTCATATAAGCTCAGTATTTGGCTAGCAGATAAATGAGAAGCACAATTTTCACCAATGTATCATTACTGTTTATTACAGATTTATAAACTATCTACAACAGTTTATAAACTACTTATAAACCTTTTTAAATACTTTAAGGTAAGTATTCCTTAACCTGTTCAACTCTGATGCCCTCTGGTGGCATTTTCTAAACTACACATAATATTGTATACTACATGCTTAGTAGTGTTAGAAAGGTAAGAACTGTGGGATTCTAATTGTCAAATGTTGGGGAATAATACATTTGAAAGTCTAGGTTTTTTCATAAAATATGTCACTAATTACTGTTCCAAAAGGATAAATAGGAACACAGACATTTCAAAAGTGCAGGGCTTGTGCAACTTAATTTCTCGTCTTACATGAATAATTTATCCTCTTACAGGAATGATATACATACGAGGAGAAAGCTGAAGTCTCTACCTATCCATTGATGTAAATATATCCCCTGTCTGATTCCCAGTTCATCCACTAGAAAGCAGTAGGTGATCACATGACGTCTCTTGGCCTCTTGAAACCAGTTGCGTCTGGTTTGGGTAGTGTGTCACTGTGTCAAAATGGCTGAACGGATTTTCAAGCCTGACATATTTAAATGACCATAGCAATCACGACTTTCGGGTTATCACTTAAAAAAATTTAATAAGACACAGACAGGTGAGGAAACTTCAAACTTATTTTCCCATTCACTTTTGCTATTGTAAACGAGTGAAATAGATCAACAGCGCATGTGGAAGATGCATATAAGGTCATGTGGATGGAGAAAGAAATGCATTGCTTTACAATGACCATCAGGGTGTACCTTTTCCATACATACTAAATGTTTGCACTTTTGGTGACTTGACCTACATTGCATACTCTATGAATATGGCCAAAGCAGGGAGTGGGGATAACCAAACTGTCTGGACCTGGAACCAGGTCCAAAACAGCCTCTCAGTGTTTACAGGTTTTTAAAAAGTTACTAACAAGAGCAAACTGTTCTAGACGAACAGACGTGAGTAAGTCACAGAGAGATAACATACATGTGAACAGAAGAACTTGTTAAAAAATGTATGCATGACATTCAATATTTGAAATATTTACTATTTTTAGGAGGGTTTTAAAAAATACATTTTGCTTGTTAAAACTGTTTTTAAGTAAACTGCATACTGGTTAATCACTTGATGTCAAGTGGAATACAAAGATACTGTACGTTTATTACTGCGT
The DNA here is from genome assembly GCF_964263955.1 of Coregonus lavaretus. Lineage (NCBI taxonomy): Eukaryota > Metazoa > Chordata > Actinopteri > Salmoniformes > Salmonidae > Coregonus > Coregonus lavaretus. Next base: position 29,195,467 of record NC_140007.1, on the reverse strand, counting down.
GTTACTCTAAGTTAAATTACTGTACAATTAGTTAAAATGTTGACTAATTAAAATCAAGTTTGTACACTTTTTAGTTTTTATCGTTTAATGCAATCCTAAGGTTACTTGTTAATTCATTAAGATGCATCTGAGATTTTAGAGACTACCTCCATGCAGTAACCAAGGTGTCTCAGTGTATTTCTTACCAATGACTGTGTCTGGGATAAGTGGACCAGTATGCCCCTTACGTCCCTTACTGTCTCCATCGCCATCCCCGTTTGCGTTTGGGTCAATATCATCGTTTGATGTTCCTGTCAGTAATTATTATATCAGTTTGAAAAATCGTAAAAAAATTGCATAAACCAGTATACAGTACATCTGAATACATATTGTACATTCCTATTAATGTAGGATGTTGTGCCAATGTGTTATCATTTCCATTATACATAGTATTTTAAAGGGTTTATAAGTAGTTTATACTATTTTATACTTTTCCAAGTTGACTATATCATATTTTTCAAGTACAGTATATAACATGTCCAATGTGTTTTTAATAGAGATATAATTTTGTCTTACCTTTGCCTTTGTCAGAATCATCAGTGGATTTCTTGTTCTTCTTGTCATCTCCTTCCTTCTCAGCATCTTTGATTTTACATACTTAAAAGGATTTATAAAGGGGTTTACAAGTCATTTATAAATGGTTAATTATTAGTTTATATAGATAATATAGTATAAACTAATTATAAACCCTTTAAAATTATTTTAGGTAAGTATTCCTTAACGCAAAGTGTTACTAACAAGAACAAATGTTCTACACAGACTTGAATAAGTCAATGAGACATAACATACAGTGAGGGAAAAAAAGTATTTGATCCCCTGCTGATTTTGTACGTTTGCCCACTGACAAAGAAATGATCAGTCTATAATTTTAATGGTAGGTTTATTTGAAGTGAGAGAAGCACATTAAGATCCTGAAGTGGCCTAGCCAGTCTCCAGACCTTAATCCCATAGAAAATCTGTGGAGGGAGCTGAAGGTTCGAGTTGCCAAACGTCAGCCTCGAAACCTTAATGACTTGGAGAAGATCTGCAAAGAGGAGTGGAACAAAATCCCTCCTGAGATGTGTGCAAACCTGGTGGCCAACTACAAGAAACGTCTGATCTCTGTGATTGCCAACAAGGGTTTTGCCACCAAGTACTAAGTCATGTTTTTCAGAGGGGTCAAATACTTATTTCCCTCATTAAAATGCAAATCAATTTATAACATTTTTGACATGCATTTGTCTGGATTTTGTTGTTGTTATTCTGTCTCTCACTGTTCAAATAAACCTACCATTAAAATTATAGACTGATCATGTCTTTGTCAGTGGGCAAACGTACAAAATCAGCAGGGGATCAAATACTTTTTTCATTTTGTCTTACCTTTGCCTTTGTCAGAATCATCAGTGGATTTCTTATTCTTCTTGTCATCTCCTTCCTTCTCAGCATCTTTGATTTTACATACTTAAAAGGATTTATAAAGGGGTTTACAAGTCATTTATAAATGGTTAATTATTAGTTTATATAGATAATATAGTATAAACTAATTATAAACCCTTTAAAATTATTTTAGGTAAGTATTCCTTAACGCAAAGTGTTACTAACAAGAACAAATGTTCTACACAGACTTGAATAAGTCAATGAGACATAACATACAGTGAGGGAAAAAAAGTATTTGATCCCCTGCTGATTTTGTACGTTTGCCCACTGACAAAGAAATGATCAGTCTATAATTTTAATGGTAGGTTTATTTGAAGTGAGAGACAGAATAACAACCAAAAAATCCAGAAAAACCTATGTCAAAAATGTTATAAATTGATTTTAATGAGGGAAATAAGTATTTGACCCACTCTCAATCAGAAAGATTTATGGCTCCCAGGTGTCTTTTATACAGGTAACGAGCTGAGATTAGGAGCACACTCTTAAAGGGAGTGCTCCTAATCTCAGTTTGTTACCTGTATAAAAGACACCTGTCCACAGAAGCAATCAATCAATCAGATTCCAAACTCTCCACCATGGCCAAGACCAAAGAGCTCTCCAAGGATGTCAGGGACAAGATTGTAGACCTACACAAGGCTGGAATGGGCTACATTGCCAAGCAGCTTGGTGAGAAGTTGACAACAGTTGGTGCGATTATTCACAAATGGAAGAAACACAAAATAACTGTCAATCTCCCTCGGCCTGGGGCTCCATGCAAGATCTCACCTCGTGGAGTTGCAATGATCATGAGAACGGTGAGGAATCAGCCGAGAACTACACGGGAGGATCTTGTCAATGATCTCAAGGCAGCTGGGACCATAGTCACCAAGAAAACAATTGGTAACACACTACGCCGTGAAGGACTGAAATCCTGCAGCGCCCGCAAGGTCCCCCTGCTCAAGAAAGCACATATACAGGGCCGTCTGAAGTTTGCCAATGAACATCTGAATGATTCAGAGGAGAACTGGGTGAAAGTGTTGTGGTCAGATGAGACCAAAATCGAGCTCTTTGGCATCAACTCAACTCGCCGTGTTTGGAGGAGGAGGAATGCTGCCTATGACCCCAAGAACACCCCATCCCCACCGTCAAACATGGAGGTGGAAACATTATGCTTTGGGGGTGTTTTTCTGCTAAGGGGACAGGACAACTCAAAGGGACGATGGACCGCATCAAAGGGACGATGGACGGGGCCATGTACCGTCAAATCTTGGGTGAGAACCTCCTTCCCTCAGCCAGGGCATTGAAAATGGGTCGTGGATGGATATTCCAGCATGACAATGACCCAAAACACACGGCCAAGGCAACAAAGGAGTGGCTCAAGAAGAAGCACATTAAGATCCTGAAGTGGCCTAGCCAGTCTCCAGACCTTAATCCCATAGAAAATCTGTGGAGGGAGCTGAAGGTTCGAGTTGCCAAACGTCAGCCTCGAAACCTTAATGACTTGGAGAAGATCTGCAAAGAGGAGTGGAACAAAATCCCTCCTGAGATGTGTGCAAACCTGGTGGCCAACTACAAGAAACGTCTGATCTCTGTGATTGCCAACAAGGGTTTTGCCACCAAGTACTAAGTCATGTTTTTCAGAGGGGTCAAATACTTATTTCCCTCATTAAAATGCAAATCAATTTATAACATTTTTGACATGCATTTGTCTGGATTTTTTTGTTGTTATTCTGTCTCTCACTGTTCAAATAAACCTACCATTAAAATTATAGACTGATCATGTCTTTGTCAGTGGGCAAACGTACAAAATCAGCAGGGGATCAAATACTTTTTTCATTTTGTCTTACCTTTGCCTTTGTCAGAATCATCAGTGGATTTCTTGTTCTTCTTGTCATCTCCTTCCTTCTCAGAGTCTTTCATTTCGCCAACTGATTCGCCAACTGATTTGCCAACTGATTTGCCAACTGATTCGTCAACTGATTTGCCACAATCTTTGGATTTGTTTGATCCACTTTTAGACTTGTTCTTTCCATCTCCGGTGTCTTTGCCTTCCCCACTGTCTCTATCCCCAGTATCAGGAGGAGGGGGAGCCAGGAGTGCCTCTCGGGCTAACCTCTCCTCCTCCTCCACTCTGGCCTTGTTTGCAGCGTCGATCCTCTCCTGCCTTTCCTTCGCCAGTTTTTCCTGCTGTTCTTGAGCCAGTTTCCCCAGATCCAACCCTGTTCCACCAGCCTGGGTTGTTTTACGGGACTTCTTTTTACCATGGGAAGCAGGATCGCTGTCAGCTGAGAGAGAGAGAGAGAGAGAGAGAGAGAGAGAGAGAGAGAGAGAGAGAGAGAGAGAGAGAGAGAGAGAGAGAGAGAGAGAGAGAGAGAGAGAGAGAGAGAGAGAGAGAGAGAGAGAGAGAGAGAGAGAGAGAGAGAGAGAGAGAGAGAGAGAGAGAGAGAGAGAGAGAGATTATTGATATGGAACATTTCGATAAGTGTTGAGAAGACATAGTACCTCGCAAATTTGTCATGAGACCAGAACTGAGTTACTGAGGTGAAACTACATAGTATATGTTGTTCAACCAAAAATGAACCCCTCTGCTGTTTCCTTCATCTGAAAAATTACATATTGTGCAAGATATGAAGATGTCATGTTACCTTCCACTATCAGCCAGGCACTGCATGTCTTGATTCCTGCCGCAGCAGAGTAGATGCCCTTGTCCAGCTGGCTACAGTCTTTTATTAGCAGTCTGTGTATCAGCTTGTCTTCTGACACAGTTATAGTGTATTTCTCTCCCTCCTCCAGAGTGGCGTTCTTGCCCATCCATTTGCTTCTGGGGCAGGGATGTGACAGGACACACTCAAACATAGCATCCTCTCTCTCTTTGGCCTTCACCTCCTGGATCTTGACAATGAAATCCACTGTGGAAACTGGAATGAAAAGGGCAAATGGAGCAAGGTCATGTTAAGAAATAAAGAACGTTTTTTATCTTCTATCAAAAAGGAATGTTATTCATAATCATTCTGTTGTCATCTTACACTTGAAGTCTGTAGAGAAGAGATTGACCTCCTCAACATCCACCTGATAGAGCCCAGCATCCTCTGCCTTAAGGTCCCGCACACTGAATATGAACTTCTTCCCAACAGTCTTTAAGCTGTGTTTCATATCTTCCTCATCACTGTAGGGAATCATTACACCATCCTGCAAGATGATACGGAGTTGCACACAGTGACAGCTACTATCAGATATGACTTGAAATTGAGTTAATAAAATTTTTTTTTTTTATGAAAAAACGAAAATCCTCATAGTTGATGGGATGTATGACTATTGACATGTTTTGACATGGATGTGTTCCATTATGATGGCAAGATGATAACAGGGGATGAAGTTACTCTGGAACCAAAGAAAATGTAATTCTATGCCCGGAACTTTGGGTGATGGGCAGAACTTTAAAGGAGATACTACTGCCTTACAAGAAAGACAGTGACACATTCTGTTCTAATTGTGCAACGTCAGTCTTTCTTGTAAGGCAGTAGTCATCCATTAGAATGCTGTACAACGTTGAATGATAAAATTGTTGTGTAAGTTGAGATAAAAGCTAAATTATGTATAATGATACCTTTGCCTCATGTGGAAACTGAATCAGAGGTCAACTTCTAGATGTCTCACCTTGTAGAGGAAAATCCTACTGGCGGGGTCTTTGAGCTCAAGGTCAAACTCAAACGAAGCAATGCCTACTCCTTTAATATCAATATGTTTCAGGTTACTGATGGTCTCAATATACTGAGGAAAGGATGGCAGATGGTTTGGAAGATCACAATGAGGAAAGTGGTGGAGAGAAAATAATGGATGAGAGGGAGGGGAGAGAAATGGAGTTTAAAATCATGAGGATGAAATTATAGGTTAAGGCTATTGCCACAATGACTTAATGTAGTTAACTGGTTACACTCAAATTAATCAGTGCCACCTTTGAGACATTATGAACCCTGAGGTTCATAGTGGTCATATAGGTTTTCACACAGTCCATTAGCTACATTATATGACCAGAAACAGTACACACAGAAGAAGTTTTGCACATACTGAATGTGCCCAATTCTCAAACCTTGGCCTGTTCCTCCTCTCGCTCCTTTTTCTTCTCATTGAGTTTCTTCAGCATCACACGGAAGTCTTTGACACCAAACTCAGCACAGATTCGTTCATAATCCTTCCTGTCTGCAGTCATGATGATTTCCCAGAACCTTTCATCGATTTCTCCAGGTTCTTTCACGGCTTCCTGTTTGTCCACTCCCTTCCTGGTTGAAAAATGACAGAAGCATTACTTGAGTATTGGTACAAAACCATATAGGTTCTTAGTCAGTGGCGGTCGGTGCCGTTTAAGATGTGGGAGGATGATACTTAAAAAAAATTAACTTGGCCTTATTTCTATTACAGCATATTGGATGACTGTCATTCATGTTCCATTCACCCAGCTCAATGTAACATCGATAGGTTTAGGCTACTACATGATACTAGAATTTTCCCTGTACCCATCATGAGTTTGCTACAACCTAGCCTGTGAATGAAAGTTTACAACTTAGGTGCACAGGTCGAGAGAATTTTGAGTAATCAAGGTTACAGACAGTGACACATTCAATACCGCCTTGCACACTCTTGCCTGCATCTAGCTGATCTAGGGTGTAATCATTAGTCCAACAGTTGCAAACAAGAGTTTCTATTGGACAAATTCAGGTATGTTTATCCCCGTTTCGTTTGCTTCCTTTTAAGAAAAGACATTCAACAGAATCGGCGTAATGAATACACCCCTGATCACACGCAAACACATTTCACTTTCATGCCAGACACATACAAACAGCTCGTTGTATATACAGTTGAAGTCGGAAGTTACACTTAGGTTGGAGTCATTGAAGCTCGTTTTTCAACCACTCCACAAATTTCTTGTTAACAAACTATAGTTTTTGGCAAGTCGGTTAGGACGTCTACTTTGTGCATGACACAAGTAATTTTTTCAACAACTGTTTACAGACAGATTATTTCACTTATAATTCACTGTATCACAATTCCAGTGGGTCAGAAGTTTACATACACTAAGTTGACTGTTCCTTTAAACAGCTTGGAAAATTCCAGAAAATTATGTCATGGCTTTAGATGCTTCTGGTGGCTAATTGACATAATTTGAGTCAATTGGAGGTGTACCTGTGGATGTATTTCAAGGCCTACCTTCTAACTCAGTGCCTCCTTACTTGACATCATGGGAAAATTATAAGAAATCAGCCAAGACCTCAGAAATTATTTTGTTGACCTCCACAAGTCTGGTTCATCCTTGGGACCTATTTCCAAACGCCTGAAGGTACCACGTTCATCTGTACAGACAATAGTACGCAAGTATAAACACCATGGGACCACGCAACCGTCATACCGCTCAGGAAGGAGACGCGTTCTGTCTCCTAGAGATGAACGTACTTTTGTAAATCAATCCCAGAACAACAGCAAAGGACCTTGTGAAGATGCTGGAGGAAACAGGTACAAAAGTATCTATATCCACAGTAAAACGAGTCCTATATCGACATAACCTGAAAGGCCGCTCAGCAAGGAAGAAGCCACTGCTCCAAAACGGCCATTAAAAAGCCAGACTACGGTTGCAACTGCACATGGGGACAAAGATCAAACCTTTTGGAGAAATGTCCTCTGGTCTGATGAAACAAAAATAGAACTGTTTAGCCATAATGACCATCGTTATGTTTGGAGGAAAAAGGGGGTACCTTGTAAGCCGAAGAACACCATCCCAACCGTGAAGCATGGGGTGGCAGCATCATGCTGTGGGGGTGCTTTGCTGCAGGAGGGACTGGTGCACTTCACAAAATAGATGGCATCATGAGGAAGGAAAATTATGTGGATATATTGAAGCAACATCTCAAGACATCAGTCAGGAAGTTAAAGCTTGGTCGCAAATGGGTCTTCCAAATGGACAATGACCCCAAGCATACTTCCAAAGTTGTGGCAAAATGGCTTAAGGACAACAAAGTCAAGGTATTGGAGTGGCCATCACAAAGCCCTGACCTCAATCCTATAGAACATTTGTGGGCAGAACTGAAAAAGTGTGTGCGAGCAAGAAGGCCTACAAACCTGACTCAGTTACACCAGCTCTGTCAGGAGGAATGGGCCAAAATTCACGCAACTTATTGTGGGAAGCTTGTGGAAGGCTACCCGAAACGTTTGACCGAAGTTAAACAATTTAAAGGCAATGCTACCAAATACTAATTGAGTGTATGTAAACTTCTGACCCACTGGGAATGTGATGAAAGAAATAAAAGATGAAATAAATAATTATCTCTACTATTATTCGGACATTTCACATTCTTAAAATAAAGTGATGATTCTAACTGACCTAAGACAGGGGATTTTTACTAGGATTAAATGTCAGGAACTGTGAAAAACTGAGTTTAAATGTATTTGGCTAAGGTGTATGTAAACTTCCGACTTCAACTGTATAATTCCTTCTCGCATCTATCTACGTTCTCTCCTCTCACCTTTTCCCTTTGCTTGTGGACTTCAGTGGACTACACATCAGCTGTCTGTGACCAGGCGAAAAAACTTTGCCAAACCAAACCTTCATATCATGACCGCTAACTGCTACAAACAGCCTACATCGTTGTCACGTCATAGTCAACATAGCTACTAGAACTAACACGTTAGTAAACCCGCTACAATCATGCAGTAAATTGTACTCAGTAGCAATCAGTTTAGCAGTTACACCGGCGGGCCCCAGTGGTAATAAATTAATAAAACCAAAAGCTTACCTTGACATGGAAGAGTTCCAGTGTTGGATAGCATAGCCAGCTAGCTAACATAGCATCTCTCTCTGTTTGAGCTGGGTGTTTGAGTAGGCTAAACTAGCTCCATTTGACACTAGCTAAGTAAGTGAAAGTGAAAGAAATTATACTACGAAATATAGCTAGCTCTCTCTCTCATTTCTCCTTAATTTTGGAATAAATTAATTTGTTCAAAACTGTTCAACTATTGTCTTTCTCTCTCTTTGAGTCAACTACTCACCACATTTTATGCACTGCAGTGCTAGCTAGCTGTAGTTTATTCTTTCAGTACTTGATTCATTCTCTGATCCTTTGATCGGGTGGACAACATGTCAGTTCATGCTGCAAGAGCTCTGATAGGTTACTGTGGAAGTCTATGGAAGGGGGTGAGATCCATGAGCCTCATAGGTTTTGTATTGAAGTCAATGTACCCAGAAGAGGACAGAAGCTAGCTGTCCTCCGGCTACACCATGGTGCTACCCTACAGAGTGCTACTGAGGCTACTGTAGAACTTCATTGCAAAACAGTGTGTTTTAATCAATTATTTGGTGACATGTGAATATATTTAGTATAGTTTTATCTAAAAATGATTTTTATTTTTATGAAATTCACTGAGTAGGAAGGTCTTCCCTTCCTCCTCTGAGGAGCCTCCTCTGATCTTAGTCTCCCCATTTTCATTGTGGTCATCCCATCGCACTGTTTTGTCAGGCACAGAGGTCCCTGTTTACAAATACATGTAATGTCAATAGAAGGATCTGGTTAGTGATATCATGATATCATGAATCATCATCTCATATCTTACCTTTTTCTGAGCAATTTCCTGAACTCTGCTGGATCTACTGAACCTAAACAAAATAAAGGACACTCAATGTTACCCAACTTAATGTAAAGTGACAGAATACCAGTGGAGTCTGGTGGGAGAAGCTATAGGAGGGGATCATTGTAATGGCTGGAATGGAATAAATGGAACAGTATAAAACTCCTCAAACACATGGAAACCACGTTTGACTCCGTTCTATTTATGCCATTCCAGCCATTACAATGTGCCTGTCCTCCTATAGCTCTTCCCATTAGCCTCCACTGCAGAATACCCACTGGGCAAAAACTGGTTGAATCAACGTTGTTACATAATTTTAACAAAATAAATCAATGTGATGACGTTGAATCAATGTGAAAAACTGATTGGATTTGCAAAAAGTCATCAATGTAAGGGAATTTTGTCTTTTTTTCACCCAACTTTTAACCTAAATTAACTCCAATGGCATGGTGAATTTGTTTTTGGATTTCATGTTGAATTCACAGTAGCTGACAACTCAACCAAATGTAAATCAAACTAGACATTGAACTGACGCCTGTGCCCAGTGGGTAGTCAGATTAAATATCTGCTTCTCATAACACGTTATTTGGATAGTCCCAAATAGATGTTCAAGTAACTGTCAACAAACTATTCAACCAACTACTCACTACCCAGAGTTTGATAGTTTGAACATCTATAGATCGTCTATATATCCAAATGTCAAAAAGTGGTGCTATTGGTGGTGGAGTGTTCAGTAAGGAGGAAACTAGATGGTAACAGGCCAGCTAAACCGGACTCATGTTTTCAGAGCAGGATACCATCATATTAATTTAAATGAAACCAGGCATAAGAGCGCCGGCTATGTGAGATTATGCTTTGGTTCTATTTTCAAAATTTCAACATGCAGCTCACGCCCGAGAACAGGATAAAATGTCTCATTCTGCTCAAGGCAGCAAAAAGTAACGATTCCAATGTAGCAGATAAAAAGCGTACTGTTTTCTCAATGCCCCATTGTAGTTGTGCAATGCCCATGGTGAGGCGGTTACTTTTTACTGTGATGTAGGTAAATAAGCAGTAGCAAATGTATGTACAATATGTACAAAGTATATACAGTGCTTTCGGGAAAGTATTCAGACCCCTTGATATTTTCTACATTTTGTTACGTTACAGCCTTATTCTAAAATGGATTGTTTTTCCCCTTCATCTACACACAATACCCCCTAATGACGACGCAAAAACAGGTTTTTAGAAATGTTTGCGAATTTATTAAAAATAAACAACTGAAATATGACCTTTACATAAGTATTCAGACCCTTTACTCAGTACTTTGTTGAAGCACCTTTGGCAGCGATTACAGCCTCAAGTCTTCTTGGGTATGATGCTACAAGCTTGGCACACCTGTATTTGGGGATTTTCTACCCTTCTTCTCCGCAGAGCCTGTCAAGCTCGGTCAGGTTGGATGGGGAGCGTCGCTGCACAGCTATTTTCAGGTCTCTCCAGAGATGTTAGATTGGGTTCAAGTCCAGGCTCCGGCTGGGCCACTCAAGGACATTCAGAGACTTGTCCCGAAGCCACTCCTGCGTTGTCTTGGCTGTGTGCTTAGGGTCATTGTCCTGTTGGAAGGTGAACCTTCGCCCCAGTCTGAGGTCCTGAGCGCTCTGGAGCAGGTTTCATCAAGGATCTCCCTGTACTTGGCTCCGTTAATCTTTTCCTCGATCCTGACTAGTCTCCCAGTCCCTGCCGCTGAAAAATATCCTCACAGCATGATGCTGCCACCACCATGCTACACCATAGGGATGGTGCCAGGTTTCCTCCAGACGTGACGCTTTGCATTCAGGCCAAAGAGTTCAATCTTTGTTTCATCAGACCAGAGAATCTTGTTTCTCATGGTCTGAGTCCTTTAGATGCCTTTTGACAAACTCCAAGCGGGCTGTCATGTGCCTTTTACTGAGGAGTGGCTTCTGTCGTGGTGAAAAGTTTTGAGAATGACACAAATACAAATTTTCACAAAGTCTGCTGCCTCAGTTTTGATGATGGCAATTTGCATATACTCCAGAATGTCATGAAGAGTGATCAGATGAATTGCAATTAATTGCAAAGTCCCTCTTTGCCATGAAAATGAACTTAATCCCCAAAAAACATTTCCACTGCATTTCAGCCCTGCCACAAAAGGACCAGCTGCCATCATGTCAGTGCTTCTCTCATTAACACAGGTGAGAGTGTTGACGAGGACAAGGCTGGAGATCACTCTGTCATGCTGATTGAGTTAGAATAACAGACTGGAAGCTGTAAAAGGAGGGTGGCGCTTGAAATCATCGTTCTTCCTCTGTTAACCATGGTTACCTGAAAGGAAACACGTGCCGTCATCATTGCTTTGCACAAAAAGGGCTTCACAGGCAAGGATATTGCTGCTAGTAAGATTGCACCTAAATTAACCATTTATCGGATCATCAAGAACTTCAAGAAGAGAGGTTGAATTGTTGTGAAGAAGGCGTCAGGGCGCCCAAGAAAAATCCAGCAAGCGCCAGGACCGTCTCCTAAAGTTGATTCAGCTGCGGGATCGGGGCACCACCAGTGCAGAGCTTGCTCAGGAATGGCAGCAGGCAGGTGTGAGTGCATCTGCACGCACAGTGAGGCAAAGACTTTTGGAGGATGGCCTGGTGTCAAGAAGGGCAGCAAAGAAGCCACTTCTCTCCAGGAAAAACATCAGGGCAGACTGATATTCTGCAAAAGGTACAGGGATTGGACTGCTGAGGACTGGGGTAAAGTCATTTTCTCTGATGAATCCCCATTCCGATTGTTTGGGGCATCTGGAAAACACCTTGTCCGGAGAAGACAAGGTGAGCGCTACCATCAGTCCTGTGTCATGCCAACAGTAAAACATCCTGAGACCATTCATGTGTGGGGTTGCTTCTCAGCCAAGGGAGTGGGCTCACTCACAATTTTTCCTAAGAACACAGCCACGAATAAAGAATGGTACCAACACATCCTCTGAGAGCAACTTCTCTCAACCATCCAAGAACAGTTTGGTGACAACCAATGCCTTTTCCAGCATGAAGGAGCACCTTGCCATAAGGCAAAAGTGATAACTAAGTGGCTTGGGGAACAAAACATCGACAGTTTGGGTCCATGGCCAGGAAACTCCCCTTAATCCCATTGAGAACTTTGGTCAATCATCAAGAGGCGGGTGGACAAACAAAAACCCACAAATTCTGACAAACTCCAAGCATTGATTATGCAAGAATGGGCTGCCATCAGTCAGGATGTGGCCAAAAAGTGAATTGACAGCATGCCAGGGCGGATTGCAGAGGTCTAGAAAAAGAAGGGTCAACACTGCAAATATTGACTCTTTGCATAAAGGTAATGTAATTGTCAATAAAAGCCTTTGACACTTATGGAATGCTTGTAATTATACTTCAGCATACCATAGTAACATCTGACAAAAATATCTCATAACACTGAAGCAGCGAACTTTGTGAAGACCAATACTTGTGTCATTCTCAAAACCTTTGACCACGACTATTATAAAGGCCTGATTGGTGGAGTGCTGCAGAGATGGTTGTCCTTCTGGAAGTTTCTCCCATCTCCACAGATTAACTCTGGAGCTCTGTCAGAGTGACCGTCGGGTTCTTGGTCACCTCCCTGACCAAGGCCCTTCTCCCCTGAGTGCTCAGTTTGGCTGAGCTCTAGGAAGAGTCTTGATGGTTCCAAACTTCTTCCATGTAAGAATGATGGAGGCCACTGTGTTCTTGGGGACCTTCAAATCCGCGGACATTTTTTGGTACCCTTCCCCAGATCTGTCTCGGAGGTTTAAGGACAATTCCTTTGACCTCATGGCTTGGTTTTTGCTCTGACATGCACTGTCAACTGTGGGACCTTCTATAGACAGGTGTGTGCCTTTCCAAATCATGTCCAATCAATTGAATTTACCACAGGTGGACTCCAATCAAGTTATAGAAACATATCAAGGATGATCAATGGAAAATTGATGCACCTGAGCTCAATTTCGAGTCTCATAGCAAACGGTCTGAATACTTATGTAAATAAAGTATTTCTGTTTTTAAATGTTAATACATTTGCAAAAATGTCTAAAAACCTGTTTTCACTTTGTCATTATGGGGTATTGCATGTAGATTGATGAGGATTTTTTAACAATGAAATCCATTTTAGAATAAGGCTGTAACATAACAAAATGCAAAAATTCAAGGGGTTTGAATACTTTCCGAATGCACTGTATACACAAAGAAAAGAGGGTTCCTCAAGGGTTCTTTGGGAAGAATGTGGAATCATACTGACTCTAATAACCCTTTGAGCCCTTCAATAGTTCTTTGCTGTTCTCAAATGGATTCTTTGCTCTGAGTGATAATTAAAATGTAGGGGCGGCGGTTCATTCTAATATTTTTGGGTGTGGTTTGCGCACAGCTCTTTTTGTGTCATTGTGCCATTATATGCTACGCATGACTATGGCCAGTGTCAGAGTCTTGTGAAAGAATCACACAATATGGACTTGTGTCAACTGAGACACAGTAGTTCACAAATCTCTCCTCAGGGACCCCCAGCCGTTCCAGAGCTAGTGTATAAAATCCTGGTCTTCTTCTCTGCTTTTCAAATACAAAATCTGAACACTTCTTCCACTACCACAAAAATAATTTTCAAAAGCTAAAGCAAGTACCACAATTTTACTTCATGTAAAATTACCATCTAGTTCATATTTAACAATGGTTTTGCATGTGTCACTGAGCTGGAAGTTGAAAGACAAACGCGTTTGAATGGCTTTGGGCTACATGACGTTAATACAAAACAATAAACAGGACGATGAACAGACAGGAAAATAAACTGGACAGAAATCAAATAATAAGTAAACCAAAGTCAAAACCAAGATTTTAAGGGCTTAATAATGCCCGATAATAGCCATGTAGCAATCTGTCCCCTGAATGGCTGCAAGAGGAATGACAGAGCTTACATATGTTTCCATTAAGGCCTCACATTTCAATATAAGCCTACCACTGCAACAAATTAACAAATAATGGAATGATTTTTTTTAAATTTTGTGGCCCATGAGAGGGCCACAAAAACACATTCAGGTAATACAAGCACACAATTACCATAAATACACACTTAAATTATTAGTGGAGAACCATGCCTAAGTATTAAATTAAACAGGGTACACATTGCTCTCCCCCTGGGATTTAGCCAACGGGGCATTACCCAACACAAAGGATGGACGAACACAAGGACGAACGTAGTTCTGGTTGATACGCCCCCTTCCTGAGCACGACAAAAGGAACAAACATTTCACCTCTTAAATTACGAGGAATCAAAGGTAAGTTCTAACCATTACTTAACATAGGAATAGCGATCCTAATAATAAAATATGTGCACTTTGTAGTGGTAACATTAATACCCAAAAAGCATGATTAACAGGGTGAAACTAGTGGAGCAACAAACAAATGTTTGGCGCCAAAACCAATTGAATGACTGCATCCTACAAACTTCCCATACGTTTCTTTCTCTTTTAAAAGTTTTACATGTTGGTTAATGATCAACAGTACCAGATGACATGGTAAGCAAACACATAAATGCAATTATTAAATGTGCTTTTCATAATTAATAAATGGTTTCCATAAGCAATGCTGTTTTTTTAGAGAGCAGGTCAGAATATTAGGCCACGGTTTGACACATCTCCTCCAAATACTCTGCCTCTTTTGTAGGTTTCTTACTTTTATCATGGATGGATGGATGAATGAATGAAAAGACCCACCTATGTCTTCTAACTGCTCCATGGCCTTCTGCTTCTTGAATCCAACTAATAACAGATGTTTAGGATTAGCACCAAATACAAAGACTCAACTGTAGCTCAGTTGGTAGAGCTTGGCGCTTGCAACGCCAGGGTTGTGGGTTCGTTTCCCACGGGGGGCCAGTATGAAAATGTATGCACTCACTAACTGTAAGTCGCTCTGGATAAGAGCGTCTGCTAAATGAGTCAAATGTAAAGTAAGTTATATGAAGTGTAAAGAAACAAGCATTCTCACCCTCAATCACATTCAATGCAGCGGTGCAAATAGCCTTGCCATATTCATTGGTAGCATAGCATTTGTAAGTGTCTGCCTCCTCTCCAGACACTCTGGGAATCTGGTGAAATAAATTAACTGTTTAATCACAACTGAACAGAATCATGGGTTATATGCACACTCTTGTGCACAAGTTTAGACTCACCTCTAAAGTGTATTCACCAGTAGGTTCATCATATTTCTTTTGAAATCTTTCTGTGTCTGACATATCCCCTTTAGCTCTTCCCCATGTCACCTCTGGTTTGGGATCCCCACACACATGGGCTTTGAAAATTGCTAATTTACCTGTAGGATGAGCAAAAACATTGATTCATTATAAAATACCCCAATCCCAACGTGAAAAAGGATTGAAAGGAATGTGAGTCTTATTTAGTTATTGCTTGCTTTTGTAAAGTCTACCAACCTTGCCAGCAGGCATGCCAGCTAAGATAGTTAGACAAGCTAGCTACTCTAACTTGATTGATAGCCTGAAATGGCTTCTTGGTAGCTAGTTATGAGTTTGGGAGATTGGGAACTTATAGTATTACAGAGAAAAAAAATGTATTTAAAAATGTTTGACAAATCTTAGGGGGCACGTGCCCCTGTGCCAACTATGGGCATGACGCCTCTGAGCACATAGACCAACACTAAGAGGGCCTAGGCCTGATAAAGATCTCCTATAACACCCTGGGGGCTCACCCTCTTGAATGGTTAGAGCGATGGGTTTGCGAAGGAAGTCTGGGGTGCTCTTGCCCTCCGGTAGATCCTCTATAAACTGCGTGATCATAACCCCAGGGACCTTGGACCTCTTCTTGATGCCAGCTGGAGAAAAGATGAGAAGCAAGAGAAAAATAAGTCTGATTAAGCCCCAACAAATGTTAAACAAAAACATAAATCCAACCAATGAATAAAAACATGAACTGCACAAAAATGTAATTGATCAATTATTAAAAACCTACACTCGATCCCTCCGATGTCAACAACTACAGACCAGTATCCCCTCTTTCTTTTCTCTCCAAAACTCTTGAGCGTGCCGTCTATAGCCAACTCTCCTGCTATCTCTCTCAGAATGACCTTCTTGATCCAAACCAGTCAGGTTTCAAGACTGGTCATTCAACTGAGACTGCTCTTCTCTGTGTCACGGAGGCTCTCCGCACTGCTAAAGCTAACTCTCTCTCCTCTGCTCTTATCCTTCTAGACCTATCTGCTGCCTTTGATACTGTGAACCATCAGATCCTCCTCTCCACCCTCTCCGAGTTAGGCATCTCCAGCGCTGCTCACTCTTGGATTGCGTCCTACCTGACAGGTCGCTCCTACCAGGTGGCGTGGCGAGAATCTGTCTCCGCACCACGTGCTCTCATCACTGGTGTCCCCCAGGGCTCAGTTCTAGGCCCTCTCCTATTCTCTCTATACACCAAGTCACTTGGCTCTGTCATATCCTCACATGGTCTCTCCTATCATTGCTACGCAGACAACACACAATTCATTTTCTCCTTTCCCCCTTCTGATAACCAGGTGGCGAATCGCATCTCTGCATGTCTGGCAGACATATCAGTGTGGATGTCGGATCACCACCTCAAGCTGAACCTCGGCAAGACGGAGCTGCTCTTCCTCCTGGGGAAGGACTGCCCGCTCCATGATCTCGCCATCACGGTTGACAACTCCATTGTGTCCTCCTCCCAGAGTGCAAAGAACCTTGGCGTGACCCTGGGGGACACCCTGTCGTTCTCCGCTAACATCAAAGTGGTGACCCGATCCTGCAGGTTCATGCTCTACAACATTCGCAGAGTACGACCCTGCCTTACACAGAAAGCGGCACAGGTCCTAATCCAGGCACTTGTCATCTCCCGTCTCGATTACTGCAACTCGCTGTTGGCTGGGCTCCCTGCCTGTGCCATTAAACCCCTACAACTTATCCAGAACGCTGCAGCCCGTCTGGTGTTCAACCTTTCCAAGTTCTCTCATGTCACCCGGCTCCTCCGCACACTCCACTGGCTTCCAGTTGAGGCTCGCATCTACTACAAGACCATGGTGCTTGCCTACGGAGCTGAGGGGAATGGCACCTCCTTACCTTCAGGCTCTGATCAGACCCTACACCCAAACGAGGCCTTAGTCCAGCCTCTCTCAGCCTATTGCGGACAGTCTTAGTAATGATGGCGAGATTGTGCGTTCCTGGTGTAACTCGGGCAGTTGTTGTTGCCATCCTGTACCTGTCCCGCAGGTGTGATGTTCGGATGTACCTGTGCAGGTGTTGTTACACGTGGTCTGCCACTGCGGGGACGATCAGATGTCCGTCCTGTCTCCCTGTAGCGCTGTCTTAGGCGTCATTGCCCTGGCCACATCTGCAGTCCTCATGCCTCCTTGCAGCATGCCTAAGGCATGTTCACGCAGATGAGCAGGGACCCTGGGCATCTTTCTTTTGGTGTTTTTCAGAGTCAGTAGAAAGGCCTCTTTAGTGTCCTAAGTTTTCATAACTGTGACCTTCATTAGCTGTTAGTGTCTTAACGACTGTTCCACAGGTGCATGTTCATTAATTGTTTATGGTTCATTGAACAAGCATGGGAAACAGTGTTTAAACCCTTTACAATGAAGATCTGTGAAGTTAGTTGGATTTTTACAAATTATCTTTGAAAGACAGGGTACTGAAAAAGGGACGTTTAATTTTTTGCTGAGTTTATATATACTGTATATATATATCCAGTACCAGTCAAAAGTTTGGACGCACCTACTCATTCAAGGGTTTTTCTTTATTTGTACTATTTTTTACATTGTAGAATAATAGTGAAGACATCAAAACTATGAAATAACACATATGGAATCATGTAGTAACCGAAAAAGTGTTAAACAAATCAAAATATATTTTATATTTGAGATTCTTCAAATAGCCACCCTTTGCCTTGATTCTCTCAAACAGCTTCACCTGGAAAGCTTTTCCAACAGTCTTGAAGGAGTTCACACATATGCTGAGCACTTGTTGGATGCTTTTCCTTCACTCTGCTGTCTGACTCATCCCAAACTATCTCAATTGGGTTGAGGTTGGGGGATTGTGGAGGCCAGGTCATCTGATGCAGCACTCTATCACTCTCCTTTTTGGTCAAATAGCCCTTACACAGCCTGGAGGTGTGTTGGGTCATTGTCTTGTTGAAAAACAAATGATAGTCCCACTAAGTCCAAACCAGATGGGATGGCGTATCGCTGCAGAATGCTTTGGTAGTCATGCTGGTTAAGTGTGCCTTGAATTCTAAATAAATCACAGACAGTGTCACCAGCAAAGCAACCCCACACCATAACACCTCCTCCTCCATGCTTTACGGTTGGAAATACACATGCGGAGATTATCCGATCACCCACACCGCGTCTCACAAAGACACCAAAAATCTCCAATTTCTATCGGTCTAATGTCCATTGCTCGTGTTTCTTGGCCCAAGCAGGTCCCTTCCTCTTATTGGTGTCCTTTAGTAGTGGTTTCTTTGCAGCAATTCGACCATGAAGGCCTGATTCACACAGTCCCCTCTGAACAGTTGATGTTGAGATGTGTCTGTTACTTGAACTGTGAAGCATTTATTTGGGCTGCAATTTCTGAAGCTGGTAACTCTAATGCACTTATCCTCTGCAGCAGAGGTAACTCTGGGTCTTCCTTTCCTGTGGCGGTCCTCATGACAGCCAGTTTCATCATAGCGCTTGATCGTTTTTGCGACTGCACTTAAAGAAACTTTCAAAGTTCTTGAAACTGGTACTGTATATATATATATATATATATATATATATATATATACATGTGTATATATATATCTTTAACATATTATGCATCTGCTGCATCTCTGGCCAGGTTGTTTATTTTGCATGACCTAAATTTAGGTTGGGCTTTAGCTGACTTCTTATCCCTACCAGCAGATGTCAGTCATGACATGCTTTTCCACAAGTGAGGTACTGGAAATGGTTCCAATGCCTTTGCTGTTCACATGACAGGACAATAAACATCCAAAATGCACTGGGCAGACAATTGTTTACAAACTATTCTTGTCCTTGAATGTGAATAGCATTTTACATTTTCACACAGGAGAATGGCTCAGAGTTTTAGGAAGTTTTTTGTCACATCAGAGTTTTTGTATTTTTATATTTTACGTAGCAGAATGTAGACATCAAAGGTAAACCAACATCTTTATGCTGAAGTACATTGATTACAGTTTACCTCTGTCTTACCATTTCTTAAGAAAATAAACATTTATATTTCCCGGTATGTGCATTCCAGGGGAACGGGCATCAATAATACATACTACACAATCTCCTTAAACATGAATACAACACAGATACTATACCACTGTTGTTTGAATCAAAAATAGCTTGAACATTTTGTTTGTTTGTGTTTTTCATCTTCAAATCTGACCAGAGTTCAGATCTGCCCTGAAGGCAGAATGAGGTTAACTGATTTAATTAATTGCCCAGAATATTTCTAATCTCAGGACAACCAATCAAAATCAATTGACCTCAATGTATGGAATTTGAAAACCAAAACACCAGTGAGTGAAAAAGCTAAACTTGCTTTTTGATCATCACTGTCCTACCTTTTTTATCTTCTTCCTGTTCAGCCTCTGAAGGGCCTGGGCGTGCAAAGACAAAGGGATGACATGGAAGCAGAGGGGACAAGAAATATTAATCCTGGTAAGGACTTGGGGTGAGGGAGAGGAGAAGTACCTTTCTGGCAAAGACATGGTTGAGGCCTACTACTTTGGCAGAATGGCAGAGAGACAATAGAATCCTCATACATTACGGTATGTATGATAAAGACAGGATAGATTCCAACATGGAGACATACAATACATTTTTAACACTTAAAGCCATACATTAACAAATTAGGTAACATACTATTTAAGCCTTACAATACATCACCAAAAAGGCTCATATACTGTATGCCTAAAACAAGTAATGAAGGATTGTTGGCTTAAAGTAAAGTGTGACCAATTTAATAAAAGGGGGGAAAGACAAATACAGGTACAAAGACATTTCGCTAGATTTGGAATGTAGTTTTGTACATTTAAGGACAATAGTTAAAGACATATCCCTAATGAATTTAACTAATGCTACTACAAGGAGCAAGTTAGTAGGGCAATACAACTTCATTCATTTCTTGCAGATGTGTCTGAATCTCAGACAATTTCAGTGTTGTAGAGATTTTTTAAATCTCCTGTGAGACATGGTACTAGACCCTAGAGCTTGATTTCATGGTCCTCCCTCCCCATCCTCAGGGCAATTCCAATGTTCTTGTGTTTATGGTCAACTCTGATTGAATGGTTATATTTCAAAGAGCTGCCATTGTGTATAAAGGAGACAACCCTCCATTTGCGACTCGGCCTCATCTGCAATGTTCAATATTCAATGAGACTGAACATTAATTTGAAACCGAGTTCCATCCTGTCTTGTTCATTGTCTTGGGTCTTACAGTCGCCTCTTCTGAAACTGCTGATCGCTTGAAACAAGATGTTCTTATTTTGGTGACCAACATTTGATGTAATCAATTCCTTGTGTTGTGGTTTTTCTTGGGGTGGTTCATCTCATAATAGACTGTTCAGGCACCTTGGCACATCCATAGTGCCTGAGAGTTAAGAGTTGTCAGGAGCCCTGATATTGCCATTCTGTGGTCCTCAGTAGTATCTTTTTACACATTTACCATAAAGCAAATAGCTGAAATGTTTGTCTCATCAGTTCCTTTAGGGCCCACTAGCCACACTGCATGAATAAATAACCAAAGTACAATTTCTTCACTCCATTAGGTTCCCTAAGGACAGCCTTTTCGCAAAATGAAAAAAGGTCAAACAAATTCTCCTGTGCATGATGGGAAAATAATTGGTGCCAGAAAAAAATAGTTTGCATGATTAAAGCATTTTTGTAACCCAGCTATTATCAAACATAGTTTTACTTGGCCAGAATAAGTAGCAATGCTAAAGCAGGCTTTCTGCCAACATACACTATACAGTGCCGTGAAAAAGTATTTGCCCCCTTTCTGAGGCAGAAAAGCATCCCCAAACCATCACACTACCTTCACCATGCTTGACCGTTGGTATGAGGTTCTTACTGTGAAATGCAGTGTTTTGTTTTAGCCAGACATAATGGGACCCATCTCGTCCAAAAAGTTGACAAGTTTACCAAAAAGCACCTGGAAGCACCTGGATGATCATCAAGACTCTTGGAAGAATGTTCTATGGACAGATGAGTCAAAAGTATAACTTTTTGGATGACATGGTTCCCATTATCCCATTAATGTTCAGAATAAGAAATATGCAAAAGTAAAGAAAATTAGAAAGGGGGCAAATACTTTTTCACAGCACTGTATATACCAAAGTATGTGGACACCCCTTCAAATTAGTATATTCGGCTAATTCAGCCACACCTGTTGCTGACAGGTGTTTAAAATCAAGCACACAGCCATGCAATCTCCATAGACAAACATTGGCCGTAGAATGGCCTTACTGAAGAGCTCAGTGACTTTCAACGTGGCACCGTCATAGGATGCCACCTTTCCAACAAATCAGTTTGTCATATTTCTACACTGCTAGAGCTGCCCCGGTCAACTGTAAGTGCTGTTATTGTGAAGTGGAAATGTCTAGGAGCAACAACGGCTAATTCGCAAAGTGGTAGGCCACACAAGCTCACAGAACGAGACCGCCGAGTGCTGAAGCGGTTGCAACACTCACTACCGACTTCCAAACTGCCTCTGGAAGCAAAGTCAGCACAAGAACTGTTAGTCGGGAGCTTCATGAAATGGGTTTCCATGGCCGAGCAGCCGCACATAAGCCTAAGATCATCATGCGCAATGTCAGGCGCCGGCTGGAGTGGTGTAAAGCTCGCCGCCATTGGACTCTGGAGCAGTGGAAATGCATTCTCTGGAGTGATGAATCACGCTTCACCATCTGGCAGTCTGACAGGTTTTGCAGATGCCAGGCAAATGCTATCTGCCTCAATGCTAGTGCCAACTGTAAAGTTTGGTGGAGGAGGAATAATGGTCTGGGGCTGTTTTTCATGGTTCGGTCTAGGCTCCTTATTTCCAGTGAAGGGAAATCTTAACACTACAGCATACAATGCCATTATAGATGATTCTGTGCTTCCAAATTTGTGGCAACAGTTTGGGGAAGGCCCTTTCCTGTTTCAGCATGACAATGCCCCGTGCACAAAGTGAGGTCCATACACAAACGGTTCGACGAGCAGGTGTCCAAATACTTTTGGTCATGTGGAGAATGCTGCCAATATAGGCTACTGCAATACCACAGTGAACCACAAGGTCTTTCCATCTTTATTTTCTCTGGCAATAATTGGGGGCCTTCTGAAGATAACGCTTGATGTTTGATGTCTTCTCTGTCTTATGTACTGTACTGGAATTAGGAAGGAGAGAAAGGAACACTCATGTATACAGTACCTCCTTGGCCAGTGGCTGTCTGGTCTGTGACCTTTGACTTCTTCCACATCTTGGCAGATGTGTGTGTGATCCAAAAGCTCAGTCAGTCAGGGGGCTCTCTGTAAATGAAAACATAATGTAAACATAAATTGATTGATTACTTAGTTCCTGAACACAGCTGAGCTGTATGTCTGTCTCCAGAAGGCAATGTTGACATGTCATCTGTAAAGTGTTGCACTTGTTGAGGTGTCCATTAAATGTGAAGTGTGAAGGATGCATGTCGTGTTTGAACTTTAGGCTGATGCCCTTCTCCTGTTTGACTGATAGTGACCACTGCTCATAACAGTGACAATGACACATGCTCAGGGTGCACAGTGTGTTGTACTGGAGACTGTATTTCATCTTAAGAGATGAAACCTTCCTTGTTGTTTGCTGACAATATTCATTATTTATGGGATGCATATGATGGTGTATCTTGAGCAAGGCAAAGTGTCTGTGTGTGTGTGTGTGTGTGTGTGTGTGTGTGTGTGTGTGTGTGTGTGTGTGTGTTTCTAATAATCTGGTAAAGATACAGCATACAGTGCATTGCCATTCATCTTATTGTGTGGTGTTGTCTTTATAAACTGTCAGAAGCCAATTTAATTACATGGGATTCAGAAGATTTATTAACTTTCATTTAACAGCCAAGACTAACCCTGTGCATGTGATAGGGTACATACCTCATAAAACTATGACCATGCTATCACCAAGATTGTACAAATGACTGGAGTGGTTATACTTGAATAGGTAAGCAGATAGAAATAGTAAGGTCATCAAAGTTTTTTTTGATCTGATCTGATTGGTTAAAAAAACAATTATTGGCAAAATATCAGAATTAGAGTGCCTGTGAAAATGCAGTCTAAGAATTGTCTTGCCAAAAAGTGGCAGACTAAGGTAATTGCAGCTGAAAAGCATAAGGGGCTTGGTTAGGGTTGCAAAGGGAGGGTATAATACTGGAAACATTCAAATTTTACAACTAAACTACCAGAATGTTGGTATCTTTCAAGGATTTTATGTAATCTATTACATAAAGTACCCTTTTGGGTACTTCACATTATCACAGATGTCTGTAATAATCTCTGGCCTTCTGTGTGGCTTTATCACATGTAAAATATATGAAATACTTTATTAACATGATTTTTAAATAAAGAATACAATGACAAAGCTGTAAAACAGTATCCTAAATATAAACCATCAACCAATTGAATACCATTGGTGTTTAATATGGGGGTTTCAGCATGAAATATCCTTTATATATATATATATATATTTATATATATATACTTTTATTTGTTTCACTGTCAACATGTATTTGTTGTCAATGTTTTGGCGTCAAACTGGTGGCAGTTGTGAAAAAAAGTCAATAGTTGGACAGGTTGCAGAGGTAATAAAAAAGATTAGATGCTTTTTTCATTATTTAGGCTATTTTCTCTTGAACCATATGATTTATCTACTAGAAACTCATGGACAATATGGACACTGATATAAACAAATTATAATATATATATATGAACACAGCATAAATTACCAACGCTACAATAGTTTGCCATAGATTTTCTGTTAATTACCAAAATTACAGAATATTTCGATAATTTGGTAAATTACTGGTAGCTTTGCAACACTAGTCTTGGTATGAGAGGCAATTCTCAAAAGTTTAGAGCTGTGGATATGTCTTATTATAAAGCACTTTGTGACAACTGCTGATGTAAAAAGGGCTTTATGAAATAAATGTGATTGATTATTAAGATAGCGGACCTTGTCAATAACGCACATGCTGTTCTAATTGAGCGTTCCATGCTCTAAGTCTAAACCATTTGAACTTCACTTGCATGTGTACCTGCCAACTGATACATAGTGAGAGGCTAAGCCTGGCGAAATATGGGCACAGACAGTTGAGTTTTACAAATCAGAGTGCTGGGCTACCCTCACATTTCCTCACAAGCTGATCTGAGAGATTGGTGTTGAGTACAGTATTTGCTTTGAATCCTAAAAAAAAAGGGAAAACAAGAAGACATTCCAAAACAAGAAGTATATGCTTAGCTGATGTGAGTACAATAAATCAAACCTGCTGAACAAAATGGCAAACTCTGAACCTTAATGTTTAGAAATTCCTAAGAGCTACAGTAGTTTGAATTAAAGCATTAATGCTACAGGGAAAGTGGCCCAAAGGGATTTGAGGGTCATCACATCTTGGCAGTCAGAGCACTATACTAAATAAAACGTATATGACTGGAATGAACATCAGGGTGCCAAGCATTCCCTTCCTGTCATGTTCCTCTCTGTCCCATGAGTCATAACAGTAACAGGACAAACACTGACTGTGCACACATCTCACGCTATAGTTAGCTGTGACCCTGCTGGTAACCTACTGCCAGACCTGGGATCAAATACTATTTTAAATAATTGCAAATACTGTATATGTGCATGATTGAGCAATGCAACCAATAGAAGAGTCTAAAAAATCCAAAGGCTGACCACCTGGCTCTCCAGGCAAACACTCAAAGTATTTGAAAGATTTCAAATAGTATTTGAACCCAGGCCTGCCTACTGCAATGACTTCATATGTCTTTACCAGTGGAGGCTGCTGAGGGGAGGACAGCTTATACAAATGTCTGGAACGGAGTCAATGGTATGGCATCAAACACATGGAAACCATGTGTTTGATGTATTTGATACCATTCCACAGATTCCGCACCAGCCATTACCATGAGCCCGTCCTCCCCAATTAAGGTGCCACAAATCTCCTGTGGTCTTCACTGCGCCTGACCTTACTACATGTGGTCCAACACATCATGGGTTCCATGGCCTGACATTTAATCCATAGCATGTCTTTTTTGACTCCGATGAGGACATTATCAATCAAGAAAGAAATACAAAAATGATCTTATATTTTTGTAATTAGAGATGATTATAAAGTGAAAGGCAGTTTTATTTTATTTTATATAGCCTACCAGAACTTAAAACCACATGACATGAATTACATTAATTGTGTGAAGCAGGAAATATTGCATTATAATAAATTGACGACATTAATCAAGTCATCACAGAGATAGTGTAATTGGGGAAAATACAGTATTGGTCCAGTGTAGAACACTCAGGGTGTTTGTTTTTTCAAAATCCAGTATAACTTAAACCTCTGCAGGTACATTTCAGGTACACCTGGGATTGAAATCTGTTTTATGGTCCCAGGAAACGAAATGTCTGTGGTGACCCTACTCAGTATGATCTTACAATGGTCAGTTAAAGGTAGCTTACCTGCCTGTCGCCTGTCTACAGCTCACGTCCTATTAGTCCAACTCTGACTGTATTTGATGGCTTGGGGATTTCTTTGGGTATTTCTTTGGGTATTTTCTCGCTGCCCTCAAGGTTTTGCTTTGTAGTAAATCCTTTGGGGGAAACTGGTTTGATTTCTCTACCAGGCAGTTAGTAACCAGACACAGTGACTCTGATCAAGAGGAGGCTCTCCCTGTATTTAGGCAGACGGTTCCTCAAAAGGGGAGGAGGGTGGTCTGGGGGTGGAGGGATATGTGTTGAAAAGGATGATGGAGTGAGGGGTACCAACAGATTGTCAGCGATGAGTTTCTCTACACCACATAATGACTGGTGACAGTCTAGCCATCTTTACATAAACATTTGCTGAAATAAACATGATTGGTGTGGTGGTCTCCATTTTTAAAGTTATGTAGACATTAGCTTGGTATTCAAATCTTGTCACACATACAGTGCCTATATCAATCAATGAGAGAGTAGATGTATCTTATTCACTAGCTCCTTTAATTCAAACAGAAAATGGGGATTGTTTCAAATGCAAGATACGTTATTAACATAATTCGTTTTCATTTCTTATATGCCTCTATTCAACGGTCAACTAGTGTTATCGCTAAAAAAACACTTCAAAGAATATTGTAGTTATTTCATCAAGGTGAAATGACAGTGACACCATATGCTTCCTATATGGCTTGACAAACACAACGTGGGTTCATATTGACCTCACATAGCTGACCTCTCATAGTGCTAATGCTCATCAGCTGCGATGATACTGCAAAGTAGACATCAGAGGTTGAGGTTAAGAAGGAGTCACTTGTCCCTTTTCATCAAGCTAAACGCATTATGTAACATGTTATGCGTAATCAAGGGTACCTTATCGCTATTGTGTCATATCTTGTTCTCTTCCTGCTAGTGCTCCGAGACAGTTGTTATTGGGGGACTCTTAGGAGTCTTGTAAAAGGAAACGCATTGACCTAAACTAAAGTTAAAGGGCTTTGAATGATTTGGAAAACTTCTGTGAGAACTTCACCTTCATCAATACAAGGATCTCAGTTTCAGCATTTCTCTAATATACAGTGCTGTGAAAAAGTATTTGCCTCATTTCTATTTTTCTCTATTTTTGCATATTTTTGATACTGAATATTATCAGATCTTCAACCAAAACCTAAAATTAGATTAAGTAAACCTGAGTGAACAAATAACACAACAATTACATACTTATTTCATAATGTCACGTTCGTTCATCGACGGGTGAGACCAAGGCGCAGCGTGATATGCATACATGTTTATTAGACTTATAAACACAACAAGAAACGAAACGTGAAGTCCAAGGTACACAAACAACATACCTAGCACGGAACAAGATCCCACAACCCACTAGTGCCAATAGGCTGCCTAAGTATGGTCCCCAATCAGAGACAACGAGCGACAGCTGCCTCTGATTGGGAACCACACCGGCCAACATAGAAATACAAATACTAGAATATACAACATAGACAATCACCACATAGAAAATACACACCCTGACTCAACAAATTCCCAGAGTCAGGGCGTGACACATAAACAAAGTTATACAACACCCAATGCCTCTGTGTGAAAAAGTAATTGCCCCCTTACACTCAATAACTGGTTGTGCCACCAAACGCTTCCTGTAGTTGTTGATCAGTCTCTCACGTCGCAGCTGGGTCATGCAGCAAGACAATGGTCCAAAACACACAATCAAGTCTACATGAAAATGGCTAATACATTTTTTGGAATGGCCTAGTCAAAGTCCAGACCTAATCCCAATTGAGATGTTGTGGCAGGACTTGAAACAAGCAGTTCATGCTTGAAAACCTCACAAATGTCACTGAGTTAAAGCAGTTCTGCATGCAAGAGTGGGCCAAAATTCCTCCACAGCGATGTGAGAGACTGATCAACAACTACAGGAAGCATTTGGTTGCAGTCATTGCAGCTAAAGGTTACACAACCAGTTATTGAATGTAAGGGGGCAATTACTTTTTCACACAGGGGAATTGGGTGTTGCATAACTTTGTTTATTTTAAACAAAAAAAAAGCTTTTTTTTTTTACTTAGGTTCCCTTTATGTAATATTAGGTTTTGGCTGAAGATCTGATAACATTCAGTGTAAAAAATATAAAAAAACAGAGAAAATCAGAAAGGGGGCAAATACTTTTTCACGGCACTGTACATTATAACTTATTTGAAAGGATACTGATAGCATAAAGAAGTCAGGAAACTAAGCATGAAAACACCACCGTTGATCTTTGCGTCAAAACAGCCTAGTCAAAACCTTATCTCATCTGCCTGATAGTCGTGTCTGACAGACTTTGTTTTTGC
Organism: Coregonus lavaretus; assembly: GCF_964263955.1. Classification (NCBI taxonomy): domain Eukaryota; kingdom Metazoa; phylum Chordata; class Actinopteri; order Salmoniformes; family Salmonidae; genus Coregonus; species Coregonus lavaretus. The sequence goes on along the minus strand of NC_140007.1, from coordinate 29,167,355 downwards.
AGTTGTTCCTGCATTTCCAATGGCAGACACTTGCATGAGGAGGTCTGAGTGTAATGCCTGTTTATACTCGGTCCTCTCCATGGGAACGTGTCTCTTTCCGATATCTCTGAGATCTTAATCCTTCACACTCAGTCAGAGTGGCTTCTATGTAATTACTGCTGCTTTGACAGTCTGGTCATGATCCAAAAGAGAATTCCGAACACCGACTGGGGAATACAACGTATTGTGCTTGTACAATGTTTGCATCATTACTGTTCGCACAGACACTCTTTAGTCTTTCTGTAGTTTGCTTCTATGTCACCATCCTTTATAGTGGAATAAATAATCAAGAATATGAACTTGTTATGCTGAAGGTTGCATGTCCCCAAAACTTGATATGACAAATGCGGTCACTTGACCATGATTGATGAAAGGACAAAGAGGATATTTTAAACTGGGTAATAAAACATCTTACATTGCGCTGCAAATGAAAACACAGGGAGCAAGAGGTTTCGACGCCTTGGTCCTGTTGTTGTAGTTGGTGACAGCGATCTTTCCCTGACACACCACAATGCCGTACATGCTTTCCAAGCTGTTTGCTGCTAGTTTAATGCATACAGACCATAGTACCTTTTCCCAAGCATTAATATTTGTTTACATCAAGAAGTGAATATACGTCATCTAAACATGTTTGCTATCATTCATATCTGTCTAGACGTTTTTGATGTTTCTCATCTAAGCAACATTAACATATTTGTAAGTTCAATGAGTTTGCCTAGCTTCCCTTTCTAAAGTGAGCCATCCTAAAAGAATGACATACTAATCATCTGGAGGTACAAATATCATAACAAGCCACAGCTGACAACACCGGATGTGTTTTTTTCAATAAGACCAGCAAGTTTCATGTGGTGCCAGTCTCCTGCCATGTTCGTCCTTCCACGTACAGTTCCCCTAGTGGAACTAAATAGGCTCCTGAGTAGGCATGATCCCACATAAACCTACTGGATTAGGACTTAAAGTCCCTTCGTTGATCCTTTTCTATATTGATAAAATGTCATGGCACATAGTGATCATTCCGGCCATGGACAAGTACTGAGAGGAGCCGCCTGGGTGCTAACTAGACAGCAATGGCCGGCCCCTCATTGGAGCATGGCGGCCTTTGGGTTATGTCACCGGTGCCTGGTCATTCAAAATACAACAAGAGACATAACCAGATCTCGATGAGGAAAAGAGGAAGAAAAAACAAGTGAAGTTGACTTTTTTGTTAGCAGTTATCTTGCCATTTTAAACGTAACTATGTCAGCCATCTCTGATGTAGTTGGTGAAGAACTCTGGAAAATAATTTTGATACGTGTATGCAATGATGGGTAGTACTTCTGAGACAATAAAATAATACATTTCATATATCAAAATGTATATGGTAAGCATGGCCTCTTGCCTAGATGAGCCATACCTGTACTATGTGCAAGAGTAACAAGAGACAGGACTCTAAATGGACATAGAGGGTCTAAAACATGTACCGGGTGGTCTGCCAAGTGGTCACTCAAATGACCTGCCATTCATCAAATGTCTTCTTCAAATATTCTACAAATCATTTTGTGAGGTCGTGGTGAAATGACCCCTTCTAAGCTTCTAGAAATGCTTGTAAAAGTCCTGAATCAGCCTCTGGAGAGTAAATACATGTTTTAGCAGACATGCCTGAGGTCAGTGGTGTAAAGTACTTAAGTAAAAATACTTTAAAGTACTACTTAAGTAGTTTTTTTTAGGTATCTGTACTTTACTATTTATATTTTTGACAACTTCTACTTTAACTTCACTACATTCCTAAATAAAATAATGTACTTTTTACTCCATGCATTTTCCCTGACACCCAAAAGTACTCGTTACATTTTGAATGCTAAGCAGGACAAGAAAATGGTCCCATACACAGACTTATCAAGAGAACATCCCTGGTCAACACTACTTCCTCTGATCTGGTGGACTCACTAAACACAAATGCTTTGTTTGTAAATTATGTCTGAGTGTTGGAGTGTGCCCCTGGCTATCCATAAATTCAAAACACAAGAATATTGCCATCTGGTTTGCTTAATATAAGGAATTTGAAATGATTTATACTTTTACATTTGATACTATTTTAGCAATTCCATTTACTTTTGATACTTAAGTATATTTAAAACCAAATACTTTTAGACTAGTAGTTTACTGGGTGACTTTCACTTTTACTTGAGTTGTTTTCTATTAAGGTATCTTTTACTTTCACTCAAGTATGACAATTATTGGGTACTTTTTCCACCACTGCCTGAGGTAATACAGTATATTGAGAAGTTGGGTAAACAAGTGATCCCATGCTACTGAAGAGGCATGGAGAGTGAGAGGAGGGTCTCTGGCGGAGAGACGTGATTTATCTCTCAACGTGGGTATGCTATTCACAGCCAACCTGTTCAGGTCACATATCAAGGCCACATAAATAAATCAAATGCTATTCTTAAAGCATACATCATAAAATAATCGGCTGCAGAAAGGTCACAGGAAGGTGTTGTCCAGTCAGTATTATCATAATCAGATTAAACTAATGATGAGCTTGGCAGGATCTGTCAATGCAATGCGAATGGGGTATATCCTTCCTCTCTGCTAACATGTACTACTGTGCCTTCTGCCATATGTCTCAAACAGGCAGCGATCGCATTGTTTTATACCTGTTGGGCCCCACCTGTTCATTGTTGCCATTCAGTGCACGCTGACTGACTGACTGAGCTATGATATGCCTGAGACAAACAGCCTTTCACATGGCTGATTGACCTCTGAGACCTCGCAGACAACAATAAATCACATGATCACATGATGAAACTAAAACTAGCCAGTGACAGTAATAAAGTACAGGATCGGGGTGGCTGTAATTCTAATACGGTGACATTTATTGTAATGCTTGTAATGCTATTCTCATCTCCCCTCACAAAGATTCACATCGCTGGGTTAAATGTTGCACCCATGTTTGGATATAACTGGAGATACCTGAGAGATTATATTCTTGTAACCAGCATGTTGTCCCTTTTCCATACCACTGAACACTTCTACATTACAACCAGGCAAGGTTTTAGACTAGTATCAAATCTAATATCTCAGCCACTCCAGCATTATATCCCAGTTTATTCATACCGGAATTCGAAAAACCTTTGAATGCCAATATTGCAATTCTAATGGGCAAGTGAAAGCTAGTTACAAGTCATCCTGATTTTCACAAACATGCATCATTTCGTAACCAGTTAGAAGCCTACTAGAAATGGCTCTACAAACTTGAAGGCTGGTATTGCTCTAAAGACGAGACCAATTGTCGAAGAATAGATGTGGTTCAAAAGCCATTAGTTGAGGGATTTACCAATGAAAGTACATCCTTCACAGCTGTTGTACAGCTGAAATATATTGGCCGAGCACTTGATTCCTCTATAAAGCCTCAGAGACTGAGATGATCACAGGACCATTAGTTACTATTTTGGAGTCCAAATATTGTTGTCTTTTCCAAGAACACCATGAAGACTTTATAGTGGGTTTATACATCATAATCCAACTAGATATTATCTGGTCCACTGTCTGGCACCATTGTAACGAATGTCTGGTTTAATAATGCTTGCTACTTAACGGGTAGACAACAATGAACAGCCTACCCAGCAAACCGGGAACATTAACAGAACATTAGCTAAGATTCCCATTAAGTTCTAGTTAGGGTTTTATCTAACATTAGGATGATAACATCCAAAAACATAGAATGTTTTTTCAAAAAAATATTAAAAAAAAAATCCTTGGAATGTTCTCCTAACATTCACTAACATGTTATGCACAACATCTGTAAAAACCACCACAGAACATTCCACAAAAGTTCTCATTAGGTTTCCAGGTAATGTAATAACACAATGTACCAGTAATGTTTTCCTAGCAAACCAAAATTGGTTCTGTGAAAGTTCCCAGAACATTCAATAGGTAGCGGCAACAGTTCTCATAACATGTATAAAACATTCGCCTGATGTTGCAAGAACGTTCCTATAACACATTTAATCTGTTCTTTAAAGGTTCCCATAATGTTTCATTAGGTTGTGGGAACAGTCTGGTGGGAATACTGTGGGGACATCACAAAAGATATGTTACCAAAATACAAAAACTTTCGAGTTGTGCGGATGATTTTACATTGTTTCTTTTAGGGTGCAAAAATCATTCACCTGATCTTACAAGAACATTCCCAGAACACATTTTGTCTGTTCTATAAAGGTTCCCAGAACGTTTCATTAGGTTGTGGTAACATTGTGGGAACATGACAAGAGATAAATTCCCAAAACCCCAAAACTGTCTAGTTGTGCTGACATTCAGATACTGTTTGTATCAGGGTGCACAAAACAATGCACAGAATGTTGACAGAACCAGCCTTTCTGAGTTATTTAAAGGTTCCCAGAACCTGTTATTAGGTTGTGGGAACAGTGTGGGTACATTACAAGAGATAAGTTTCCAAAACACAACACAATATTATATATATATTATGGTCAGTTGTGATGACATTCACACAATGTTTAAGTTAGGTTGCACAGGACATTCCCTTAATGTTGTTAGAATGGTATGTCAGTTATGAAGCGCATAGCATACAGTGCCTTCAGAAAGTGTTCAATTAAGGATCCCGATCCATCCGCTCACCATATGTAAAGTGCATTCAGAAAGTATTCATACCCCTTCACTTATTCTACATTTTGTTGTGTTACAGCCTGAATTCAAAATTGATTAAATAGAACATATTCTCACCCATCTACACACAATAACCCATAATGACAAAGTGATAAAATGTTGTTTGACATTTTTGAAAATGTATTGAAAATGAAATACAGAAATATCTCATTTACATAAGTATTCACACCCCTGAGTGAATACTTTGTAGAAGCACCTTTGGCAGCGATTACAGCTGTGAGTCTTTCTGGATAAGTCTCTAAGAGCTTTCCACACCTGGATTATGCAACATTTATCATTTATTATTTTCAAAATTCATCAAGCTCTGTCGAATTTGTTGTTGATCATTGCTAGATAACCATTTTCAGGTCTTGGCATAGATTTTCAGGTAGATTTAAGTCAAAACTGTAACTCAGCCACTCAGGAACATTCACTGTGTTCTCGGTAAGCAATTCCAGTGTAGATTTGGCCTTGTGTTTTAGGTTATTGTCCTGCTTAAAGGTGAATTCATCCAGTATCTGGTGGAAAGTAGACTGAACCAGGTTTTCCTCTAGGATTTTGTCTGTGCTTAGCTCCATTCCATTTTATTTTTTTAATCCTGAAAAACTCCCCAGTCCTTAATGACTACAAGCATACCCATAACATGATGAAGCCACCACTATGCTTGAAAAGATGGAGTGGTACGCCACATTTTTTGCAGTATTACTTTACTGCCATGTTGCAAACAAGATGCATGTTTTGGAATATTTTTTATTCTGTACAGGCTTCCTTCTTTTCACTCTGTCAATTAGGTTAGTATTGTGAAGTAACTACAATGTTGTTGATCCATCCTCAGTTTCATCCTATTACAGCCATTAAACTGTTTTAAAGTCACCACTGACCTCTTGCTGAAATCCCTGAAACTGAGTTAGGAAGGATGCCTGTATCTTTGTAGCCAATGGATACACTATCCAATGTGTAATTAATAACTTCACCATGCTCCAAGGGATATTCAATGTCTGTTTTTTTTTTTTACCCATCTACCAATAGGTGCCCTTCTTTGCGAGGCATTGGAAAACCTCCCTGGTCACACTGTGGTTTGAATCTATGTTTTAAAATTCACTTCTCGACTAAGGGACCTCACAGATAATTGTATGTGTGGCGTACATAAATGAGGTAGTCATTCAAAAATCATGTTAAACACTGTTATTGCACACAGTCCATGCAACTTATTATGTGACTTGTTAAGCAAATGTTTATTCCTGAACTTATTTAGGCTTGCCATAACAAAGGGGTTGAATACTTATTGACTCAAGACATTTCAGATTTTAATTTTAATTTAATTTGTAAACATTTCTAAAAACATAATTCCACTTTGACATTATGGGGTATTGTGTGTTGGCCAGTGACAAAAAAATTCAATTTAATCATTTTTAATTGAGGTTGTAACACAACCAAATGTGGAAAAACTCAAGGGGTGTGAATACTTTCTGAAGGCACTGTATTTGTTTTAGGTTTAACATAATATTTAATTGATTTGAAAGAAATATACATTTGACCTTGTCTTGGAGGTCCTCAGAACATTTAGAAAATGTTATATTTTAGTTTTACCTTATATTACCACAACATTCTCAGCATGCAAATGAAAGCATAAGATAGCAGATTGGAATACATAACCTTTGTGTTTCTCTCCAGATTTAATGGCAATTCACATTTGAGAACTGTATTGTAGGTGGAGAAATGTTTTAATTTCACCAGCATTTAATCATATAAACCCAGTTTCTACAGTTCATATGTTGACAATCTGCAAATTATTTTGTTCATAGGACATTTGAACAGCATTTAATCACACAAACCTAAACATACTTTTTACACTTCATACGTTGACAATCTGCACATGTGGGGTTTGAACCTGTAAAGTGTGGTTTCCAACCAGGTCTTTTGTCCTCTGCGCCACCAGGGAAGCACTTTTGCAGCTTATTTTCTCCCAGTCTATAGCCATGGCATTATGGTCAATCAGGAATTCCATGCTTCCTTTTTAGCCTTCTTAGACATAACTAACCCAGGGAAATACTGCTAACTATTCACCACCACTTCACCCATCCTCTTTATATGCTTCATACTTCTGGGCCCATATTTACAAGGTATTCAAAACTATGAGTGCTGATCTAGGATCACTTTTGCTTTTCAGATCATGAAAAATAAGCCAGGGGGGACAATATCAAGTGTCTCAAAGTAAGAATTATATCGGGTACATTTTTTAAAGTTGAGCAGTCAATTTTTACACAAAGTTTTTTCTTTTTTACAGTTAGTCTAAATTCTGCATTTCTGACTGGATTTATAAATCTGGATGAAATAAAGACATCCTCTCTTTTAGTAGAGTATATCTGAGCCTCAATTTAAAAAAAAAAGAATTGTCAAAAGAAACATGGTTAAGGAATATGTGGGATTAAATCTGCACTCTTCAGATCTGCATTCATTAACCCTCTGCACCACCAGTGGATAGCTGTGGCTGTGTAAAAAAAAAAAAAAAAGGTCAATCAGGACGCGCTATTTCTGACTTATTTAAATGTTACCATACTCTTCATATGCTGTGTACTTGTAAAACTGTATTTTATGATTTTCTTTCTTCATCACGTGTTGTGATTTTGAAATTGAGAACATTTTTAGAAAATATATATTCTGAGTCTGTATTTAAGAAGCATATGAATAAACAATAATCCAGGTTATTGAAAGGAAGCTTTATCCAACTAGAATCACATTTCATAAGACTGTCAACACTTGATGAAGAAACTAAATCATAAAATATAGTGTTACAAGTAGACAGAACACTAAGTGATTCAATTAAAATAATTGAGTTCCGCTTTTAACCAAACCCCTCCGATTCAGAGAGGAGCAGGGGGCTGCCACTTTGGGCACTCTGGGGAGCTGTTGTTTTGGAGTGGTTAAGTGCCTGGCTCAATAGAACAACAACAGATTTGCCACCTTGTTGGCTCAGAGATTTGAATTGGCAACCTTTCAGTTACTGGCCCAGTACTCTAACCACTAGGCCACATGCCTCTAAGAAGAAGAACATTTTAATAACTATGAAATTGTGTTGTGAGTCCTGCTTGACTATATTTTACTAAGGAAAAAAAAAACACAGCAGGCAACAGCTTTCCACTGGTGGCGCAGATGGTTAATGATCTGTCTGAAGATCCAGAGATTGCAGGTTCACAAATTCTTTAACCTTTTTTTTATTTTTATTTTTTACTGTGAAATTGAGGCTCAGATATACTCTACTAAAAGAGTATATCTGTTTTATAAATCCAGTCAGAAATGCAGAATTTAGACTAACTGTAAAACATAAAACATTGTGTACAAATTGACTGTTCAACCTGCACCTGATATAAATCCTACTTTGAGACACTTGATATGGTCCCCCCTGGCTTACTTTCCATGATCTGAAAAGCAAAAGTGATCCTAGATCAGCACTCATGGTCTTGGAAACCTTGTAAATATGGGCCCAGAAGTATGCAGCATATAAAGAGGATGGGTGAAGTGAATAACCAGTTACCAGTATTTCCCTGGGTTAGTTATGTCTAAAAAGGCTAAAAAGGAAGCATGGAATTCCTGATTGCCCATACTGCCATGGCTATATACTGAAAGAAAGATGATGTACGAGAGCATCCCTGGTGGCACAGAGGATAAAAAACCTGGCTTGGGAACCAAACCCCATTTGTGCAGATTGTCAATATATGATGTGTAAAAAATATGGTTGTGTTTGTATGATTAAATGCTATGAATGAAATAATAATGCCATGTGTCTGTATATCACCTACAATACAATCCTCAAATGCAAATTACCATTAAATCTGGCGAGAAATATAATGGGGATATATTCCAATCCACTTTAGTTTGCATGCATAGAATGTTGTGGTAATATTAGGTATAACTTAAATGTAACATTTTCTAAATGTTCTTGAAATGTTCTGAGAACCTCCAAGACAAGGTCAAATGAATACTGCGTAAACTTCAATAGAATATTATGTTAAACCTAAAACAAATATGCCATGAACATCATAAAAACAGAGTTATTACAGTCTTACAACATTAAGGGAATGTCTTCTGCAACCTAGCTGTGCATACTTTGTGTTTTGGGAGGAACCTATCTCTTGTAATGTACACACACTGTTCCCACAAGTTAATTACATGTTCTGGGAATCTTTAAAGAATTCAGAAAGGCTGTTCTGTCAACATTCTTGCAACATCAAAGGAATGTTTTGTGCACCCTGATACAAACATTATCTGAATGTCAGCACAACTGGACAGTTTTTGTGTTTTGGGAACATATCTCTTGTCATGTCCCCACATTGTTACCACAACCTAATGAAACATTCTGGGAACATTTAATGAACAGACTAAATGTATTCTGGGAGCATTCTTGTAACATCAGGTGAATGCTTTTTTGCACCGTAAAATAAACATTGCAGAATCATCCACACAACTTTGTAATGTTCCCACATTGTTCTCACTAGACTGTTCCCACAACCTAATGAAACATTTTGGGAACCTTTAAATACCAAATGAAATGTGTTCTAGGAACGTTCTTGCAACATCAGGTGAATGTTTTATACAATCATTCTATACTCATCACCACGACTGGACAGTTTTTGTGTTATGAGAACATTTGCTGCGACCTTACGAATGTTCTGGGAACTTTCGCAGAAACAATTTTGGTTTGCTGGGTAGAGTTTCTTAAAGATCACAAACAACAATTCATAAAAACAATGATACATTTAATTTAATTTTAGATTACACACACAGCTTGTTTAAACATGCCAAGTCTTCTCACACATGCTCCACATTCAGGTTAATCCCAGAACGGTGTAGATCACATCAACTCTAATATGAAGTCTCCTGACCGGGCCTTAGTATTGTGATTTATCCCCGGCTGGAAGGATGATTTAGGGGGGGACCAGCTGACACTTGGCCTTTCTGGTATTTTCCTTACATCATATGGTCCCCAGCCAATCTGTTTGGGGTTTTCGGATGGAGAGAGATGGTCTGGCTAAGATGTCTCTAGTAACGACCTTAGATGATCTGTTATTTCTCGTACCATGGAGAGCTGAGAGTTCATTTTCTCTTTAGAAGGCCACTTTAGGCCCTCAGCACTTCATCCCCTCGCTGCCACCTCCATCCTACTCACCTCAAGTGGTCGCTGACAGTTTTTGGGGGTATCTGTACTTTAATATTTATATTTTTGACCACTTTTATTTTTACTTCACTACATTACTAAAGAAAATGTAATTTTGGCGCCATACATTTTCCCTCTCTTACTCTCTATTCTGCCCTGAGACTATATGCCCTTACAGACAGTCATGTTGGTGCCATAGCGGAGGGAGAGCCCACCTACAAAGCACACACCTGTTGCCTGTATTACCTGGGCCAGTTTAATCAGAATTCTGCAAACACAGTGACTCCTATACAGTCTGACCTTTCCAATGTACATTGGCTGGTCAGTGACACATGTCAAATTAATGCTACTCTCCCTCTCCAATAAATATACTGACAAAAATATAAACGCAACATGCAACAATTTCAACGATTTTACTGAGTCACAGTTCATATAAGGAAATCAGTCAACTGAAATAAATAAATTAAGCCCTAATCTATGGATTTCACATACCTGGATAGGGGCTCAGCCATGGGTGGGCCTGGGAGGGCATAGGCCCAAAAACTGGGATTGTAGCCCAGCCAATCAGAATGAGTTTTTCCCCACAAAAGGGCTTTTTACAGACAGAAATACTCCTCATTTTCATCAGCTGTCCGGGTGGCTGGTCTTAGACGATCCCGCAGGTGAAGAAATCAGATGTGGAGGTCCTGGGCTGGCGTGGTTACACATGGTCTGTGGTTGTGAGGCCAGTTGGCCGTACTGCCAAATTCTCTAAAATGGCGTTGAAGGCGGCTTATGGTAGAGAAATGAACATTCAATGCTCTGGCAACAGCTCTGGTGGACATTCCTGCAGTCAGCATGCCAATTCCACTCTCCCTCAAAACTTTAGACATCTGTGGAATTGTGTTGTGTGACAAAACTGCACATTTTAGTGGCCTTTTATTGTCCCCAGCACAAGGTGCACCTGTGTAATGATCATGCTGTTGAATCAGCTTCTTGATATACAACACCTGTCAGGTGGATGGATTATCTTGGCAAAGGAGAAATGCTCACTAACAGGGATGTAAACAAATTTGTGCACAGAATTTGAGCGAAATAAGCTTTTTGTACATATGGAAAATGTCTGGAATCTTTTATTTCAGCTCATGAAACATGGGACCAACACTTTACATGTTGCGTTTACAGTGCCTTCGGAAAGATTTCAGACCCCTTTACTTTTTGTTACATTACATTACATAAAAAATATAAAACATATCAGCAATATACACACACAATACCCCATCATGACAAAGCGAAAACAGTTTTTTTGAAATTTGTGCAAATAAAAAACAAAAAACAGATACCTTATTTACATAGGTATTCAGACCCTTTGCTATGAGACTCGAAATTGAGCTCAGGTGTATCCTGTTTCCATTTATCATCCTTGAGATGTTTCTACAACTTGATTGGAGTCCACCTGTGGTAAATTCAATTGATTGGACATGATTTGGAAAGGCACACACCTGTCTGTATAAGGTCCCACAGTTGACAGTGCATGTCAGAGCAAAAACCAAGCCATGAGGTCAAAGGAATTGTCCGTTGAGCTCCGAGACAGGATTGTGTCAAGGCACAGATCTGGGGAAGGGTACCAAAACATTTCTGCAGCAGTGAAGATCCCCAAGAACACAGTGGCCTCCATCATTCTTAAATGGAAGAAGTTTGGAACCACCAAGACTCTTCCTAGAGCTGGCCGCCCTGCCAAACTGAGCAATCGGGGGAGAAGGGCCTTGGTCAGGGAGGTGACCAAGGACCCAATGGTCACTCTGACAGAGCTCTAGACTTCCTCTGTGGAGATGGGAGAACCTTCCAGAAGGACAACCATCTCTGCAGCACTCCACCAATCAGGCCTTTATGGTAGAGTGGCCAGATGGAAGCCATTCCTCAGTAAAAGGCACATGACAGCGCACTTGGAGTTTGCCAAAAGGCACCTAAAGACTCTCAGACAATGAGAAACAAGATTCTCTGGTCTGATGAAACCAATATCGAACTATTTGGCCTGAATGCCAAGCATCACATCTGGAGGAAACCTGGCACCATCCCTACGGTGAAGCATGGTGGTGGCAGCATCATGCTTTGGGGATGTTTTTCAGCGGCAGGGACTCGGACACTAGTCAGGATCGAGGAAAAGATGAACGGAGCAAAGTACAGACAGATCTTTGATGAAAACCTGCTCCAGAGCGCTCAGGACCTGGGGCGAAGGTTCACCTTCCAACAGGACAATGACCCTAAGCACACAGCCAAGACAACGCAGGAGTGGCTTCGGAACAAGTCTCTGAATGTCCTTGAGTGGCCCAGCCAGAGGCCGGACATGAACCCGATCTAACATCTCTGGAGAGACCTGAAAATAGCTGTGCCGTGACGCTCCCCATCCAACCTGACAGCTTGAGAGGATCTGCAGAGAAGAATGAGAGAAGCTCCCCAAATACAGGTGTGCCAAGCTTGTAGCGTCATACCCAAGACAACTCGAGTCTGTAATCGCTGTCAAAGATGCTTCAACAAAGTACTGAGTAAAGGTTCTGAGTACTTATGTAAATGTGATATTTCCGTTTTTTATTTTTAATTAAAAAAATTGCTTTGTAATAAATATTTTTGCTTTGTCATTATGGGGTATTGTGTGTAGATTGATGAGGGAAACAACAATTTAATACATTTTAAAATAAGGTTGTAATGTAACAATGTGGACAAAGTCAAGGGGTCTGAATACTTTCCGAATGCACTGTAAGCCCATTATCTACTCTCATACAAGCCCATTGTCTACTCCCATACAAGCCCATTTTCTACTCCCATACAAGCCCATTTTCTACTCCCATACAAGCCCATTATCTACTCCCATACAAGCCCATTATCTACACCCAGACAATACTTTGACCCTTAGATCTTCATTAGGTCTCATACTGTACACTACGCCAGTGTTACCCAACTCCTGTCCTCGAGTAACCCTAACAGTATACATTTTTGTTGTAGCCCCGGACAAGCACACCTGACTCAATGAGTTGAATCAGGTGAGTTTGTCCGGGGCTACACCAAAAATGGGTGCTGTTGAGGGTACAGGAGTTGGAAAACTGCTCTAAACTACCAGAGAGTGTGTATAAATAGATGAAGTCTGGTTCGGGAACCAAGATGTTGGTCATGTCCATGTGGTCTGTGAGATGTAAATATTATGCACCCTGGACAGCAGGTGGGTGGCAGCACACTGACTGAAAATATGGAACATGGACATTCATGAATTACTCTGAATCAATCAAACTGTCATAATTACAATCTTTCTGGATGTGGTCTTATTAATAGTTTTATTTTGTCTGACTAAGAACATGAAGTCTTTCTCATGAAATTAGGTAGATTATTTACTGAAAAATGCATTTGCTAGCTTCCTACCACCATGGCTCATGGAAATGACATGTACTATGTCTTCTCTGATTCGTGGTGATGAAGTGAAATTTAAATCTCTTGCAATGTAAACTGTAAATCACAGGTCTTGTGATATTTTGATGTTTGATCTACGGCCTCAGATCCTTTTCTTGTATCCGTCTCTTCAATAGGTCAATCACACACAGAGAACTGCTGTAGCAGAGGTCTTCCTCAAATGTCATGTCATTATAGTCTGGGCCCCTCACTGAGGTGATTAAACTCCTTGTCAACAGGTTTTCTCTGTGTTTCTTAAGATGGATTGTATCCTGGTGACAGTCTGTTGACCCCATGGTAACTTGTTGCTGTGGTAGTGATAGGCTACATTAGGCTATTCCCCATGACCAAAACTAGGAGTGTGGGTTTCTTTTCCCATGGCTTCCATAAGGTGGTGGTATAACGCTTTGATTCCGTAGCAGTTTGAAATAAGACCCAATTATGATTTTGGTTGGGAAACCAAAATCCCAATCTGCAACAATGTCCTTCACAGCAACACACTAATTTCACCAGAATGATGTTTAATGAAAGAAAATGCGTACTAATCAGAAATGTGCTTGATTTCAGAACTTCCTGTAGAATGATGAGCTATATATTCTTTATGTAATCTCCTTGTCTGGTGCTGTATAGATCATATGAATCCCTAAGGTGTACTTGATTATTGTTGCCAACAAACAGAAACTGTTATTAAATGTTTTGATAACTTAATGATTAGGTAATCTGAGTTGTAACACACTGCCAGGACAGACTACAGAAATGATTTACAGTATGGTCATCAATATCTCTAAATGGGAAAAATGTACTACTTTGGTGACTAAAGGGACATTTCAAAGTTCCTTTGGTCCCGCAGATGGCCTTTACACTTGACAATACACTTGGACATACATGGAGTGCTATCTTATGTCACAAGAGTTCCTTTACCATATCACATTTCCCAGTTATGTGGTATCGTTGACTAGCTGCAAAATGGCAAGATGTATTTTCTAAAAATAAATTCAATTGGAGAGCTGTAAACACAAACACCAAGGTAGGCTTAGTGTTTGTAAAGCTGAAGAAAATAATTCCATGGAAGTTCTGCCAAGTATTGCACTTTTCCTATCCAATATTTTCATTCAGTGGTTATTTCATTTGCAGGATATGAGTGGGGGACTTCACAATGAGATGACATGGTTATCTCGTTGAAAGTAAATGAAAAAGCTTATTTGGAAGGATGTGTGCCTGTCATCCGTTGATTGTCACCAAGCAACCGCAACAAGAAGCAAAAGCTTAAAACCATCTGACCTATTATCCCGCAGGCTTTCAGTGCTGCTGATTCAAACGCTGTCATACACTGCCTTTCCATCACTGACGCTCTCTTCTCTCCCTAGCCTGCAAGACAATCCCCCTTCACCCACACTTATATACACACACACCACTCTGTTCATTTATCTTGAGCAAACCAACATTTTTATTAATCTATATGCTCAGCTCGACATCCATTTTCTCTGAAAATAATCTGTAATGATATCTGATCCTAATTTAATATCAAGGTTGCATTTGGTGGAGGTCAGCAACCCTTCCTGTATACGTGTACAGTAAAATGATTAACAATTAGAACAGCTGTTACCTTGAGGAGAATATGAACGTCTTTGTCCAGAAGTTAGTTCTCTGAAATGTCTAAATTACTTTGGTTTACATCTCGAGGGAAGTTGATTGTTTTGTAAGGTATTTGTCTGTCACTGAGGCAGGCCATTAACAAACTCTGGTAGTTTCCTGAACTTAGTTTGTTCTCGTTTCAGTCTGGCACATGATGGAAGTGTACAGTAATGAGTCTCTAAGGAAAATGGCCGCCATTCGCTGAGATCCCCAACATCACTCAGAAGAACCACTACATCAGACAGAGAGCGAGGACCATACATCTCTCAGTGGTAAGAGTTCTCACCCTCTGTAACAAAATTCCCAACATGCCTCAGACTCTGAGTCACTCTTTCCCAAGTTACAGTTTCAACGTTTCAAAGTTTATTTGCCACGTGCACAGGATAAAACTGGTGTAAAACAATACAGTGAAATTCTTACCTTGAGAGCTCTTTCCAACAACGCAGAGATAATAATAGTAATAATAATATTATAGATATATATAGAACACACAAGAATTACTTACATATTCATACATAATTTTATGATCTACAAATCTCAACATTAATATTCTCTTGGTCCTTTCGCCATGAGCCAGCCTCCTATAAATAGCCCCTCAGGGTTCATTATCATGCCTGCTGAGTCTCTGTTGTCTGTGACCTGTCTCAGACCTCTGCATTGCATTACTCCTTAACAAAATTGATCCTCAGCAATCAAGGGCCTGAGGATTTGCAAATCAGCCCTAATGGTAATCACCTTTCTGAAAATGTGAGTGGGTTGTATCCTGTTTGTCAGCCAAGAGAACAAAGTTGTATTTTTTAATATTTTCTTCAGCTTACCCCCCTACATTCATGTACACTTAGCACTATCAGGCTTGATTCATGTTTTTTAAAAGCCCTCTGAAGATCACTGGGCCTTACACTCAGGCTAGGATAAATGATGCACACTTGTGTCCTTGTATGAATTTTTGGACATACCTGCTACATCCATGCAGTGACTGGCATGATAACGATGGGCAAAGAGCCACTTCTATAATGAGTCCAAGTTTCATATCACATTTTAATTATCAGTATGGCAATATCAATAAATCACGGTAATGCTATATTGATCCCCATGGTTGTCATAGTTATCAATATGCTGGTATTGTTGGTGTTGGTACTTTAAAGATGGTATTTGGCCTGTTACATTCTCTTCACTTGTCAAGAGTATAGGCTATATTGTATGGGGTAAAGGCTGATGACTGACAAGTGAATTAGCTCTGTTGGCAAGAGCCATTCTGTTCGTGAACATGATCCTGCAGATAGATAGCGGCCAGAGCTGTGGCTTATTACAGATAATCCACTCAGGAGTAGGCCTACACTGACATACTTATCTGGGTTGTTCAAGGGCAATATGTATGTATGGCTCGAGCCTTGGGGAAATCTGTACTCATTTGCTTCGTCAGTCAGTCTTCAGGGGGAGGAAGGGTGCTGTAGAATGGGTGTAAAACAAAAACATTCTAATAGATGCAACTCTGAAGCAAATAGAAAAGTTTGAAAGTGTACATACTGCATATTCACTTAAGTGGATTTGAACGGAAATGTATGGAGGACTTTAGAGAGATATGCTGAAGTCGGTACTTCTGTCAGACACAACCAAGTTTATAGATTAACGCTCAGGGATGATGCTCTCCCATTTGCATACAGTACTGCTCTCATTTACTATCCTACCAATTAATGTAGCTTATCATCTCAGACGTAGACTCTGTTTGAAATATGATCCAACTGCATCAATGATAAGATGGTTATCCTGCCAGATACAATGTAGGTCACAGTGAACGATAGAGTATAGGTTTTTTAAGGCAATGATGAGAGAAGGGGGTGGCAGCAGTGGTTTTGACTGTGACAGCTGGTTGAACAGCCAGTTTAATGGAACTCTATCTGTTAGCAGCTCTACAGTTGACCGCCTGTCACTCTCATCAGGCCGCTGTGACACCATGATGCTGGTCACAGATTATAGTCATCCAAGCCATAGCCTGGTACCTTTTTTTTTATTATTATAATTACTTTTTTAATTGAATATTAAAATATACAATCTACTTGCAGTGAAGCCGCTCAACATTTACATCACATTCAGTCATCTAACAGACTCCCATCCAGAGCCACCCACAGAAGCAACCAGGGTCAACGCCCTGCTCAAGGGCACGTCGACAGATCTCCCACAAGGTCTTTGACCGTCATTCTATCCCCCGCCCAGCAACTCCCACTTGTCTCCAATTCCACATCCCAACCCTCAGCTTCCCTCAGCCCATCCCACCTATCTCTGCTGGCCAACCACTTCACATTTCTACGCACCATATATCTTTCAACTATGTTATGATGTTTAACATACAATTTTAATCTATCTCATCAAATAGAATCCACAGATTACGAGTTGAAGATAAATACTTTTACTAAGAGTTTTAGTAATTGACTGCCCAGGTCTCTTCAGATCTCCCAACAATGCTATTTCTAGTGTCAATTTTAGATTCATGTTGTGCTTTTTCAGCCATTCCTGAACCTCAGACCAGAAACAGGCTACCTGAGGGCAATACCAAAACAAATGGTCAATTGATTCTGTATCCTTACAAGAAAATCTGCAGAGTTGCGATGATTCTATGCCCCAAATATTCAACATTTTGTTGGTGGCAAGAATTCTGTACAATAATTTTAGCTGAAAAGCACAAAGTCTTGAATCTTGCATCGTTTTATACATCAACTCATACACCCTGTACCATGGAATCGGTACATCAAAAATCTCTTCTCAACTATTTTGCAATCTGTATGTCACAGCTGTCAACATCCTGGTCCTCAAATGAAACTGATATACAGTGGGGAGAACAAGGATTTGATACACTGCTGACTTTGCAGGTTTTCCTACTTACAAAGCATGTAGAGGTCTGTAATTTTTATCATAGGTACACTTCAACTGTGAGAGACGGAATCTAAAACAAAAATCCAGAAAATCACATTGTATGATTTTTAAGTAATTAATTTGCATTTTATTGCATGACATAAGTATTTGATCACCTACCAACCAGTAAGAATTCCGGCTCTCACAGACCTGTTAGTTTTTCTTTAAGAAGCCCTCCTGTTCTCCACTCATTACCTGTATTAACTGCACCTGTTTGAACTCGTTACCTGTATAAAAGACACCTGTCCACACACTCAATCAAACAGACTCCAACCTCTCCATAATGGCCAAGACCAGAGAGCTGTGTAAGGACATCAGGGATAAAATTGTAGACCTGCACAAGGCTGGGATGGGCTACAGGACAATAGGCAAGCAGCTTGGTGAGAAGGCAACAACTGTTGGCACAATTATTAGAAAATGGAAGAAGTTCAAGATGACGGTCAATCACCCTCGGTCTGGGACTCCATGCAAGATCTCACCTCGTGGGGCATCAATGATCATGAGGAAGGTGAGGGATCAGCCCAGAACTACACGGCAGGACCTGGTCAATGACCTGAAGAGAGCTGGGACCACAGTCTCAAAGAAAACCATTAGTAACACACTACGCCGTCATGGATTAAAATCCTGCAGCGCACGCAAGGTCCCCCTGCTCAAGCCAGCGCATGTCCAGGCCCGTCTGAAGTTTGCCAATGACCATCTGGATGATCCAGAGGAGGAATGGGAGAAGGTCATGTGGTCTGATGAGACAAAAATAGAGCTTTTTGGTCTAAACTCCACTCGCCGTGTTTGGAGGAAGAAGAAGGATGAGTACAACCCCAAGAACACCATCCCAACCATGAAGCATGGAGGTGGAAACATAATTATTTGGGGATGCTTTTCTGCAAAGGGGACAGGATGACTGCACCGTATTGAGGGGAGGATGGATGGGGCCATGTATCGCGAGATCTTGGGCAACAACCTCCTTCCCTCAGTAAGAGCATTGAAGATGGGTCGTGGCTGGGTCTTCCAGCATGACAACGACCCGAAACACACAGCCAGGGCAACTAAGGAGTGGCTCCGTAAGAAGCATCTCAAGGTCCTGGAGTGGCCTAGCCAGTCTCCAGACCTGAACCCAATAGAAAATCTTTGGAGGGAGCTGAAAGTCCTTATTGCCCAGCGACAGCCCCGAAACCTGAAGGATCTGGAGAAGGTCTGTATGGAGGAGTGGGCCAAAATCCCTGCTGCAGTGTGTGCAAACCTGGTCAAGACCTACAGGAAACGTATGATCTCTGTAATTGCAAACAAAGGTTTCTGTACCAAATATTAAGTTCTGCTTTTCTGATGTATCAAATACTTATGTCATGCAATAAAATGCAAATTAATTACTTTAAAATCATACAATGTGATTTTCTGGATTTTCTGGATTTTCTATTTTTATTCCTCCGCCAGTTTTGATCCTTTATATTGGGCAGACAGACCAGTTCCCTACCTCCTCCCGCTGCTACCTGCCTCCTCCATTTTCGAGGTAGTGCTGTAATCAATTGGTTGTAATCTTGGATTGAGAATACCTTCCCATACAATTCTGATAACTCCATGAAAGACATAACTCTACCATTCCAATTTACAATATCATTTAAAAACAAAATACCCGTTTCAAACATCTTCACCATAAATACAGATATTTCATCGACCAGCACATTTGAGTTCAGCCATAATATGTGTTGTAATATTTGTTCTATCTTTTCAGGGCGATGAAATTGAAATTGTAACCAGCTCTGCAATGCTTGCTTGAAAAGGAGAGAACGTTACACATTGCAATCTGCACAAAGCTTTTCTTAGTAATCTATTTGAGAACCATTTAGGGTTCAAGTAAAACTTTTGTATAAGTGAAGCTTTAACAGAGAGGTTTAGTGCTTTTATATTTAATAATCTCAACCCACCCAGTTCATATTCATTATATAGATAGGCACGCTTTATCTTGTCTGGTTTAGCATCCAAATAAAGTGAAATATTTTTTGCTCATATGATTTGATAAAAACAAATCATCAGGAGTAGGCAGTGCCATAAGTAAGTGAGTAAACTGTAGGATCTTGTCTATTTTTCCATCACAACATTGAAGTTTAAGAGGCCTCCAGTTTTTTAGATAGACTGGATCTTTATATTTGCCATCTGGGTCTTGTTTTAATAATAGTGAAATCAGACCTTCCTGCTGAGTACCTGACAGACTACTATTTCCATAGGAGTAGTTAAAACAAGCTAATAATGGAGCTTTGAGTATATCAAAAAAGGCTTGATATATCTCTACCGGTATGCCATCAAGCCCTGGGGTTTTTCCAGACTGAAAGGATTTAATAGCCTCAAAGTTCTTCCTCTGTAATTTGGCCTTTTTGTACATTTGATAATTTTCAATTTTTTGTGTTATTTGGAAAGAATTCCTTACAGTAATCGTCATTCAGAGAGTGAGGATGAGACGGAAAAGGAAACATCTGCAAAAAATATTTAGCTTCCTCTTTTAAAATATAATTCGGAGAATCATAGATGACTCCGTCTTTAGTAACGAGTTTCTGCACATTCTTTTTGGTAGCGTTCCTGTGTTGGAGATTCAGGAATTTTTCACCATATTCCATCCAGTTTGCTTTTTTTCTGTAATAGATTACATTAGATCGTTCTTGAATAAGTTCCTCCATTTATTTTTGTTTTTCCTCTAACTTATTTTGTATCTCTGTAGTATCATTTGTATTGCTATCTACCTGTACTATTAGTTCATGTATTTCCCTTGTTAGTCTTGCCTCTTTAGACAGAAACTGCTTTTTTATTATTGATGAATATTTAATTTAATTGAATGACCTCCGAAGGTACATTTTAAAAGTATCCCAAACAATAAGGGGATTTGCTGAACCTATATTGTAGTGGTACCTGCCAACTCCTATAGTCATGTGCACACCATAGGAGTTGGCAAGACAGCACAATCAGATCTGGGACCAGAATACCCAAGTCAGGCCAGCTGCAAGTAGCAATTCAAAGAGAATGAAGAACATTGCAATGGGGTGCCTATCAGTCTTTGAACTTTGCTGCTTGCTACTGCAAATGCTGCAGAAGTCAAACGCAATAGAGGAGATGTCAGATAAAGCTAATGAAATGCTTAGGCTGCACTAAAGTTGAATATATTAGCTTTATGAGTTCAGCAGAACTGGAGGCAGAGAGAGAGAGAGAGACATCTTTCTCACAATAAACGTATAAATGTTCAGTGGTTCTTCACACAAATAGGGTACTGAAAAGAACTGAATGGTACATTTACAAGGATAAAATAAAAGCATCATCTTTGGTGTCTAGTGTTTGCATGGATGGCACTGTAAATGGGATTTTTTAAATCAAAAATACAATAATGCATTTGCAATCACCTTCATTACAAAATATCCTCTCTACATGTACCAAATCATGTGCTCTCCACATGAAATGGACTGGTAAAAGTCATATAATAGTAATGAAGGTGACAGCAAATGGATTTTACCAATCAATTCCCTCACCTATTACCAAGGAGAGTCATACTTTATCCCACCCCCACATTACGCTATTTTCTCTCTTTTCATCCTCCATAATCTCCAATTTAACTCTCTAATGAATCCAAAGATACCACAGCCTGCTCAATTCTCCTATCGATTCCTCTCATTCACAGGCCTAATGCAGGATTGACTGAAACAAATAACTCTTAACCAAAGCAAGCTAACGGGGCATGAGGGGCCAATTGCAACCATCGATGGCCAGCAGATCATTGCCAGCTGATCTCTCATTAAACCATCAATACACGCTAAATTCACCCGCACAGCTGATATAAATTATAACCATTATTGGTCACTTCATTACCGCTCCCAAAAAGCTGATGTTGGTGTTATCTTAGTCCTGCTTGCTACCAAAGTCTTTCAAGATATGTTCGCCCTGCGGTGGGTATTATCACTGGAACAACTTAGTCCTACTTTTTAAGCAGACTAAGGGCGATTTTATCTATTTGACAATCATTCCGTACAACTGAAGTATAAAGTATTTCCTCATTTACAACAGCAAATCTACTGTGGCAATTTACCTGACATGTTGTATGAATGGAAAACGAATGTTGGTGTAGCCTTTTCTTATTATTTTATTAGTTTCCAATTGATGTAATTAAATACAACTGGTTTGTTATGGACATTTCTTATCAAGATCGGGGGTAGAATATCCCCGGACTGTCCATATTTGAAATTTGTAACTTAATCACTTGAAAGTTTCTTAAAGTGCAGTCTTAAAAACCATCAAGCGCTATGATGAAACTGGCTTTCATGAGGACCGCTACAGGGATGGAAGCCTCAGAAATTGTAGCCCAAATAAATGCTTATAATAATATGATATGCCATTTAGCAGATGCTTTTATCCAAAGCAACTTACAGTCATGTGTGCACACATTTTTACGTATGGGTAGTCCCGGGGATCGAACCCACTACCCTGGCGTTACAAGCGCCATGCTCTACCAATTGAGCTACAGAGAACCACCAGGCCTTCATGGTCGAATTGCTGCAAAGAAACCACGACTAAAGGACAGCAATAGTAAGAAGAGACCTGCTTGGACCAAGAAACACAAGCAATGGACATTAGACCGGTGGAAATGTGTCCTTTGGTCTGGTGTCCAAATTGGAGATTTTTAGTTCCAACTGCCGTGTCTTTGTGAGACGCGGTGTGGATTAGTGGATGATCTCTGCATGTGTAGTTCCACCGTAAAGCATGGAGGAGGAGGTGTTATGGTGTGGGGGTGCTTTGCTGGTGACACTGTCTGTGACTTATTTAGAATTCAAGGCATACTTAACCAGCATGGTTACCACAGCATTCTGCAGTAATACGCCATCCCATCTGGTTTGGTCTTAGTGGGACTATCATTTGTTTTACAACAGGACAATGACCCAACACACCTCCAGGCTGTGTAAGGGCTATTTTACCAAGAAGGAGAGTGATGGAGTGCTGCATCAGATGACCTGGCCTCCACAATCCCCCGTCCTCAACACAATTGAGATGGTTTAGGATGAGTCAGACGGCAGAGTGAAGGAAAAGCAGCCAACAAGTGCTCAGCATATGTCGGAACTCCTTCAAGACGGTTGGAAAAGCATTCCAGGTGAAGCTATGAGAGAATGCCAAGAGTGTGCAAAGCTGTCATCAAGGCAAAGGGTGGCTATTTGAAGAATATCAAATATAAAATATATTTTGATTTGTTTAACTATTTTTTGGTTACTACATGATTCCATAAATTTCATAGTTTTGATGTCTTTACTATTATTCTACAATGTAGAAAATAGTAAAAATAAAGAAAAACCCTTGAATGAGTAGGTGTGTCCAAACTTTTGACTGGTACTGTTTATAAAAAATAAAATAAAAAAGACTTTATTATTTTCCGTTAACCCTACCATCCCTCCCCTAATTGGAGTAAACTAATGGACAACAACATTTAGGCTTATACTTCCAGCTTACAGTGCATTCGGAAAGTATTCAGACACCTTGATTTTTCCACATTTTGTTACTTTACAGCGTTATTCAAAAATTGATACAATTGATTTTTTCTTCCTCAATCTACACACAATACCCCATAAAGACAAAGCAAAAACAGGTTTGTAGAATTTTTTGGCAAATGTATTAAATAAAAAAAACTGAAATATCACATTTACGTAAGTATTCAGAACCTTTACTCAGTACTTTGTTGAAGCACCTTTGCAGTGATCACAGCCTCAAGTCTTCTTGGGTATGACACTACAAGCTTGGCACACCTGTATTTGGGGAGTTTCTCCCATTCTTCTCTGCAGATCCTCTCAAGCTCTGTCAGGTTGGATGGGGAGTGCTGCTGCACAGCTATTTATATATCTGGCACCGACGAAGATGGCGGTCTCGCGATTAGCTCTATGGAAACTTTGTGGTATTTTGTTTTTTTATGTATTATTTGTTTTTTTTACATTTTTAGCTCAGGAAGTGTTTTGTATCATTACATACTCACCAGCATTATGACCAGGAATACGACTTTCCCGAAAAATATCATTTTTTGGCTCTCCCCAGGGCAATTGAACTGATTCCAGCGGCTGACCCAAAACATTGCCGGCGGAGGAGAGGCACTCGGACTGGCCTGCTGGTTCGACTTAGGAGGCGCGCACACCACCAACCGCTTCCAAGTATATTTCTCGCTAATGTTCAGTCTTTGGATAACAAAGTCGACGAGCTCAGGGCCTGTAACATACTTTGTTTCACGGAAACATGGCTCTCTCGGGATATTCTGTCGAAATCGGTCCAGCCAGATGGGTTTTCAGTTCATCGTGCAGACAGGAATAAATATCTCTCCGGGAAGCAGAAGGGCGGAGGTGTGTGTTTCATGATTAACGACTCATGGTGTAATTATAGTAACATACAGAACTCAAGTACTTTTGTTCACCCGACCTAGAACACCTCACAATCAAATGCCGACCGTATTATCTCCCAAGATAATTTTCTTCGGTTATAGTCACGGCCGTGTATATCCCCCCTCAAGCCGATACCACGACGGACCTCAAAGAACTTCACTGGACTTTATGCAAACTGGAAACCACATATACTGAGGCTATATTTAATGTAGCTGGGGATTTTAACAAAGCAAATTTGAGGACTAGGCTGCCGAAGTTCTATCAACATATCGACTGCTGTACTCGGGCTGCTAAAGTTCTCGACCATTGCTATTCGACCATTGCTGACAAACTGAAATGGTCCACCCACACAGACAGTGTGGTGAAGAAGGCGCAACAGAGCTCTTCAACCTCAGGAGGCTGAAGAAATTTGTCTTGGCACCTAAAACCCTCACAAACTTTTACAGATGCACAATTGAGAGCATCCTGTCGGGCTGTATCACCGCCTGGTACGGCAACTGCACCACCCGCAAACGCAGGGCTCTCCAGAGGGTGGTGCGGTCTGCCGAACGCATTACAGGGGGCAAACTACCCACCCTCCAGGACACCTACAGCACCCGATGTCACAGGAAGGCCAAAAAGATCATCAAGAACAACAACCACCCGAGCCACTGCCTGTTCACCTCGCTATCATCCAGAAGGTGAGGTCAGTACAGGTGCATCAAAGCTGGGACCGAGAGACTGAAAAACAGCTTCTATCTCAAGGCCATCAGACTGTTAAATAGCCATCACTAGCATATTAGACGCTGCTGCTGCCTATTGAAATCACTGGCCACTTTAAGAAATGGAACACTAGTCACTTTAATAATGTTTACATATCTTGCATTACTCATCTCATATGTATATACTGTATTCTATAATATTCTACTGTATCTTAATCCATGCTGCTCTGTCATTGCTCGTCCATATAAATTATGTACAGTGAGGGAAAAAAGTATTTGATCCCCTGCTGATTTTGTACGTTTGCCCACTGACAAAGAAATGATCAGTCTATAATTTTAATGGTAGGTTTATTTGAACAGTGAGAGACAGAATAACAACAACAAAATCCAGAAAAACACATGTCGAAAATTTTATAAATTGATTTGCATTTTAATGAGGGAAATAAGTATTTGACCCCCTCTCAATCAGAAAGATTTCTGGCTCCCAGGTGTCTTTTATACAGGTAACGAGCTGAGATTAGGAGCACACTCTTAAAGGGAGTGCTCCTAATCTCATCTTGTTACCTGTATAAAAGACACCTGTCCACAGAAGCAATCAATCTATCAGATTCCAAACTCTCCACCATGGCCAAGACCAAAGAGCTCTCCAAGGACGTCAGGGACAAGATTGTAGACCTACACAAGGCTGGAATGGGCTTCAAGACCATCGCCAAGCAGCTTGGTGAGAAGGTGACAACAGTTGGTGTGATTATTCGCAAATGGAAGAAACACAAAAGAACTGTCAATCTCCCTCTGCCTGGGGCTCCATGCAAGATCTCACCTCGTGGAGAGAACGGTGAGGAATCAGCCCAGAACTACACGGGAGGATCTTGTCAATGATCTCAAGGCAGCTGGGACCATAGTCACCAAGAAAACAATTGGTAACACACTACGCCGTGAAGGACTGAAATCCTGCAGCGCCCGCTGTGCAAGAAAGCACATATACAGGCCCATCTGAAGTTTGCCAATGAACATTTGAATGATTCAGAGGAGAACTGGGTGAAAGTGTTGTGGTCAGATGAGACCAAAATCGAGCTCTTTGGCATCAACTCAACTCGCCGTGTTTGGAGGAGGAGCAATGCTGCCTATGACCCCAAGAACACCATCCCCACCGTCAAACATGGAGGTGGAAACATTATGTTTGGGGGTGTTTTTCTGCTAAGGGGACAGGACAACTTCACTGCAGCAAAGGGACGATGGACGGGGCCATGTACCGTCAAATCTTGGGTGAGAAGCTCCTTCCCTCAGCCAGGGCATTGAAAATGGGTCGTGGATGGGTATTCTAGCATGACCCTGACCCAAAACACACGGCCACAAAGGAGTGGCTCAAGAAGAAGCACAGTAAGGTCCTGGAGTGGCCTAGCCAGTCTCCAGACCTTAATCCCATTGAAAATCTGTGGAGGGAGCTGAAGGTTCGAGTTGCCAAACGTCAGCCTCGAAACCTTAATGACTTGGAGAAGATCTGCAAAGAGGAGTGGGACAAAATCCCTCCTGAGATGTGTGCAAACCTGGTGGCCAACTACAAGAAACGTCTGACCTCTGTGATTGCCAACAAGGGTTTTGCCACCAAGTACTAAGTCATGTTTTGCAGAGTGGTCAAATACTTATTTCCCTCATTAAAATGCAAATCAATTTATAACATTTTTGACATGCGTTTTTCTGGATTTTGTTGTTGTTATTCTGTCTCTCACTGTTCAAATAAACCTACCATTAAAATTATAGCCTGATCATGTCACGGTTTCGGCCGAGGCTGCTCCTCCTCCTGGTTCGGGCAGGCTTCGGCGGTCGTCGTCCCCGGAGTACTAGCTGCCACCGATCTATGTTTCATGTTCGTTTGGTTTTGTCTTGATGTTGTACACCTGTGTCTCGTTAGTCCTCGTTAGTGTCCTATTTAGTTCTCGTTGTGTGTGTTTGTCTTTGTGTGTGATTGCTCTTCTGTTTCGTGTTGGAGCTACGTACTTCCCTCCAGTGTTTTGGAGAGGTTTTTCGCACATGTTAGTGCGCCGTTTGTTTGACGCCTGTGTGCGCCGTTATTTCGCCTTCGGGCTTATTGTGCTTATTTTCTACGTGAATATTGCACTAAAGTCTTTTGGACTGAGCTTCTGCGTCCTGCGCTTGATTCATGCACCACACCCACCTTCAGCACCCCTTGACAGAATCACACACCAAAATGGAATCAGCAGGATCTGCAGTTACGCCTGAGTCGCTCGAGGAGCATGTTCGCGGCCAAGATGACCAGATACGACAACTGGGGACCGCTCTACAGTACGTCATCAACACCCTGCACCGATGGGAGGCCAGCGGGGTACCCACACCTCCACCTACCCTGCCAACCCCATCGGCCGGTCCACCAGTCCCAGGTCCGGAACCCAGGGGGATTCGGCTCTCGCTCCCGAGGGCGTATGACGGAACAGCTGCCGGGTGTCAGGGGTTCCTCCTGCAGGTGGAGCTCTACCTGGCCACTGTACACCCGGTGCCCTCGGGACACGAGAGCGTTTCCGCCCTCATCTCCTGTCTCACGGGCAAGGTGTTGGAGTGGGCTAACGCAGAGTGGAGGAAGATGGACGCCAACACCATCTCCTACGCCGAGTTCTCCCGCCGCTTCAAGGCCGTGTTCGACCATCCACCTGAGGGCAAAGCGGCGGGGGAGCGTCTAGTCCACCTGAGACAGGGGAGGAGGAGCGCACAGGCGTTTGCTCTAGAGTTCCGGACTCTAGCGGCGGACGCAGGGTGGAATTAACGGGCCCTCATCGACTATTTTCGATGTAGCCTACGGGAGGACGTTCAACGTGAGTTGGCCTGCAGGGATACCCATCTCACCTTCGACCAGTTGGTCGATATGTCCATCCGTCTGGACACCCTGCTGGCCACCCGTGGACGTCCCGAGGGGGGTCCGTCCATTCCGCCCTCCGTCACCTCCGAGCCGAGCCCTATGGAGCTCGGGGGTGCCGGCGCTAGAGAAAGGAGGAGGAGGAGCCCGAGGGGGCCTGTCTCCTGCACCAAGTGCGGTCGTGGAGGGCACACTGCGGCCAGGTGCTGGGGAGGGTTCTCCGGGGGAGAAGACAACAGGCCACGCACTGGGGGGGCCTCCCAGGTGAGTAGACGTCCCACTTACCCAGAGCTTTCTGTTGCGCACTTTTGTATACCTGTGTGTTTTCCACAGGTTGCACCTCATTCCCAGCATAAGGCGCTAGTAGATTCAGGCGCAGCTGGGAATTTTGTTGATCGGAAGTTTTGCTTAGATTTAGGGATCCCTCTCCTACCTGTTGACAAACCTTTTCCCGTTCATGCCTTAGATAGCCGCCCGTTGGGGTCTTGGTTGATTAGGGAGATCACAGCACCACTTAGGATGTGTGCGCAGGGGGGTCATGAAGAGACTATACAGCTGTATCTGATCGACTCTCCTGCGTACCCAGTGGTGCTGGGAATTCCCTGGTTAAGCACCCATAACCCTGCTATTTCGTGGCAACAGAGGGCTCTCGATGGGTGGTCTGCTCAGTGCGAGGGGCGATGTCTGGGTGTTTCCGTGGGGGCGACTTCGGTGGAAAGTCCAAACCAAGTGCCCGCACTGCACATTCCGCCTGAATATGGGGATTTAGCTCTCGTGTTTAGTAAAACTAGGGCGACGCAGTTGCCTCCTCATAGACAGGGGGATTGTGCGATTGATCTCCAGGCAGGAGCAGCGCTCCCACGGAGCCACGTGTATCCTTTGTCTCAAGAGGAGAGAAAAGCTATGGAGACTTACATAGCCGAATCTTTGAGACAGGGATACATTCGGCCCTCCACTTCTCCCGCCTCCTCGAGTTTCTTTTTTGTGAAGAAGAAAGATGGAGGGTTGCGCCCGTGCATTGATTACCGTGGTCTCAATCAGATTACTGTGAAATACAGGTATCCACTCCCTCTGATTGCGACCATGACAGAGTCATTGCATGGAGCGCGGTTTTTCACAAAATTGGATCTCAGGAGCGCGTATAACTTGGTGCGCATTAGGGAGGGCGACGAATGGAAGACAGCGTTTAGTACCACGTCAGGTCATTTCGAATATCTCGTCATGCCATATGGGTTGATGAATGCTCCATCAGTCTTCCAATCCTTCGTAGATGACATTTTCCGGGATATGCAGGGACAAGGGGTGGTCGTGTACATTGATGACATTCTGGTGTACTCGTCTACCCGAGCCGAGCATATAACCCTGGTGCGTCGTGTATTGAGGAGGCTGTTGGAGCACGACCTATATGTCAAGGCAGAGAAATGTCTGTTTTTCCAGGAGTCGGTCTCCTTTTTGGGTTATCGGTTGTCCGCGTCAGGGGTGAGAATGGAGGTGGATCGTGTGTCCGCTGTGCGTAATTGGCAAACTCCAACCACTGTAAAAGAGGTGCAGCAGTTCTTGGGCTTTGCGAATTACTACCGGAGGTTTATCCGTGGTTTTGGACAGGTGGCAGCTCCCATCACGTCCCTTCTAAAAAGGGGGTCCGGTGCGCCTGCAGTGGTCAGCTGATGCGGACAGGGCCTTTAGGAGACTGAAGGACCTGTTTACGTCGGCTCCGGTGCTGGCGCATCCGGATCCCGCATTACCCTTTCAGGTTGAGGTAGACGCGTCTGAGGCTGGTATAGGGGCCGTTCTCTCTCAACGGTCCGGCACGCCACCTAAACTCCGCCCCTGTGCTTTTTACTCAAAAAAGCTCAGCCCGGCGGAGCGTAACTATGACGTTGGGGACAGGGAGCTGTTAGCTGTAGTTCAAGCCCTTAAGGTGTGGAGGCATTGGCTTGAGGGGGCTCAACACCCTTTCCTCATTTTGACTGACCATCGGAACCTGGAGTACATCCGGGCAGCGAGGAGACTGAACCCTCGCCAGGCTCGATGGAGTATGTTTCTCACCAGGTTCGTATTTAAAATCACGTACATCCCTGGGTCCCAGAATGGTAAGGCAGATGCGCTGTCCCGGCGGTATGACACGGAGGAGAGGTCCGTTGAGCCTACTCCCATACTACCGGAGTCTTGCCTTGTGGCACCGGTGGTGTGGGAGGTCGATGCCGAAATCGAGCGAGCGTTGCGTACCGACCCCAGCCCTCCACAGTGTCCTGAGGGTCGGAAGTACGTTCCGCTCGAGATTCGGGATCGACTCATTTACTGGGCTCACACGTCACCCTCCTCTGGACATCCGGGTATTGGCCGGACAGTGCATTGCCTTAGCACTAAATACTGGTGGCCCACTTTGGCTAGGGATGTGAGGGTTTATGTCTCCTCCTGCTCGGTGTGCGCCCAGTGTAAGGCGCCCCGACATCTGCCCAGGGGTAAGTTACAACCCCTGCCCGTTCCACAACGACCATGGTCCCACCTCTCGGTGGATTTTGTGACAGACCTTCCCCTCTCGCAGGGGAATACCACCATCCTGGTCGTTGTGGACCGGTTCTCTAAGGCCTGTTGTCTTCTCCCTATGTCGGGTCTTCCTACTGCCCTACAGACCGCTGAGGCCCTATTTACCCACGTCTTCCGGCATTACGGGGTACCCGAGGATATAGTGTCTGATCGAGGCCCCCAGTTTACCTCCCGTGTTTGGAGAGCGTTCATGGAGCGTTTGGGGGTCTCGGTTAGCCTTACCTCAGGGTACCACCCGGAGAGTAACGGGCAGGTAGAACGTGTCAACCAGGATGTGGGTAGGTTTCTGAGGTCGTATTGCCAGGGCCGGCCGGAGGAGTGGGCACGGTACATTCCCTGGGCCGAGATGGCCCAGAACTCTCTCCGCCACTCCTCTACCAACCTAACCCCCTTCCAATGTGTGTTAGATTACCAGCCGGTTCTGGCACCTTGGCAGCAGAGCCAGATCGAGGCCCCTGCGGTGGATGATTGGATGAGGCGCTCGGAAGAGACGTGGAACGCTGCCCACGTCCACCTGCAGCGGGCCGTCCTTCGTCACAAGGCGAGCGCCGATCTCCACCGCAGTGAGGGGCCGGTGTACGCACCCGGTGATCGAGTCTGGCTCTCTACCAGAAACCTACCCCTCCGCCTGCCCTGCCGGAAGCTGGGTCGGCGGTTTGTGGGGCCCTTTAAAGTCCTGAGAAGATTGAACGAGGTGTGTTATAGGTTACATCTACCTGTTGAGTATAAGAATATTAACCCCTCGTTCCATGTGTCTCTTCTCAGGCCGGTGGTAGCTGGTCCACTCCAGGACAATGAGATAGGGGAGACTCCTCCGCCCCCACTGGACATCGAGGGGGCTCCGGCGTACACCGTTCGGTCCATCTTGGACTCAAGACGCCGGATGGGGGGTCTCCAGTATCTCGTGGAGTGGGAGGGGTACGGCCCGGAGGAGCGGTGTTGGGTGCCGCGGAGGGACATCCTAGACCCATCTCTCCTGTCGGAGTTCCACCGGGACCATCCCGCGCGCCCTGCTCCGCGTCCTCCTGGTCGTCCCCGAGGCCGGGGTCGGCGCACGGCTGGAGCCGCGCGTCAAGGGGGGGGTACTGTCACGGTTTCGGCCGAGGCTGCTCTTCCTCCTGGTTCGGGCAGGCTTCGGCGGTCGTCGTCCCCGGAGTACTAGCTGCCACCGATCTATGTTTCATGTTCGTTTGGTTTTGTCTTGATGTTGTACACCTGTGTCTCGTTAGTCCTCGTTAGTGTCCTATTTAGTTCTCGTTGTGTGTGTTTGTCTTTGTGTGTGATTGCTCTTCTGTTTCGTGTTGGAGCTACGTACTTCCCTCCAGTGTTTTGGAGAGGTTTTTCGCACATGTTAGTGCGCCGTTTTTTTGACGCCTGTGTGCGCCGTTATTTCACCTTCGGGCTTATTGTGCTTATTTTCTACGTGAATATTGCACTAAAGTCTTTTGGACTGAGCTTCTGCGTCCTGCGCTTGATTCATGCACCACACCCACCTTCAGCACCCCTTGACAGATCATGTATTTGTCAGTGGGCAAACGTACAAAATCAGCAGGGGATCAAATACTTTTTTCCCTCACTGTATCTGTTTTTTATTTGTAATACATTTGCAAAAATTTCTAAAAACCAGTTTTCGCTTTGTCATGATTGGGTATTGTGTCATTGATGTAAAAAAATAAATAATCAATTTTAGAATAAGGCCGTAACATAACAAAATGTGGAAAAAGTCAATGGTTCGGAATACTTTCCAAATGCATTTAGGATTGCCTAAATACTATATCCATTTTATTGACACAGTTAATTTGACAATAGTTATCTTTTGTTTTTAGTCCCATCTTTCAGCTCCACTGAACCTCTCCCATCTATCTCTGAACACCATCCAGTTTTGATTTCTATTTGCCATATATTTTTCAACTGTGCTATGATGTTTCACAAAAGTTCTGAACCTTTCTATTCTCATAGATTCTACATATTGTAAATTAAAAATAAACATTTTTGCTAAGAGTATTATATTATTGATCGATTGACTATTACTTTTTAAATTACCCAGTAGTGCTATTTACAGAGGGGGACAACTTGGCAGCGGGTCTGGGGGTCCTCCCATTTTTTTGGGGCAATCTTATATGACCCATGGCCCTTCTAGACGTCTGTATTTACAATAACAAAAAGTATGCAAAAATGCCCACAGTCATCAAGCTAGGTAAGAGATTATTAAATATGTTTAAGTGATTGATAAGACTGAACTAGATCCATGATAATTAAATAATCAATATTGTGTTGCACCTTTAACCAATAGCCTAACAAATTAACAACTCTTATAAATAAAGTACAAAGACAACTTTTGATTGTCTTTAAGATATAAAATGTCAGCCAGACCACCCAGCCAACCCGAGCCGCCTTCACCCCCGACCCCCACCTGTCTAGTCAATAACTCAACTCTCTCTCCCGACCCCCACCCGTCTAGTCAGTAACTCAACTCTCTCCCCGACCCCCACCAGTCTAGTCAATAACTCAACTCTCTCCCCAACACAACTTCCTTCCCATCTTTTTTTTATGTCTCAAGGGAAAGGTTTTGAAAACAATAGTTGAATGAAAACACACACACACACCTACACATTAACAACGGTACACCCTCCATATAATTCATATCATAGGCCTAATAGTACTGTAGAGCTCTTTTTAATTGCCCAGTATAGCTGGGTCGCCCCGTCCTGCCCCTAGGGATCCACGGCCCTGTAGCGCCCCAAACCAACACACCCCACTCAGCTTTAGGATCTTAGTGAAACATTCATTATTGAATGTTTCACTAAGGGCCAGGACTGAGCAGCCCAGCAGCTACGGATTGCCTAAATAGGTATCTCCCCTGACGTGGACATGTTTTCAATACACACTCCTTTTGTCATACAGTATTCCATATAAGGCATCCAGACCTTATGAAAGTTGCACAGTAGACCCTTAATCTTAAAACAAATATTGTGATACTGCACATAACTTGACATTTCTTCCATATATTGTGGGAGGATAACCAACCTTCCAATTAATGGCAATGCATTTATTAGCCACTATAAATGCTAGGTTATACAGTTTCTTCTGATAACAGTCTCCAGTATCAGCATTTCCAAGCAAACAAAACCAGGGAGGAGGGAGAATCTGTAGACATCCTGAGATAAAAGAACATACTCTTTGCCAGAATTCAGCCAGCCTTCACAAGACCACAGCATATGTAAATATGTCCCCTTTTGTGGTTTACACCTGCAGCAGAATAATACAATTTCTGAGTGCATGATATTCAGTTTCACTGGCATATAGTACATTCTATGGCTGGTCTGATTATATGAACATGACAAGGCATTCTATCATATCTGTATCCATTCATCATCATCAATAGCGTCTCCCAGGTCTTCCTCACATTTTTGTTATACATGTTTTGTGTCATCGGGAAAAGCCTCTATCAACCCTTGATACAGTTTGGAAATCAACTTTGGAGGTTTGTCAGACTGCCTTAAAATAGCATCTGGCTTGTCCAGTGTTTGCTGGACAGAGTGAATAAAGTGTTGAATCTGCCAAAAATCACCTCACCTCTATCACAGACTGGTCTTCCCTGGATGCCTGACCCTGCTGAGACCCCTGTCACCATCAGATCCTCCTAAAATGAGGCATGACAAAGACTTACCTTGGTGTACATTTATACATTATATTATCCAAGAATAGAATCAATGGTTCAATAATTGAAATTACCATTATTCCCAGATCCCAGACTGTAGCTTTAAGCTTAAGCTGCTGTCCTGTAGCTACAGTAGGTCTACCCATCAATTCAAGATGGAACTTTGTATCATTCACTGAATATACTGCAAAACTCACCTGAGCTTCCCTGGCTGTCTGACCCTGCTGGGACCCCTGTCACCATCTGATCCTGCTAAGACATGATGAGCATAGTGTTGTATACTGACTACACCAGAGGGCTGCATTCCTGAGGGATGCCTGCGGGACCTACAGGTCCCTGACAGAGATCATTGCGGGGCTGTCGGCATTTTTCATGCTGCAGGCGGGAGCGGGTGGTCAGACAGACGACTTTGGGATTAAAATATTTTTGTTGTCCCACAGATTATTTTGAAACGGTCCTCTTTGTGCTTTGTATGCATTAGCATTACCTATTGTATTAGAAGCACATCTTTTTCATTTTATTCACACACTCAGAATTCGCTGCTTCAACTTCAGTAGCCTACCTCCCAGTTGGGCGTGAGAGTTCAAGTGCGCCTAGTATGTGTGGTCTCATTGAAATAGAGTAGGCTGCCTACATGGCCGGAGAATCATGTGGCAGTTAACTTGAATATTAAATTAACTTAAATATGATTAGACTGTAGTTTACTACAGCGTCTGTAAATAAATATTGATAATGAAAAGAAGTGGAGGGCGCTCAAACAACGCGAGTCGAAGTGCAATCAAAAAATGTAATCATCATTGAAAAGGAAAAGGCACGCATAGGTTAGGGTACAATGGTGAGCGAGCATTGCGCCTTTTCATTTTCAATAACTATGGATTACCAATTTATTTGTCTCTGCCTGCAAATCGTCCTCCTAAAAGGTAGGCTATATCCTATAAGACTATGCAAAACGTAGCAAGTGTCGCTGTCATCATTCTTGGTGCTTCCAGTTCAGTAGCCATACCTGCGAGATCAGGTGCGTGTGTGGTCTCCATTAAATACATGTATACATGGGCGGAGAAGCACGGGGCAGTTATCTTTCCAAGGAAATGTACTTCCTAAATAGTCCTATGATTAGGCTATTGTCACGGTTTCGGCCGAGGCTGCTCCTCTTCCTTGTTCGGGCAGGCTTCGGCGGTCGTCGTCTCCGGAGTACTAGCTGCCACCGTTCTATGTTTCATGTTCATTTGGTTTTGTCTGTTCATAACACCTGTCCCTTATTTGTGTCTTAATTGTTCCCTTATTTAGTTTCGTGTGTTTGGGTCAGGTGTTATGCGTGATTGTGAATGTCAGCTTGCCTCTACGTGTTTGGTTCTCTCGTTATTGTGTTTCGAGAGCTCGCACTGCGTGCGCTTTTCTTGTTGTTACCGCACTGTTGTTTTCGTGCGTAATTGTTCGCGCCACCCGGTTGGGTTGGCGACTTATTTGTGTTTGGACTCTAGTAAAGATCTGTTGAAGTCCTCCTGGTTTCCTGCACCTGATTCCTACTATTCCACCCACCACACTCTGACAGAATCACGCATCCTCACCATGGAATCAGCAGGAGCGACCGCGCCGACAGCCGAGATGGCTGAACGTCTTCGTGGTCAGGAGGACCGCATCAACCAGGTCTGTCATGCCCTGGAGGGGGTGATGAATACTCTGCACCGATGGGAGACCAGCGGGGTTCCCACACCTCCACGAACCGAACCAGCCCCATCGGTCAGCCCCCCTGTCTCATCTCCGGAACCTAGTGGGATTCGGCTCTCGCTCCCGAGGGCGTACGACGGCTCCACTGCCGGGTGTCAAGGGTTCCTGCTGCAGGTGGAGCTCTACCTCGCCACCGTACACCCGGCGCCCTCGGGACACGAGAGCGTCTCAGCCCTCATCTCCTGTCTCACCGGCAAGGCGTTGGAGTGGGCCAACGCCGAGTGGAGGAGAATGGACGCCGCTACCACGAACTATGCGGAGTTCTCCCGCCGCTTCCGTGCTGTGTTCGACCATCCACCGGAAGGGAAGGCGGCGGGGGAACGTCTATTCTACCTCCGACAGGGGATGAGGAGCGCCCAGGACTTTGCCTTAGAGTTTCGGACCCTAGCGGCTGACGCAGGGTGGAATGAGCGGGCCCATATCGACCATTTCCGCTGCAGCCTCCGAGAGGACGTCCAGCGAGAGTTGGCGTGCAGGGACACGTCGTTGACGTTCGACCAGCTGGTCGACATGGCCATCCGGCTGGATACCCTGCTCGCCACCCGTGGGCGTCCCGGAGGGGGGGGTTCGCCCATTCCACTCTCCAGCACCTCCGAGCCGAGCCCTATGGAGCTGGCGCTAGGGAACGGAGGAGGAGGAGCCCGAGGGGACCCGGCCCTTGCACCAACTGTGGTCGTGGAGGGCACACCGCGGCTAAGTGTTGGGGCGGGTCCTCCAGTGAGGGAGATGGCAGGTCACGCATTGGGGGGTCCCCCCAGGTGAGTAGGCGCCCTGCTTACCCAGAGCTTTCTGTCGTGCACCTAACCTTGCCTGTTTGTTTCCCACAGGTTGCACCTCGTTCCCAGCATAAGGCGCTGGTAGATTCAGGCGCAGCTGGGAATTTTGTAGATCGCCAGTTCTGTATAGAGTTAGGGATTCCCCTCCTTCCAGTGGATAAGCCTTTCCCCGTCCATGCCCTAGATAGCCGTCCGTTAGGGTCTGGGTTGATTAGGGAAGTCACAGCACCCCTTCAGATGACGGCGCAGGAGGGTCATGAGGAGAGAATTCAGCTCTATCTGATTGACTCTCCTGCGTATCCGGTAGTGCTGGGTCTTCCCTGGTTGATGACTCATGACCCTATTATTAGGTGGCGAGAGAAAGCTCTTAAAGGGTGGTCTGCTCAATGTGAGGGGCGGTGTCTGGGTGTTTCCATAGGGGCGACCTCGGTGGAGAGTCCGAATCTAATGCCAGCACTGCAGATTCCCCCCGAGTATGAGGATTTGGCACTGGCGTTCAGTAAGACTAGGGCGGCGCAGCTGCCGCCTCATAGACGGGGGGATTGTGCGATAGATCTCCAGTCAGGAGCAGCTCTCCCGCGGAGCCATGTGTATCCCTTGTCTCAAGAGGAGAGAAAGGCTATGGAGACATACATCTCTGAGTCTCTTAGACAGGGATACATACGGGCCTCCGTTTCACCCGCTTCCTCAAGTTTCTTTTTTGTGAAGAAAAAGGATGGAGGTCTGCGCCCGTGTATTGATTACCGCGGTCTCAATCAGATCACAGTGAAGTACAGCTATCCACTTCCTCTGATTGCGACTATGACGGAGTCACTGCACGGTGCGCAGTTCTTTACAAAATTGGATCTTAGGAGCGCATATAACTTGGTGCGCATTCGAGAGGGCGATGAATGGAAGACAGCGTTTAGCACGACTTCCGGACACTACGAGTATCTAGTCATGCCATATGGGTTGATGAATGCTCCCTCAGTCTTCCAATCCTTCGTCGATGAGATTTTCCGGGACATGCAGGGACAGGGAGTAGTTGTGTACATCGACGACATTCTGGTGTATAGTCCTACCCGTGCTGAGCATGTAGCCCTGGTGCGCCGAGTATTGAGGAGGCTGTTGGAGCATGACCTATATGTCAAGGCAGAGAAATGTCTGTTTTTCCAGAAGTCGGTCTCCTTTCTGGGTTACCAGTTATCTGCGTCAGGGGTGAAGATGGAGGTAGACCGGGTGTCAGCTGTGCGTAATTGGCAGACCCCAACCACTGTGAAGGAGGTGCAACGGTTCTTGGGTTTTGCGAATTATTACCGGAGGTTTATCCGGGGTTTTGGACAGGTGGCAGCTCCCATAACGTCTCTGTTAAAGGGGGGTCCGGTGCGCTTGCGGTGGTCAGCTGAGGCGGACAGGGCATTTGGGAGACTAAAGGACCTGTTTACCTCGGCGCCGGTGTTGGCGCATCCGGATCCCTCTTTACCGTTCCAAGTAGAGGTGGACGCGTCAGAGGCCGGGATAGGGGCCGTTCTTTCCCAGCGTTCTGGCACTCCACCTAAACTCCGCCCCTGTGCGTTCTACTCAAAGAAGCTCAGTCCGGCGGAGCGGAATTATGACGTAGGAGACAGGGAGCTGTTAGCCGTGGTACAGGCCCTAAAGGTGTGGCGGCATTGGCTCGAGGGGGCTCAACACCCTTTCCTCATTCTAACTGACCATCGTAACCTGGAGTACATCCGGGCAGCTAGGAGACTGAATCCTCGCCAGGCTCGCTGGACTATGTTCCTAGCCCGGTTTGTGTTTAAAATCACATACATCCCTGGGTCCCAGAACGGGAAGGCAGATGCTCTGTCTCGGCGGTATGACGCAGAGGAGAGGTCAGTTGAGTCCACGCCCATACTACCGGAGTCTTATCTGGTTGCTCCGGTGGTGTGGGAGGTTGATGGTGAGATCGAGCGGGCGTTACGCACCGACCCGAGTCCTCCACAGTGTCCTGTGGGTCGGACGTACGTTCCGCTCGAGGTACGCGATCGCCTCATTTGTTGGGCTCATACGTCCCCCTCCTCTGGCCATCCGGGTATCGGCCGGACAGTGCACTGTCTTAGCACGAAGTACTGGTGGCCAACGTTAGCTAGGGATGTGAGGATTTATGTCTCCTCCTGTTCGGTGTGTGCCCAGTGTAAGGCGCCCAGACATTTGCCCAGGGGTAAGTTACAACCCCTGCCTATTCCACAACGACCCTGGTCCCACCTCTCGGTGGATTTTGTTACCGACCTTCCCCCCTCACAGGGGAATACTACCATCCTGGTCGTTGTGGATCGGTTCTCTAAGGCCTGTCGTCTCCTTCCCATGCCGGGTCTACCCACTGCCCTACAGACCGCTGAGGCTCTGTTCACCCATGTCTTCCGGCATTACGGGGTACCCGAGGATATAGTGTCTGACCGAGGCCCCCAGTTCACCTCTAGAGTGTGGAGAGCATTTATGGAACGGTTGGGGGTTTCGGTAAGCCTTACCTCGGGGTACCACCCGGAGAGTAATGGGCAGGTTGAACGTGTCAACCAGGATGTGGGTAGGTTTCTGAGGTCATACTGTCAGGGCCGGCCGGAGGAGTGGGCGAGATATGTGCCCTGGGCCGAGATGGCACAGAACTCTCTTCGCCACTCCTCCACCCAACTAACCCCTTTTCAGTGTGTGTTAGGGTACCAGCCGGTTCTGGCACCATGGCATGAGAGCCAGATCGAGGCCCCCGCTGTGGATGAGTGGGTGCGGCGCTCGGAGGAGACGTGGGACGCTGCACACGTCCATCTGCAGCGTGCCATACGTCGACAGAAGACGAGCGCCGACCTACACCGCAGTGAGAGGCCAGTGTACGCACCTGGAGATCGAGTCTGGCTCTCAACCAGAAACCTGCCCCTCCGCCTGCCCTGCCGGAAGCTGGGTCGGCGGTTTGTGGGGCCATTTAAAGTCCTGAGGAGATTGAACGAGGTGAGTTATAGGTTAGAACTACCTGTTGATTACAAAAATATTAACCCCTCGTTCCATGTGTCTCTCCTCAGGCCGGTGGTAGCTGGTCCACTCCAGGACTTTGAGATTGAGGAGACTCCTCCGCCCCCGTTGGACATCGAGGGGGCTCCGGCGTACACCGTGAGGTCCATCCTGGATTCTAGACGCCGGATGGGGGGTCTTCAATATCTCGTGGAGTGGGAGGGGTACGGCCCGGAGGAGCGGTGCTGGGTGCCAAGGAGGGACGTATTAGACCAGTCCCTACTGACCGATTTCCATCGGGGTCATCCTGCGCGCCCTGCTCCGCGTCGTCCGGGTCGTCCCCGAGCTCCGGGTCGGCGCACGGCTG
This sequence comes from Coregonus lavaretus, assembly GCF_964263955.1. Taxonomy (NCBI): domain Eukaryota; kingdom Metazoa; phylum Chordata; class Actinopteri; order Salmoniformes; family Salmonidae; genus Coregonus; species Coregonus lavaretus. The sequence continues at coordinate 29,127,556 of NC_140007.1, read as the reverse complement.
GAGCCGCGCGTCAAGGGGGGGGTACTGTCACGGTTTCGGCCGAGGCTGCTCCTCTTCCTTGTTCGGGCAGGCTTCGGCGGTCGTCGTCTCCGGAGTACTAGCTGCCACCGTTCTATGTTTCATGTTCATTTGGTTTTGTCTGTTCATAACACCTGTCCCTTATTTGTGTCTTAATTGTTCCCTTATTTAGTTTCGTGTGTTTGGGTCAGGTGTTATGCGTGATTGTGAATGTCAGCTTGCCTCTACGTGTTTGGTTCTCTCGTTATTGTGTTTCGAGAGCTCGCACTGCGTGCGCTTTTCTTGTTGTTACCGCACTGTTGTTTTCGTGCGTAATTGTTCGCGCCACCCGGTTGGGTTGGCGACTTATTTGTGTTTGGACTCTAGTAAAGATCTGTTGAAGTCCTCCTGGTTTCCTGCACCTGATTCCTACTATTCCACCCACCACACTCTGACAGCTATAGTTTACTACATTGCCTAAAAATAGGCCTAAATATTGATCACCCATATTTCTCCAACTCTGCTCTCTTCAAACTACATCTAGCATATTGGCTGATATAGCCCAGGAATACAATGTAAGGGCCATGTGAGAATCTCTGTTAATTTAACCTATTTCTTAAGTTATTTTTGCACATTTGATATTGCCTTTAGGGCGCAAAATTGCTGCGTCACATATGCCTAAAATAACATTGCGGGACTGCGGTTGGGTTGGGACCAGTTCTTGCGGTATTGGGTGGGAGTAGGACAGAAAGCCAGTGGGTGCAGCAGGGAGCGGGATGTAGAAATCGGTCCCGCGCAGACCTCTACTGTGCACCATGAAAGTGAAGCCTGTAACTTTTTAGAGCAGTTTATTATATTATTACTGTGTCAGTGTGAAAATTAGCTAGGGAAACTGACAGATCAATAATGTTACATTGACATACTGACTAATACAACTCACATTGCACTGAAATCTTCAATCTTTTGGTAGATGGTTTCATCGTTTGATTCAGGTCTAGTTTGATTGAGGCAAAAATAATAGCTAATGTAAGCCAACTTTTGGCCAGCTGTCTCTCTAACGGTACATGAATTGGCGAAAGCTTGTCAAGTTCATGTACTTCTGAAACGTGACGAAACAAAGGCTACAAAACATTTCCATACAAACAACTGCTGTTAGATAGTAATAATAGCCACCTCATATCGCTATCTGACAGATAACTAGAGGCTAAAGCTGACCTGGCTGTGGTAGCTACTCACTAGTGTAGCTTATTCATTCACCTCAGTCGAGAGGGGATGAAATATTAGCTAACGTTACATGTCAGTTACAATACTAGCTCAGCACTGCGATAAACACTACTTTGGGGGGTTTTCTGTTAAGTTAAACAGCAGTTACCTTGCCAGCTACACCAGTCAACTAAAGAGTAGCCAGTTTCTGTTCTGCTTTCATTTACAACTCAGTGACAGAGCGCAACATGTACGCACTGAACAATGCTTAACTCTTCCGTGCTGGTCCAGCCAGCCTTCCAGAAGCTTTGCCTTCACACAGCCTGTCAGCCCGCTCTGTGGTGTCCTCGTGGCCCTAAATCCAGTTGGATAAACACTCCAAACAGCTTACCCGACCGCACGGGGGGGGGGGGGGGGGGGGGGACAAAAATGCAATTGAAAGTTGCCCCCTGCATTTAGTAATGACAGGATGCATTTGAAACTTCACAGAAGGAAAACCTTCGTATTACTTAATACAATTATAGGTGGATAGAGTGGGGATTAAGGTGCTCGTGCATTGATAAGCACACCAAAGACAACATTATTGATACGAGTAGGCCTAATAAAAGAAAGACTGCACCTCTTGTAGCCTATTGGCCGCATTCGCGCAAAATTGAAAGCGCGAACCACCACATTTAACAATGGCAAGGTGACTGGGAATATGGCAGAATAAAACAGTGTAGTTACTCACTCCGAAAGGCAGTTAAACTGGCAAAACATCAGTATAGAGACAAAGTGGAGTCGCAATTCAACCGCTCAGACACGAGACATATGTGGCAGGGTCTACAGACAATCCCGGACTACAAATGGAAAACCAGCCACGTCGCCGACACCGACGTCTCGCTTCCAGACAAGCTAAACACTTTCTTCGCCCGCTTTGAGGATAACACAGTGCCACCGACGAGGCCCACTACCAAGGACTGTGGCCTCTCCTTCTCCGTGGCCAGACGGCATTCCTAGCCGCGTGCTCAGTGCATATGCAGACCAGCTGGCTGGTGTGTTTACGGACATTTTCAATCTCTCCCTTTCCCAGTCTGCTGTTCCCACATGCTTCAAGATGGCCACCATTGTTCCTGTACCCAAGAAAGCAAAGGTAACTGAACTAAATGACTATCGCCCCGTACCACTCACCTCTGTCATCATGAAGTGCTTTGAGAGACTAGTCAAGGATCATATCACCTCTACCTTACCTGTCACCCTAGACCCACTTCAATTTGCTTACCGCCCCAATAGATTCACAGACGATGCAATCGCCATCACACTACACACTGCCCTATCCCATCTGGACAAGAGGAATACCTATGTACGAATGCTGTTCATTGACTATAGCTCAGCATTCAACACCATAGTACCCTGCAAGCTCATCATTAAGCTCGAGGCCCTGGGTCTGAACCCTGCCCTGTGCAAATGGGTCCTGGACTTCCTGACAGGCCGACCCCAGGTAGTGAAGGTAGGAAACAACATCTCCACTTCGCTGATCCTCAACACTGGGGCCCCACAAGGGTGTATACTCAGCCCCCTCCTGTACTCCCTGTTCACCCATGACTGCGTGGCCAAGCACTCCTCCAACTCAATCATCAAGTTTGCAGACGACACAACAGTAGTAGGCTTGATTACCAACAATGACGAGACCGCCTACAGACAGGAGGTGAGGGCTCTGGGAGTGTGGTGCCAGGAAAATAACCTCTCACTCAACATCAACAAAACAAAGGAGATGATCGTGGACTTCAGGAAACAGCACAGGGTGCACCCCCCTATCCACATCGACGGGACCGCAGTGGAGAAGGTGGAAAGCTTCAAGTTCCTTGGCGTACACATCACTGACAAACTGAAATGGTCCACCCACGCAGACAGTGTAGTGAAGAAGGCGCAACAGTTTTCTTCAACCTCAGGAGGCTGAAGTAATTTGGCTTGGCACCTAAAACCCTCACAAACTTTTACAAATGCACAATTGAGAGCATCCTGTCGGGCTGTATCACCGCCTGGTACGGCAATTGCACCGCCCGCAACCGCAGGGCTCTCCAGAGGGTGGTGCGGTCTGCCGAACGCATTACCGGGGTCAAACTATCCACCCTCCAAGACACCTACAACACCCGATGTCACAGGAAGGCCAAAAAGATCATCAAGGACCACCCGAGCCACTGCCTGTTCACCTCGCTATCATCCAGAAGGCGAGGTCAGTACAGGTGCATCAAAGCTGGGACCGAGATAATGAAAAACTGCTTATTTCTAAAGGCCAGCAGACTGTTAAATGGCCATTACTAGCACATTAGAGGCTGCTGCTGCCTATTGAAATCACTGGCCACTTTAAGAAATGGAACGCTAGTCACTTTAATAATGTTTACATATCTTGCTCTACTCATCTCATATGTATATACTGTATTCTATTCTATAATATTCTACTGTATCTTAGTCCATGACGCTCTGTCATTGCTTGTCCATATATGTATATATTCTTAAATTACATTCCTTACTAGATTTGTGTGTATTGGGTATATGTTGTGAAATTTTTAGATATTACTTGTAGATATTACTGCACTGTCGGAGCTAGAAGCACAATGTCAGGAGTTGCTATGGTAGGTGTGGTGTGGAATCAGGCGCAGGAGGCAGAAGTAAAGTCCAACAAAAATACTTTAGTAGATATCACAATAAATATCCAAAACCAGCCCGGAGGCGAGAAAAGCGCGCACAGGCGTATACAAACGGGCGCAATCAACAAGTGCGTAATCTACTCCTAAAACACAAACAAGGAGGAAAGCACAAAATAGCGCACCAAAATACATGCAGCGCAGCAACACGACATGGAACAATTACACACAACACCTAACTAACAACAAGGAAACTAAATAGGGTGCTAATTGAGACATAACACAAAACAGGTGTGACAAACAGACAAAACCAATAAAACAAGAAACATAGAGCGGTGGCAGCTAGTACTCCGGAGACGACGACCGCCGAAACCTGCCCGAACAAGGAGGAGGGGCCGCCTCGGCCGAAACCGTGACAGTACCCCCCCCTTGACGCGCGGCTCCAGCCGTGCGCCGCCCCCGGCCTCGGGGACGACCAGGAGGACGCGGAGCAGGGCGCGTAGGATGACCACGATGGAATTCGGTCAGCAGGGACGGATCCAGAATGTCCCTCCTCGGCACCCAGCACCGCTCCTCCGGACCGTACCCCTCCCACTCCACGAGATATTGGAGACCCCCCATCCGGCGTCTCGAATCCAGGATGGTCCGAACAGTGTACGCCGGAGCCCCCTCGATGTCCAACGGTGCCAGAACCGGCTGGTACCCTAACACACACTGGAAAGGGGTTAGTCTCGTGGAGGAGTGGCGGAGAGAGTTCTGTGCCATCTCGGCCCAGGGCACATATCTCGCCCACTCCTCCGGCCGGCCCTGACAATATGACCTCAGAAACCTACCCACATCCTGGTTGACTCGTTCGACCTGCCCATTACTCTCCGGGTGGTAACCCGAGGTAAGGCTCACCGAGACCCCCAACCGTTCCATAAAGGCTCTCCAGACTCTGGAGGTAAACTGGGGGCCTCGATCAGACACTATATCCTCGGGTACCCCGTAATGCCGGAAGACGTGAGTAAATAGAGCCTCAGCGGTCTGTAGGGCAGTAGGAAGACCCGGCATGGGAAGGAGACGACAGGCCTTCGAGAACCGATCCACAACGACCAGGATGGTGGTATTCCCTTGTGAGGAGGGAAGGTCGGTAACAAAATCCACCGAGAGGTGAGACCAGGGTCGTTGTGGAACGGGCAGGGGTTGTAATTTACCCCTGGGCAAGTGTCTGGGCGCCTTACACTGGGCACACACTGAGCAGGAGGAGACATAAACCCTCACATCCCTGGCTAACGTTGGCCACCAGTACTTCGTACTAAGGCAGTGCACTGTCCGGCCAATACCTGGATGTCCAGAGGAGGGGGACGTGTGAGCCCAATAAATCAGCCGATCCCGGACCTCGAGCGGGACGTACGTCCGACCCACCGGACACTGTGGAGGGCTAGGGTCGGTGCGTAATGCCCGCTCGATCTCCGCATCGACCTCCCACACCACCGGTGCCACCAGACAAGACTCCGGTAGTATGGGAATGGGCTCCATGCACCTCTCCTCCGTGTCATACCGCCGGGACAGGGCATCTGCCTTCCCGTTCTGGGACCCAGGGATGTAAGTGATCTTGAACACAAACCGGGCGAGAAACATAGTCCATCGAGCCTGGCGAGGATTCAGTCTCCTAGCTGCCCGAATGTATTCCAGGTTACGGTGGTCGGTCAGAATGAGGAAAGGGTGCTGAGCCCCCTCAAGCCAATGCCTCCACACCTTTAGGGCCTGTACTACGGCTAACAGCTCCCTGTCCCCTACGTCATAATTCCGCTCCGCCGGACTGAGCTTCTTAGAATAAAAAGCACAGGGGCGGAGCTTAGGTGGTGTGCCGGACCGTTGTGAAAGAACTGCCCCGATACCGGCCTCAGACGCGTCCACCTCTACTTGGAAGGGTAAAGTGGGATCCGGGTGCGCCAGCACCGGAGCCGAGGTAAACAGGTCCTTCAGTCTCCCAAAGGCCCTGTCCGCCTCAGCCGACCACTGCAAGCGCACCGGAACCCCCTTAAGAAGAGACGTTATGGGAGCTGCCACCTGTCCAAAACCCCGGATAAACCTTCGGTAGTAATTCGCAAAACCCAAGAACCGCTGCACCTCTTTAACCGTAGTTGGGGTTTGCCAATTACGCACGGCGGACACTCGGTCCACCTCCATTCTCACCCCTGACGCAGACAACTGGTAACCCAAAAAGGAGACTGACTCCTGAAAGAACAGACATTTCTCGGCTTTGACATACAGGTCATGCTCCAACAGTCTCCTCAATACCCTGCGCACCAGGGCTACATGCTCGGCCCGAGTAGAACTGTACACAAGAATATCATCTATGTACACCACTACTCCCTGCGCCTGCATGTCCCGGAAAATCTCATCTACAAACGATTGGAAGACTGATGGCGCATTCATTAACCCATATGGCATGACGAGATACTCGTAATGGCCGGAGGTAGTACTAAATGCTGTCTTCCACTCATCGCCCTCCCTAATGCGCACCAAGTTATATGCGCTCCTGAGGTCCAATTTTGTGAAGAACCGTGCCCCGTGTAATGACTCCGTCATGGTCGCAATCAGTGGGAGTGGATAACTATATTTCACAGTCACCTGATTGAGACCGCGGTAATCAATACACGGACGCAAACCTCCATCCTTTTTCTTCACAAAAAAGAAGCTCGAGGACGCGGGAGAAGTGGAGGGCCGTATGTATCCCTGTCTCAGAGACTCGGCAATGTAAGTCTCCATTGCCCTTTTCTCCTCCTGTGACAAAGGATACACATGGCTCCGCGGGAGCGCAGCTCCTGTCTGGAGGTCTATCGCACAATCCCCCTGTCTATGAGGTGGCAACCTTGCCGCTCTGGTCTTACTAAACACGAATGCCAAATCCTCATAAATACTCAGGCGGAATGTGCAGTGCTGGCATCTGGTTCGGGCTCTCCACCGAGGTCGCCCCTACGGAAACACCCAGACATAGCCCCTCACACTGAGCAGACCACCCTTTAAGAGCCTTCTCTCGCCACGAAATCGTAGGATCATGGGTAATCAACCAGGGAAGTCCCAGTACCACCGGATACGCAGGAGAGTCGATCAGATAGAGTTGAATCGTCTCCTCATGACCCCCCTGTGTCATCATCCTAAGTGGCGCCGTGACCTCCCCAATTAACCCAGATCCTAACGGACGACTATCTAAGGCATGTACAGGGAAGGGTTTATCGACTGGAAGGAGGGGAATCCCTAACTTAACACAGAATTTACGATCTACAAAATTCCCAGCTGCGCCTGAATCGACTAGCGCCTTATGCTGGGAACGAGGTGCAACCTGTGGGAAACAAACAGGTAATGTAATGTGTACGACAGAAAGCTCTGGGTAAGTAGGGCGCCTACTCACCTGGGAGGACTCCCCAATGTGTGACCTGCCATCTCCCTCACCAGGGGACACTCCCCAGCACCTAGCCGCGGTGTGCCCTCCGTGGCCACAGTTGGTGCAGGAGACTGCCCCCCTCGGGTTCCTTCCTCTCTTCCCTCTAGCGCCAGCACCTCCAAGCTCCATCGGGCTCTGCTCGGAGGCGCTGGAGGGTGGAATGGGAGGCCCCCACCTGGGACGTCCGCGGGTCGCGAGCAGGGTGTCCAGCCGAATGGCCATGTCCACCAGCTGGTCAAATGTTAGTGTAGTATCCCTGCACGCTAACTCTCTGCGGACGTCCTCCCGAAGGCTACATCTAAAGTGGTCTATGAGGGCCCTCTCATTCCACCCTGCATCGGCCGCTAGAGTCCGGAACTCCAGCGCAAACTCTTGAGCGCTCCTCATCCCCTGTCGGAGGTGGAATAGACGCTCCCCCGCCGCCTTCCCTTCTGGTGGATGGTCGAAGACAGCACGGAAGCGGCGGGAGAACTCCGCATAGGTGACTGTGGCGGCGTCTATTCCCCTCCATTCGGCGTTGGCCCACTCCAACGCCTTGCCGGTGAGACAGGAGATGAGGGCGGAAACGCTCTCGTATCCCGAGGGCGCCGGGTGTATGGTGGCAAGGTAGAGTTCCACTTGTAATAGGAACCCCTGACACCCGGCAGCGGTGCCGTCGTACGCCCTCGGGAGCGAGAGCCGAATCCCACTGGGTTCCGGTAGTTGGACGGGCGGGCTGTCCGATGGTGATGGTGCGATAGGTGGGGGTGTGGGTACCCCGCTGGTTTCCCATCGATGGAGGGTGTTCATTACGCGGTCCAAGGCGTGCCCGATCTGGTTGATTCGATCCTCTTGACCGCGAAGACGCTCCTCCATGATGTCGGTGGGTGCTCCTGCTGATTCCATATGTGGTGTGTAATTCTGTCAGGAGTTGCTATGGTAGGTGTGGTGTGGAATCAGGCGCAGGAGGCAGAAGTAAAGTCCAACAAAAATACTTTAGTAGATATCACAATAAATATCCAAAACCAGCCCGGAGGCGAGAAAAGCGCGCACAGGCGTATACAAACGGGCGCAATCAACAAGTGCGTAATCTACTCCTAAAACACAAACAAGGAGGAAAGCACAAAATAGCGCACCAAAATACATGCAGCGCAGCAACACGACATGGAACAATTACACACAACACCTAACTAACAACAAGGAAACTAAATAGGGTGCTAATTGAGACATAACACAAAACAGGTGTGACAAACAGACAAAACCAATAAAACAAGAAACATAGAGCGGTGGCAGCTAGTACTCCGGAGACGACGACCGCCGAAACCTGCCCGAACAAGGAGGAGGGGCCGCCTCGGCCGAAACCGTGACACACAAGCATTTCGCTACACCCACAATAACATCTGCTAAATACGTGTATGTGACAAATAACATTTGATTTGATTTGATTTGGATTTGATTTCCCACCATAGCCTGCTGAATTTGCAGGATAACTTTTCTTTCATTTTGATTTCGGCATAAATTAAAATGTGCCACTAATTCGCCCATGGATTGATGGTTCAGCATTGTCTCACTGAAGAGTTTGGCGTTTGACTAGTTGGGGTGTCCACGAGCGACATGCACCCGCAGTTACAAGCCTGGCTCGAGTTCTGCTCGAGTTAGCGGCAGCTGCAAGATCAATATCCACCTTTGTCACATGGATGAAGCCTCAGCTGGAATGTGAAGCTAACTTGAAGTTGACTAGCTTTAGAAAACCCTGAGTAGATTTAGCTTGCATTGTAGTATACACCTCTGGTGTTCCACTCTATGGTTCCTAACTACCTATAAATACAGTTTCTTGTTTCGAATTGAGAACAGACAGATTGTTTTTTTTTATCTTAATGACTTTAACTAAAGACTACGGCAATTACTGTGTAATAACACAATTATTAGAGTTACCAATTTGAATTCTAAAAACATAAGAATTTAAATAGAATAATTAACAGCCTTTATATGATTAATATTTTCTAATTGGTAAGCCAGACCAGGCCTGGTTCGAAGCTGGAATCTGTTCTACCACCTGGCTCTTGGCCTGACAGGTAAACATATCACCCAGAATCAGACAGTCTCCTGCACTGTCACCTCATTTCCCCTGCTCCACTGTGCCTTTAGCAGACTGCTTACAGTGAATGGGCCGATCCAACACTTTCCAATCAAGCGGTCACCCTCAATCATCTCCCAATGACAGCTTTAAGTAGCTATAAATAAGCACTGGCCTGAGCTCCTCGTTTGTCATGTGAGACCCGGACTGCTGTAGATCTCCCCTTTTAGAGACCATAGCTCTTCTTTTACAGCTGCTGTCTCCATCAAGGCAATGCTGCATGGGGAATGATGGCAACAAATAACTCTGGGATAATAATGGGGCCTTGCTCCTCGGGAATGATGGAAGAGCCCACACGTTAAAACAAGTTTTAAGCTTTCATTTGATTTAACAACAGAATCTCCATTAGTGCCACCGAATTTACTCAGTGGGAGACCCTTAGAGGGACGTTTGGGCAGGTAGGGAAAAGGTAATTACATTTTGACTACCACCTATATCCCCGGTTCCAAAGCACTTCCATCATTATTATGCATTTGGTTCCTGGCATCCGGAACAGATGTGTGTGTGTTAGATCAGAGTTTTCAAAACTCTGTCCTTTTTCCCCCCTAGTACTACACAGCTGATTCAAATAATCTAAGCTTGATGAGTTGGTTATTTGAATCAGCTGTATAGTGCTAGGGCAAAAACCAAAACGTGCAATTCTGTAATTTTACAATTGACTGCAAAATGTTGTTTTGTCATAAACTGTTATAGTTGAAATTATATTATATAAAAGCTGAAGATCCCCTCCATCCGGTGTCCAATTTAAGTAGAATACTAAAAACGAGGCAATTCATGGAATCTCCCACCTTTGGCTCCATTGCATTTTCCCACTTACCGGAGTCCCACTCAAGCTATCACAATAAAATATCCTTGTGAGCTCTAACTGGTTCTCTTGATGGCTGGTGGTTGCAATTCAACCTACTCTCTTCCTTCAATATATTCTCTCTACTTTGCTCCACTATGTTCAGGGTTGAGAATGTGCATGAATCTAAATGGTGTGGGAGGAGGACATGTATCATTTAGCAACAGTATCACAGTAGGTAGTAGACTATCTGAACCTATGGCTGTGGTATCAAATAGTTAATTGGTTTTTACCTACTCCGTCCTCTCCCCACAGGTCCTAATCTTGACGGAGAGAAACATAAAATGGGAATTCTATCAACTGTTGCAAATGTGACCTTGTTAACCGTCTCAGATATAGGCAGAGAGGCAATAATGGAGGATGATTGACTCAAGCCAGACTATAAAATGGTTAGAAACATACATTAGTTACCATGTTAGTAAAGTGGAAGCCTTGTTTCCAATAGCCGGTCAACTTGGATTCCTTGCACCTCGAACTGAGGTATTGTGGAATGTCTCATCCAGATTCTCGATGGTAGCCATTAAAGCAAGACAATGGAGATAATGGTTGGTGTCGTTGGATTGTACTGTATGTAAGACGATGATTAGACAATGTGTTTGTGACAAGGTAATTGGAAATAATATTAGGTTACTCTTTATACAAGGCAATGTGCTGTGAAACAATCTTCTCTATGGGTTCTAATAATTAGGACATCTGCATTCTACAATAATATTACAGAGAACATAATGTAGCTTTCCGGGTAATTGTGTTGCCATTACAACAATTACATTTACGTCATTTAGCAGACGCTCTTATTCAGAGCAACTTACAGGAGCAATTAGGGTTAAGTGCCTTGCTCAAGGGCACATCGACAGATTTTCCACCTGGGCGGCTCAGGGAATCGAACCAGCGACCTTTCGGTAACTGGCCAAATGCTCTTAAACTCTAGGCTACCTGCCACACTGTGTAAGACCTCTTCTCTTTAGTAAATGAAGGTTATTGTAACAAATTAGCACCTCAAGCTAGCATTCAGTCTACAAACGGAAGCTTCTAATTTATACATTATGGAAATGAGCATTGCAGGGAAGGTATACTATAAACCAGAAATTAGTCAATGTTGTGTGAAAAGTGATGAGATTGTTTCAGCAATAAAAAAATAATAATCCCGTAGTTCACAACCTGGTAATACAGAAATTATAATGCACAGGAAAGAAAACACAATATATTTTCTACAATGGTACATACATTAAGCTCAATCAATTCAATGGAAAACAAAATGCGTATTTAACCTGGTTATAGAGCCAGTTTCACCACCCTGGAAGTGAGGTGAATAAGTCCCATTAGTGGCAGATCCTACAGTAAATCAGAGGGTGTTTGTGTGGCAGCAGTTGTCTGACACTATGATTGTGATTTATAACAGGGTCACAGGTACACGAATTCTCCTCTCCACACCTAATGGATTACATTTCTCCAGACTGCCATCGAGGATCACTGGGAGAGGAGGTTAAATTAATTCTGATTGCACTATGGCTGACCGGCAGATATATGCACAGGCGGTGGGTGGTGGGTTGAGGCGGGCCTGGCTCTTCAAAATAAATGGAAATGATATACCACTGCTGTTCACTGTCACTGAGAGCACTCCAACAGCAGAGGAATGTGGTAACTGTTCCCGGGTCATTGCTGAGAATGTGTTCTCAGTGAACTTACCTGGTAATGTAAGGCAAAAAAATTTACTTTCATGCCATCTTATTTCTGCAAGTACTCTTAGAGGTTAAAATGGATGTTGATTTGTTCATTATGTTATTTATATAAATTAATTTACACAATGATAGTGATCACGATGGTGAAGATTACAAACCAGACTACCCTGCTCTTAGCTGTTTTATAAAGCAAAAGCAAGTTCACTTAGCATAATGCCCCATCAGGTGTCACCTTTATAAGCCTAGAATTGTCACAGATTCTGCCGAGGCTGCCCCTCCTCCTTGCTCGGGCAGGCTTCGGCGTTCGTCGTCACCGGAATACTAGCTACAGACGATCTATGTTCTATGTTTCTATGTACTACCTGTTGTCTGATTGTTACACACCTGTTTTCCATTATGTGATTACTCCTTCCCTATTTAACCCGGTGGCTCCCATTGTGTTTTGTGCGTGTTTGTTTTTCGTTTCGTGTGTCGTTGGTGAGCGGGTTTGTTCCTCCCTGTGTGGAGGTATTTTGTATTGATTTATTTACTTATTCAGTAAAGTACGTTTCATAGAGTTCTATGCCCTGCGCCTGACTTCGATTCACCGCATTACACTGACACTCGTGACAGAAACACGCACCAAAGATGGACTCAGCAGGTACAGCCAGTCAGTCCGGATCGATGGAGGAATGCGTTCAACAACAGGAGAGCATGATCCAGGCTCTCGGCACCGCTATGGAGAGGGTGGTGAATGCTATGGACCGATGGGAGAGAGGTGGCTTTCCTACACCTCCTCCAACCACTCAACCACCCATACCACTGTCCACCCCTTCGCCACCTGGGTCCAGTGGGATTCGGCTCGCGCTCCCGAGGGCATATGACGGTACACCAGCCGGGTGTCAGGGTTTCCTTCTCCAGGTAGAGCTCTACCTGGCAACCATTCACCCTGCGCCCTTGTGATACGAGAGCGTGTCCGCCCTCATCTCCTGTCTGTCGGGGAAGGCACTCGAGTGGGCCAACGCAGAGTGGGGAGGAATTGACACTACATCTGTCCGCTACGAGGATTTCACCCGCCGCTTCCAGGCGGTATTCGATCATCCATTGGAGGGGAGAGCAGCGGGTGAGCGTCTGTTCCACCTAAGACAGGAGAGGAGGAGTGCCCAGGATTTTGCGCTGGAGTTCAGGACACTGGCAGCCAGCGCAGGATGGAATGAGAGGGCCCTGAACAACCACTATCGTTGCAGCCTAAGGGAGGACGTTCAGCGGGAACTGGCCTGCAGGGATACCAACCTCAACCTGGACCAACTGGTGGAGATGTCCATCAGGCTGGATAACCTGTTGGAGACCCGCGGACGTTCTGATCAGGGCCCATTCATTCCATCTCCCAGCACCTCTGACCCTACCCCCATGGAGCTCGGAGGTGCTGCGCTTAGGAAGACCAGGAGAGGGGCCGTCCCCTGTACCAACTGTGGCCGCAGAGGACACACTGCGGGTCGGTGCTGGGGAGGGTCCCCAGGGAGTCGAGGCAGTAGGCAGAGCACTGGTCGACCAACTCAGGTGAGTAAGCACCCAACTCACCCAGAGCTCCCTGTTGGTCAGCTGTGTATAGAGGTTGTTTTCCCAGAGTTTTCTCCTCATTCCCAGCATAAGGCGCTAGTAGATTCAGGCGCAGCTGGAATTTTATTGATCATCAGTATTCACTTAGTTTAGGGATTCCTACAGTTCATGTTGATGTGCCCTTCCCTGTACATGCATTAGATAGTCGCCCGTTAGGGTCAGGCCTAATCATGGAGGTTACCGCTCCACTCTTAATGAGGACGCAGGGGGGTCATGAGGAGAGGATTAGTCTCTATCTGATTGATTCTCCTGCTATCCTGTGGTGTTGGGACTTCCCTGGTTAACCACTCATGACCCCACTATGTCTTGGCAACAGAGGGCTCTCAAGGGATGGTCCAGTCAGTGCTCAGGGAGGTGTGTAGGGGTTTCCTTAGGGGCTACTACGGTGGAGAGTCCAAACCAGGTCTCCACAATGCACATTCCTTCCAAGTATGCCGATTTGGCTCTCGCCTTCAGTAAAAAGAGGGCGACTAAATTACCACCCCATCGTCCGGGGGATTGTGCGATAAATCTCCAGGTAGGCACTGCACTTCCCTGGAGTCACGTGTACCCTCTGTCACAGGAGGAGAAGGCGGCTATGGAAACATATGTCTCCGAATCTCTGAGACAGGGATACATTCGGCCTTCCACTTCACCTGTTTCCTCAAGTTTCTTTTTCGTGAAGAAGAAGGATGGTGGGTTACGCCCGTGCATTGATTACCGTGGTCTTAATCAGATCACCGTCAAGTACAGCTATTCATTACCTCTGATAGCTTGTATGACGGAGTCATTTCATGGGGCGCGCTTCTTCACGAAATTGGATCTCAGGATCGCGTACAACCTGGTGCGTATCCGGGAGGGAGATGAGTGGAAGACGGCATTCAGTACTACCTCAGGACACTATGAGTACCTCGTCATGCCATACAGGTTGATGAATGCTCCATCAGTCTTCCAATCCTTTGTCGATGAGATTTTCAGGGATCTGCACAGACAGGGTGTAGTGGTGTATATTGATGACATTCTCATATACTCCGCCACACGGGCCGAGCATGTGTCCCTGGTGCATAAAGTGCTTGGACGACTGTTGAAGCATGACCTGTATGCCAAGGCAGAGAAATGCCTGTTCTTCCAGGAGGCCATCTCCTTCCTAGGGTACCACATGTCCGCGTCTGGGGTAAGGATGGAGAGTGACCGCATTTCGGCCGTGCGTAATTGGGCGACTCCAACCACGGTGAAGGAGGTGCAGCGATTTTTGGGGTTTGCCAATTACTACCGGAGGTATATCCGGTGCTTTAGTCAGGTAGCGGCTCCCATTACCTTGTTGCTGAAGGGGGGACCGGTGCGTCTGCGGTGGTCAGCGGAGGCGGACAGGGCGTTCAGTCATCTGAAAAACCTGTTTACCTCGGCTCCAGTGCTGGCATATCCGGATCCCTCCTTGGCTTTCACGGTTGAGGTGGACGCTTCGGAGGCTGGGATAGGTGCTGTACTTTCCCAGCGCTCGGGCACACCACCCAAGCTCCGCCCCTGTGCGTTCTTTTCGAAGAAGCTCGGCCCTGCGGATTGCAACAATGATGTGGGGGACCGGGAGCTGTTGGCTGTGCTCCAAGCCCTGAAAGCATGGAGACATTGGCTTAAGGGGGCTAACCACCCTTTTCTCATTTTGACTGACCACCGCAATCTGAAGTACATCCGGGCGGTGAGGAGATTAAACCCTCACCAGGCAAGGTGGTCCATGTTTCTCGCCCGTTTTGTTTTCACCCTTTCGTACAGGCCAGGTTCCCAGAACGCTAAGGCAGATGCTCTGTCCCGACTATATGACACAGAGGAGAGTTCCATGGAGCCCACTCCCATACTTCCGGCGTCGTGTCTGGTGGCACTGGTGGTGTGGGAGGTGGACGCGGACATCGAGCGGGCATTGCGTAACGAACCTACTCCTCCCCAGTGTCCAGAGGGTCGTGTGTACTTCCCGCTGGAGGTCCGCGATCGTTTGATCTATTAGGTTCACACGTCATCCTCCTCTGGTCATCCTGGTATTGGTCGGACAGTGCATTGTCTTAGTGGGAAGTACTGGTGGCCCACCTTAGCTAAGGACGTGAGGTTTTATGTTTCCTCCTGCTCAGTGTGCGCCCAGTGTAAGGCTCCTAGACACCTGCCCAGCGGGAAATTGCAACCCCTACCCGTTCCACGAAGACCGTGGTCCCACCTATCGGTGGACTTCGTGACGGATCTTCCCCCCTCACAAGGGAACACCACGATCCTGGTCGTTGTGGATCGTTTTTCTAAGTCCTGCTGCCTCATTCCTCTGCCCGGTCTCCCTACAGCCCTACAGACTACTGAGGCCCTATTTACACACGTCTTCCGGCACTATGGGGTACCTGAGGATATAGTGTCTGATCAGGGTTCCCAGTTCACCATGAGAGTCTGGAGGTCGTTCATGGAATGTCTGGGAGTCTCGGTCAGCCTGACCTCAGGGTTTCACCCCGAAAGTAATGGGCAGGTGGGAGGAGTCAACCAGGAGGTAGGTAGGTTTCTGAGGTCGTTTTGCCAGGACCGGCGGGGGGAGTGGTCGGTTTTCCTCCCCTGGCCCAAAACTCACTCCGCCACTCCTCCACTAACCTTACACCATTCCAGTGTGTATTAGGTTATCAGCCGGTTCTGGCACCTTGGCATCAGAGCCAGATCGAGGCACCTGCGGTGGATGAATGGTTTCGGCGCTCGCAGGAGACCTGGAACGCTGCCCATGTGCGCCTGCAACGGGCCATCGGGTGGCAAAAGGCGAGCACCGACCGCCACCGCAGTGAGGCTCCGGTGTATGCCCCGGGGGACCGGGTCTGGCTCTCGACCCGAAACCTGCCCCTTCGCCTGCCCTGCCGGAAGCTGGGTCGGCGGTTTGTGGGGCCATTTAAAGTCCTGAGGAGATTGAACGAGGTATGTTATAGGTTACAGCTTCCTCCTGATTATCATATTAACCCCTCGTTCCATGTGTCTCTCCTCAGGCCGGTGGTAGCTGGTCCACTCCAGGAGTCTGAGATACGGGAGGTTCCTCTGCCCCCACTGGATATCGAGGGGGCACCGGCGTACTCGGTCCGTTCCATCTTGGATTCGAGGCGTCGGGTGGGAGGCCTGCAGTATCTCGTGGAGTGGGAGGGTTACGGTCCGGAGGAACGGTGCTGGGTCCCTAGGAGGGACATCCTTGATCCCTCCATGTTGAGGGATTTCCACCGCAGTCATCCGACTCGCCCCGCACCGCATCCTCCTGGCCGTCCCCGAGGCCGGGGAGGGTACTGTCACGGAGGCTGCCCCTCCTCCTTGCTCGGGCAGGCTTCGGCGTTCGTCGTCACCGGAATACTAGCTACTGCCGATCTATGTTCTACGTGTTGTCTGATTGTTACACACCTGTTTCCCATTATGTGATTGCTCCTTCCCTATTTAACCCGGTGGCTCCCATTGTGTTTTGTGCGTGTTTGTTTTTCGTTTCGTGTGTCGTTGGTGAGCGGCTTTGTTCCTCCCTGTGTGGAGGTATTTTGTATTGATTTCTTTACTTATTCAGTAAAGTACGGTTCATAGAGTTCTGTGTCCTGCGCCTGACTTCGATCCACCGCATTACACTGACACTCGTGACAAGAATACACAGCCAGTGTCACGCAGATGATAAAGTTAAATCTCCAGATTAATCATTGATTGAGTGAGCATTGGTAATTATCTGTTTAGGTATTAATGATGGCATCTTTAGTGTCTAATGTCCTCCAGTTAACCACTGTGGATTCAGCCATACTGATCGAACCAACACCCTTTCAAATGAGCAGGAGATCAGAACGATAAATGCATTAGAAGTGATTTTAGGTGACATCATTCATTGTCCTGAAGAGTGGCCTTGTCTGAAATATCTTGCCTACTATTAACTTAAACTGCATGTGTACTATTTAGCATGTACTGTTTAGTAAAAAGTATGCCACGGCCGCATCATACTACTTTTGGTGCGCTCAACACAACTGGGAACTAGGAAACAAAACAAGCTCGGACTGGGAAAATTGTTACGTCAGTGTTCTTCTGGTCGGAGAAGTCGGAGAAGTCGGAGCTCTAGGATGATGCCAGAGTTTCCGACTAATTCCGAGTTGGATGACTGTTAAAAAAAAAATCCCAGTCAGAGCACGTTTTTCCTCAAGTTCACTGTTGTCTTGAACACACCATCAATTACGGCTTCGCATATGAACCGGAAAGGATCGTCTGTCGCCCCACCCTGTGAACTTTCACTTCATCAGAATGTTGATTTTGGGCTAATGTAAGCTAAATAGCCAGCTAGCATTAGGAACTATGTATTTGGAGTAAACTTGAGTTACCGTAGGCCTAAGCATGTATCAATTGAAGAGTCACCTGAAGCTTGAGAGGAATGGGAGATGCAGTAGAGGAATGCAGTGTTGAGCCAGAGGATGACTGGGTAGCTACTACTCTGAACTGTGTGTGGTGAGCTTTCTGGCGTCCAGAGCTGCTGAGGCATCACCCAAGTGGGTGCCATACATTGTGAAGGAGAAGTCCAGTGGCTACATGACTCAGGCTGGTTCCCAGAGTAGCTAGCCCACTACAAGATCGTCACCAGACTCCATCTTCATCAACCATCTTCGTGACCACCTTCCTCTGATCAAGCCATAAACTGTCCCTTTCCATCTTTTGGAGGATGCATGCACTCAAAGACTTGGCCTCTATTGGTTGACCTAGCCAACTATAGCTAGTTTACTCATGACGATGTATTGCTTGTTTTTTTGCTTTTGATGCACTGAGATTGTTATGAAAAGCTGCTATGATGAATTTCTGGTATCGAGAAGTTCAGGATGCAAGAGAGTAGTCGAGACTTAGATGGAGATTTGATTCAGTCATTATTTAATGGTAACAGTACTGGATTCAATGACAGGCGGTACGGACGTAGCCTCCTGTCATCTGAATGACTTCCATAGAAAATCCCTCAGTTTATATAATGCTCTCCAAGCTACTTCTGTCCCACAGTTGCCAACCATTATTGAGTGTCACTCATCTACTACAATAGTATCCCCATACATGGTATCGTGTGGCACCCTAGCCAGGCCCTTCCTCAAGTACTCCTTCTAAGATTAGCAACAGTGTCCCCCAATCTATCTTGGTACACCGACCCTCTGTCACTCACCAGTGACATCAATAACACATGGCGTGTCCTTGTCCTCTGTCCCTCACATTCAGTTTATGAGTTAACATACATTAATAATCTTGTATCAAAAAGTCGTCATATCAAAAGCGGTATAGAAATTAAATAGATTATTATTATACCGAAGATGGTTTATTTAGTTTAGTATAGCAAAAAGCTCTGACGATGTCCAAGAGGCCAAATAAAAAGCATGAGATGGCACACACCCAGAGAAAATGATTTAGTGTAGGCCTAATGACAATTGCAGAATCGCATTACAATACACGTAGGTGTTTTGTTACAGATGCCTCTTTCCATTCATCAAATTGCGGGTGCACAGTGTACTGTTGGGGTTTGTATGCTGAAGTTATTTTGTGAGTAGATGAATATGTGCGGGTAGCCTACAGGAGCGCCTTTAAGTGATTGTTTGACAATCAGATGAAAACATCATGACTGGTTGTGTTTATGCCACATTAAAACACATAGGCGGCATGTCCATAAGGCTAGGGGAAGCTAAACTTCCCTAAAGTAAATTGAATTAAATTGCCAAAATTATATAGCCTAATTAGCTTACTCCTGTCTATACAGAAATAAATTAAATAATTATAAATAGGCTACTACACCAGAAAGCATGATTTGGCCACAGAGGATTATTAGCTTAAAAACAACAACCTGTGGATTGTTTTAAATTGCATAGCCTACAGTCGGAAGGGCCCGTGCTGCAAATACCAAATAGATCATTGTTGAGTTGCAACTGTCAGTGAAAAGCAGAGAGACCCAGCCAGGCATATCGCAATATTTAAAAATACAATTGGGGAAAAACCGCTTGGAAAGCAAATGGCTATTGCAGTAAAGAGATGACAATGAAAAGACTGTCTTTTAGTTTTCAAAATTCGTAACTTAATTGAGCGAACAGCAGCCTATCTTATTGGCACCAGCGGAGAACATCGACCATATCCCTGGTGAGTGTGCATATTCACTGTCTTTGTCATTGGGTCAGTCGCCCTTTTGTTTGTTTTTGGACAAAAATGTCCTCCTCCAGGTTAGATGGATGTCATATTGTATTTGTGTCTCCTCTTTTCGTAGGCCAATTATATGGATCAGACAACATTGTTTTTATTGATCTGTTTGTCAGTGTCAGCAGAGTAGGCTACCCTGTAATTTTTGTAGTATAAAAAAAAAATGTGTGCATGCTCTTGGGTGTTCCGTAAGAAATTAAATCTACTTTCACCCCTGAGTACATCATTAACCAAAACATGAGCAAAGTAGATACAGTAGCTAGACTGCCACATACTTTATCAAATTGGTGTGCCGAGGTGAAACGGTAACATTTACATTGACATTTTAGTAATTTAGCAGATGCTCTTATCCAGCGCGACTTACAAATTGGTGCGTTCAACTTAGGATAGCCAGTGGGACAACCACCCTTTTTTCTCCCTTATTTTAATGGGGGGGGGGGGGGGTAGGGTTTCCTTAAAGAGGTAGGGTTTCAAGTGTCTCCAGAAGGTGGTCAGTGACTCCGCTGTCCTGGCGTCGTGGGGGAGCTTGTTCCACCATTGGGGTGCCAGAGCAGCGAATAGCTTTGACTGGGCTGCACGGGAACTGTGCTTCCGTAGAGGTAGGGGGGCTAGCAGGCCAGAGGTGGATGAACGTAGTGCCCTCGTTTGGGTGTAGGGTCTGATCAGAGCCTGAAGGTAAGGAGGTGCCGTTCCCCTCACAGCTCCGTAGGCAAGCACCATGGTTTTGTAGTAGATGCGAGCTTCAACTGGAAGCCAGTGGAGTGTGCGAAGGAGCGGGGTGACATGAGAGAACTTGGGAAGGTTGAATACCAGACGGGCTGCAGTGTTCTGGATAAGTTGTAGGGGTTTAATGGCACAGGCAGGGAGCCCAGCCAACAGCGAGTTGCAGTAATCCAGACAGGAGATGACATGTGCCTGGATTAGGACCTGTGCCGCTTTCTGTGTAAGGTAGGGTCGTACTCTGCGAATGTTGTAGAGAATGAACCTGCAGGATCGGGTCACCGCTTTGATGTTAGCGGAGAACGACAGGGTGTTGTCCAGGGTCACGCCAAGGTTCTTTGCACTCTGGGAGGAGGACACAATGGAGTTGTTAACCGTGATGGCGAGATCATGGAGCGGGCAATACTTCCCTGAGAGGAAGAGCAGCTCCGTCTTGCCGAGGTTCAGCTTGAGGTGGTGATCCGACATCCACACTGATATGTCTGCCAGACATGCAGAGATGCGATTCGCCACCTGGTTATCAGAAGGGGGAAAGGAGAAAATTAATTGTGTGTCGTCTGCGTAGCAATGATAGGAGCGACCATGTGAGGATATGACAGAGCCAAGTGACTTGGTGTATAGAGAGAATAGGAGAGGGCCTAGAACTGAGCCCTGGGGGACACTAGTGGTGAGAGCACGTAGTGCAGAGACAGATTCTCGCCACGCCACCTGGTAGGAGCGACCTGTCAGGTAGGACGCAATCCAAGAGTGAGCAGCGCCGGAGATGCCTAACTCGGAGAGGGTGGAGAGGAGGATCTGATGGTTCACAGTATCAAAGGCAGTAGATAGGTCTAGAAGGATAAGAGCAGAGGAGAGAGAGTTAGCTTTAGCAGTGCGGAGAGCCTCCATGACACAGAGAAGAGCAGTCTCACTTGAATGACCAGTCTTGAAACTTGACTGGTTTGGATCAAGAAGGTAATTCTGAGAGAGATAGCAGGAGAGTTGGCTAGAGACGGCACGCTCAAGAGTTTTGGAGAGAAAATAAATAAGGGATACTGGTCTGAAGTTGTTGACATCGGAGGGATCGAGAGTAGGTTTTTTGAGGAGGGGTGCAACTCTCGCTCTCTTGAAGACGGAAGGGACATAGCCAGCGGTCAAGGATGAGTTGATGAGCGAGGTCAGGTAAGGGACAAGGTCTCCGGAAATGGTCTGGAGAAGAGAGGAGGGGATAGGGTCAAGCGGGCAGATTGTTGGGCGGCCGGCCGTCACAAGTTGCAAGATTTAATCTGGAGAGAGAGGGGAGAAAGAAGTCAAAGCATAGGGTAGGGCACTGTGAGCAGGACCAGCAGTGTCATTTGACTTAATAAATGAGGATCGGATGTCGTCAACCTTCTTTTCAAAATGGTTGACGAAGTCATCCACAGAAAGGGAGGGGAGGGGGAGGAGGAGGAGGATTCAGCAGGGAGGAGAAGGTGGCAAAGAGCTTCCTAGGGTTAGAGGCAGAGGCTTGAAATTTAGAGTGGTAGAAAGTGGCTTTAGCAGCAGAAACAGAGGAAGAAAATGTAGAGAGGGGGGAGTGAAAGATGACAGGTCCGCAGGGAGTCTAGTTTTCCTCCATTTCCGCTCGGCTGCCTGGAGCCCTGTTCTGTGAGCTCGCAATGAGTCGTCAAGACACGGAGCAGGAGGGGAGGACCGAGCAGGCGGGAGGATAGGGGACATAGAGAGTCAAAATATGCAGAAAGGGAGGAGAGGAGGGTTGAGGAGGCAAAATCAGGAGATCGGAGGGAGAAGGATTTAGCAGAGGGAAGAGATGATAGGATGGAAGAGGAGAGAGTAGCGGGAGAGAGAGAGCGAAGGTTGCGACGGCACATTACCATCTGAGTTGGGGCAGAGTAAGTAGTGTTGGAGGAGAGCAAGAGAGAAAAGGATACAAAGTAGTGGTCGGAGACTTGGAGGGGAGTTGCAGTGAGATTAGTAGAAGAACAGCATCTAGTAAAGATGAGGTCAAGCGTATTGCTTGCCTTGTGAGTAGGGGGGGACGGTGAGAGGGTAAGGTCAAAAGAGGAAAGGAATAGAAAGGAGGCAGAGAGAAATGAGTCAAAGTCAGACGTAGGGAGGTTAAAGTCACCCAGAACTGTGAGGGGTGAGCCATCCTCAGGAAAGGAACTTATCAAGGCATCAAGCTCATTGATGAACTCTCCAAGGGAACCTGGAGGGTGATAAATGATAAGGATGTTAAGCTTGAATGGGCTAGTGACTGTCACAGCATGGAATTCAAATGAGGAGATAGACAGATGGGTCAGGGGGAAAAGAGAGAATGTCCACTTGGGAGAGATTAGGATTCCTGTGCCACCGCCGCGCTGACCAAGTGCTCTCGGGGTATGCGAGAACACATGATCAGACGAGGAAAGAGCAGTAGGAGTAGCAGTGTTTTCTGTGGTAATCCATGTTTCCGTCAGCGCCAAGAAGTCGAGGGACTGGAGGGTAGCATAGGCTGAGATGAACTCTGCCTTGTTGCCTTGCAGAACGGCAGTTCCAGAGGCTGCTGGAGACCTGGAACTCCACGTGGGTCGTGCGTGCAGGGACCACCAGATTAGAGTGGCAGCAGCCACGCGGTGTGAAGCGTTTGTATGGCCTGTGCAGAGAGGAGAGAACAGGGATAGACAGACACATAGTAGACAGGCTACAGAAAAGGCTACAATAATGCAAAATAGATCAGAATAAAATTAACTAAACATCTGGGGAAGCGAGAGAGCGGGGCCTCCCTCACTTACCTTTCACTGAAACACTCAAATATAACTCTCCCAACTTCCACTTTCGAAAGTATTTGAAAGCCAAGTTAACAAACAGATCACCGACCATTTCGAATCCCACCGTACCTTCTCCACTATGCAATCCGGTTTCCAAGCTGGTCATGGGTGCACCTCAGCCACGCTCAAGGTCCTAAACGATATTATAACCGCGATCGATAAAAGACAGTACTGCGCAGCCGTCTTCATCAACCTGGCCAAGGCTTTCGACTCTGTCAACCACCGCATTCTTATTGGCATACTAAATAGCCTTGGTTTCTCTAATGACTGCCTCGCCTGGTCACCAACTACTTCTCAGATAGAGTTCAATGTGTCAAATCGGAGAGCCTGTTGTCTGGACCTCTGGCCGTCTCTATGGGGGTGCCACAGTGTTCAATTCTCGGGCCGACTCTATTCTCTGTGTACATCAATGATGTCGCTCTTGCTGCTGGTGACGCTAGGATCCACCTCTATGCGGACAACACCATTTTGTATACATCTGGCCCTTCATTGGACACTGTGTTAACAAACCTCCAAACGAGCTTCAACGCCATACAACACTCCTTCCGTAGCCTCCAACTGCTCTTAAACACTAGTAAAACTAAATGCATGCTCTTCAACCGAATGCTGCTTGCACCTGCCCACCCGACTAGAATCACTACTCTCGGCGGGTCTGACCTAGAGTATGTGGACAACTACAAATACCTAGGTGTCTGGTTAGACTGTAAACTCTCCTTCCAGACTTGCTTTATATTGGCTAGGTCGCAGTTGTAAATGAGAACTTGTTCTCAACTGGCTTACCTGGTTAAATAAAGGTGAAAATAGAAAAATAAAATAAAATGAGTATAACATCCTGGCATTTAAAGCATACTAGATTTTCAAAAATTCTGACTATAAAACGTCCTATTTTTGCATACTGAGAATGCATCATGAGCGATTGCGTGGTTTCCCACTATTCGTTGATTTCAGTAGTGCATTCCCATATCTAATTGATCAGCTTTTGTCAAAGCCAAAATGAGTATGACATCCGGGCATTTAAAGTATACTTGATTTTCAAAATGTCACATACTATAACATTTAATTTTTTCACATACTCAAACAGCCTACTATTTAGGACGCAAGTATGGATATCTTAGTTTGGTAGGGTCGTAGGGATCATACTGAAAATGGATACTGGATATCAAGGGAATTGTTATTATTGATGTTGCAGGGTATGAATTTAGCAGCAGCACACCAACCAAATGCAGGTCAAAATCACTGGCCTCTTGTAAATCTGTCAACCTTAGATGCCACTTTGGAGGTTAGGCTAACTGTCTAAATAGAGTCATGGTACGGTATCAGGTGTAGACAGCAGTGACCCGCTACAGCACTCTGTCATACTTGACATCCTCTCTGACACTGTCACATGGAAACACAAACATTCTCTCTTATCTATTGCATTACTTCCACTGCCCAATAATAAATAATCAAGCTTGCAGAGAATACTGCAACGAGATGGTGGGAAATTGTAGAATATGTCTAACTTGGCTTACAGTAGTTGGCAACCACTGGAAAATGGAAGTCAATGCAGCCCTCTGATTGGGACTGTAGTCTTGATAACATTATGGGGGCAAACCTGGGGATAAGGTGGCCATTCAAAGCTGACAGGCTGCTCATTTGCGAGTTCCCTTTATCTGTTGAGTGACGATTTTTGGTTTCTTATTGTGGAACGTAACATACCTACAGATACACAGAGACTTTTTGCTTTAAAGACACACATTTTGTCACAATATACACATTTATCTAGGCACTAAAACCCTTTACTGTGAAATGCTAGATGTTACAAGAATAGCTAGAAGAAGACATTTGTCATAAAATGTTGACAATTGATGGAGAAAATGTTCATAATCCAACAACTGGCTCAGGGTCTGCCCTTGCGAGAACAGCAGTGGGAGGAGTGGGAGGAAAAGGACACAACCCTCCACCATGGTGTAATTACTGTTTGAAAGTTCATCTTAACATGCTTTACTGCTCGCAACACCCACTCCTGATCTAGCACAAGGTCGCACAGCGGGATAGATACCTCTAATTCAAATGTAAACAATTCACAAGAACCAACTGAAGGTCATCTAGACTAGAGGAACCTGTTACACACAGCGTTCTGGAAATTAGTTTCATAAAAGTCAACAAGGTACACTCAGCACACCATTAATCATTTGAATATCTCCCATGTAGCATAAATATTTTATATGTTTGCATTCATATCAATTTCCTTTTAGACTTTGATAATGAACAGGGTTGGATGTAGTATTGTATTTATACCGGTACTTCTGTGTCAGTAATACCCTTCCCACTTATACAATCTCCTACATTAAGTTTTGATTCTCTGTCAGCCAACATCCCAGACACTTGCAAAACTATATGATTCCTAAATGATTCCTATTAACTGTGATAAAAAAAAAAGTATGATTGATGAACTGCTTTACATCCAAGAGTCGTGTTTGAATTAAATAATTGAGAATGATATTAGAGAACATTTAAACTCTACAAAGCAATAACAGTGTAATCAACATAGCAGAAAATGTATCTAAATGCACCCTTGTACAATTTTTTAAAATTGAATCATATTATTCTCATAATTACTGTACAATGGATTGTCTCATACTGTACATCAAGGCTGTTCATAGTTCTCGATTTCATTCAAATATTTTCAAATATTATTTTCTATATTTTTGAACCACTCTTCAAAAGCATAAAATGGTTTTTCAAAAGACTATTCCTAGTGCTGTGATTCACAATAAAGTAAAGACATAATATGTATATTCAATAGATACAGTATAGCGTATAATGTTAGCCCTTAACCAGAAGTACTTACAGTTTCCATGTTGCTAGGGCATCCAGGCATACAGCCACTTGGAAACACCTTGCAAAGTAAGCGCTCCCATGAGGAGCCTTAGCTCAGGTGTTAAAACCAATCAGGATCAGAGGAGTGCCCAGCCATTGCTTTCTCAGTCCAAGCAGAGCCAACGTTCTCAACCTGATGGTCTGTCCAATCCCACTGCTCCATTTAAGGGGCTTACAAACAGTCAGTCTCAAATGAGCATGACAGGAGTTACATCTGCAGTTGTTTGATTAAATGTAAGCACCATCCTAAAACCTCTCTCTCTTTCCCCATTGGCACATGATTGCTACGAAACTAGACAAGGTTGAGTAGTTTTGTTTGTCCAAAAATGTCTTATTGGAAAAACAGAGTGTCTTGTTAAAAATGCAATGTGGTAGAATTGGGTGCATGAGATTATGATTTTTGGTCAGTCATGAGGTTTTTCTGTTGAAACCTTGGTCAGGGCCAGATACTCAAAATGTGTTGATTATTCTACTACAGCACCACTGAGTTGAGCCCAGTACTCTGGTGATGAAGAAAATACAGTAATTAGTGGATATGCCACCAAATATGTTTATGTAACTAAGCCTACAGTATAGTTTCATAATATAAAGCTCACAGAATAAAGCCGAAGCTAAAATGGATGAGTGAAACCCTTTATGCCTGCCATCCTGTCAGTACATTGTCTATGTATTTGATCCAATATGCAGTTTTGTTTGACTGTGCTCACACAAGCCTCCTCAAACCGTCTCGCATGTAAAGTGCAGCACAGAAGACGACGGTCAGTAGCTACTGCAAAACAGTTTGTATTCAGTACTTATTGTGCACTCACATGGACTGTGTAGGTCTAGCGTCAAGGATATAGCGTTATGTGACTCCTGAGGCTTTATTCTAGCCTGTTACCTTCAGTCTAAGCATCGCTGGCTGGAGGTGACTCACTGCAACAAAGAGGAGGTGAGGTGAGGGTTTTCTTCACACGTGGTTATATAGACCAATTAAACCTATTGTAAATGTATTCTATTTTACTGTTGAATAAAAATAATGACAATGTACGATTTTGTGATAGCTGCTGCAGAACATTTGCATGCTGCTGTGAACCAAACATAATTGTAGAACACTTCCCCTTTTCCTCCAAGGCAGAGCATAACAATGCTTATCTGCACCCACTGCTAGAACCGGAGAGATGGCCTGTGTTTTAGAGCATAAACAACAAGAACTCCCTTCACTCTTAGGAGTAGTGGACAGACAGACAGGACAGAAGAGTGTTTCTATCCATCATGTCTGAGTGAATAAACATGGTGGAGCTCAGAGAGCTGAGCGCCGACTGCTCAGTCATGCATCCTATGATTAACCACCATAAGCCAGGGGAGGCCAGAAGGGCCCAATAAGCCACACTCACTAGATAACCACATCATAGAAAAAGGACATATCCAGTCAGTCTAGTCCAGGCATAAGAGAGTACCCACTTACCTGACTGGAGTACACAGTACATTTGAAAGTGTTAAATCAACACTTTAAGTGTTACATTTAACACTGTCAGCGAGTACATATGGTCCCACTCTACACAGAGTAAAAAGTACACTGATCAAAGTGTTACATTTATAGTGTTGATTTAACACTGAGGAGTGCAAAAAGTTAACACTGCACTACACTGGCCGGTGTTGATCAAATTTAACACTAAGAGGTAATCAACACTGAGTGTTATAGTGACACTCACTAGTGTTGATCTAGGGTGACTCCTATTAGAGTAAAAATGTCTTTACTCTATTCAGTGTTAATTAATTTACTCTTCCCCCACGTAAATATAAATCATATTTTGTAAAAGCACTTGGAATTTCACAATAAACTCAAGCAAAGCTGTTTCAACATTCAAATATGTTTATTATGACCAAACCATAAATCTCATCCCTGGCTTAAACTGTTATCAAGTGACAGTACAATGTAGTCAAAATAATCCCTTGCTCCATATGACATGAGCAAATCAATAGGTTTGTTGGAAAATGATGCCATTTACATTAAAAATATATATGTTTCTCACAACCTAACCATAAGTCTCAGCCCTGGCTTAAACTGTTATCAAGTGACAGTAGGGGACAATGTAGTCCAACAAATCCCTTGCTCCATATGACATGATCAAATCAAAAGGTTTGTGGTGCATGATGTCATTTACATGAAATACCTTGCATGGTGGACTTCGCATCAAAACAACTTTAAATGCATGCAAATGATCAACAAAACATAAGGTTTCAAGAGCTGACCCAACCAAAACAACATTTTCCTCTTTCAGAACAATAGCATTAATTTCGTAAAATACTGGCATTTCAATGACTACTTCACCACATGACCAAATCAAGATCATGGTGCTTTACCCATTTAACTGACAAAACATTTGTGTGCACTGAGACATTCAACATGGCAGCAATCTCATGGCATTCTTTCAGGTCATTGAGCCTTGACATCTTTCCTGGACCTATAGCTAGTCTATCCCGGCTGAACGTTTCCCAATTATATGCCATGTACTTTTGGTGTTTCTTGGCTAAGGTCATAGTGACATTGTTAAAACTCTTCAGTTGTTTTTTTAAGAAATTATGTTTTGCCTCGTAGCGCATACACCACAAGTGAAGAATGTGCCCAATATTCCTTATACAACGAGGATAATGTATCATGAAGTGGTGTTTCGTTAACAGGTTTTTATCAGGAAACAAATACTTGAAAAGCCTATGATGTTCAGCAATTAAGTGCTTCAGATAGATAGTCATGCCCTCTGTTAATATAGGAGAAAACACAACATTTACCATTTGTAGTAGTAACAGAAGCAGCTGCCAGTATTTATCATCTTTCTGTACCAGATCACCAAATATCAATGGCAAATTACGGAGAAGACACCAAGACTGAATAGCATTTAGACCCAAACCATTGCTCCCATCATCCAATTTGACTGCAGGTGGACAATTCCTCCTCTATGTGTAGCCATAGTTAAATGATTGAATTCTACCGTACACATAAGCAAGCATGCTTCACACCGTACACGAGGTAGTGTTGGGTTTGACTGAATAGTTTGACAATGGTCTGAGTGCATGTGTTTTGTTCATAAAGTCACTCTTCGGTCATCCTCAGAGAACACAATTTGAAAATCCACTTTCTCAGTGAGGCAAAAACGGCAACAATAACAAGCACTAAATTATTCCACAAAACCAAACAGGCAATGTATACCAAGATTATCTCCAGTTACTTGGACAATACTGCCATGTATACGACCACTGAAGACGGGAACTTCAAGAATGGAATCAAATCCATAAGTTTTAAGGTCCTGGGTATGGAAGACTGCACATAAGTGAATATTTACCAAAATTGAATTAAACTTTGGGGGAAACTTTCTCAAAGTAAAGTATATACCTCCCAACTTGAGAATACTATTTTTTGATCCCAATGGATTAGCAGTCTCAGAGTCGTCATAAAAGAGTTTAATTTGCAATGCATTTTTCTCTTTAGAAAAGAGAGGACGTCTCTTCATATATACACTACCGGCCAAAAGTTTTAGAACACCTACTCATTCAAGAGTTTATTTATTTTTACTATTTTCTACATTGTAGAAGAATAGTGAATACATCAAAACTATGAATAACACATGGAATCATTTCGTAACCAAAAAAAGTGATAAACAAATCCAAATATAATTTATATTTGAGATTCTTCAAATAGACACCCTTTGCCTTGATGACAGCTTTGCACACTCTTGGCATAACTGTTCCCCATTTTTGTATGAAATAAGCACTTCGTTTTGATATCGAATTCAACAATGTGAAAGGAAAAGAATGATGTCTTTTGAAGATATATATGTCAGAGTAGTTGCTTTAGCTTGACCCTGTATCTCTTGAACTGCTTCTTCCTGTTCAAATGCTTCCTAAAGCCTGAAAATGTACCAAATACACAACAACAATCTGCTTGACCACATTTTAGTCTAAAAGTTCTACCAGGGCACATTCCATGCATCAACTTGAGATGCCTCACGAGCAAGTTGGTACGTCCATGACTAGCATGGCAAAAAAAACATATCATCATAAGTGCAGGAGTCTAGCTCTGAGCTCAGCAACCCTTGGAGTCTCCTTAACCTTCCCAATGTCTATGTTGCACACAGTTGTCTGTATGAAGGTGTACATGTTGAGCAGCATTGTATTGTAAGCAGTACCAAAAACAAAGTTAGTCTTGAAAAGCTAATCGAAGGCACCAAGAGCACTCGTTGACTTGTACAGCAAGGCTCACTTGTCCAGGATGATGAAGTAAGCATGGATGCTGCTCTTCCTGGTCCCGACTGCAAGAAGATATGGTTGGCGGCTCTGGTCAATCGCATCAATGTGCTCCTGGATACTGGTTCCTATCTGAAGACGACATAAACGAACACCATCATTAGTTCATCATAACGGCTGCAGCACTATCCAAGAATAAGAACGCTAATACAAATCTTTTGGAATATCACAAGATGCTGTTCAGCTTGGGATGCAGACATCTTGCCTGGTCTTTTGCGGCCTTGTGATGAAGGAGGAATCAAATGGAGCAGGAGAAGGATGGAGGAAAGGTCACCGTCCCATCCTAAACAAAGAAGAGATCCTGATTTAAAATGGTAAATTCCATCATCAGTGACATTAACATTTCAGAGTTATTTTAAATATTAATGATAAATTATGATCATCTAACTGTCAGCATTCGTGTCAGCTCCCTCATCAACAGCAGATTCTGGCATCTGGATCAGCTCCTGAAGTTCAGCTCCCTGAGTGGCCATGCTTAGCATGATGATCTTTTGCTTGAATGTAGTTGGCCACCTCTCCAAAAACTTGGCTAATGTTCCCTCTCCAAACAGCAGCACAAAATCCTGTTCAATCTGAAACAAATAAGACAAAGTACAAAACATTAGTTTTGTGCAAGTCAATTTCTTTCTTACAAAACATTCCACTTTAACCTCCAAAACAGAGTTTGAGAAAATCACCAGCATAGACATTAATTTAACTACTATTACGGAAGTGTTGTTTTTGTTTAAATTTACTGGCCAACCTGAATTGGCATTTAGAGATTAAACGAAATGTATACAATTGAAAACTGTTCTTTAAAAAAAGTCTACCAAGCTCTTCACATCCAGAAAGCGTGGAAATTTGGTTAGGATGGTGGAGCATTTACTCGGGTCGTGGGTCATCTTCTTCCTGTACTCAAAGGTCAATTTAATCTTCTGTTTGACTGTTTCTTCATCAGAAGAATACTTCAAAAGAGAAATGGCCTCTCTGCACTGGTCTTCACTCACGGTAACCAAAGTGGATGGACTGGACTCCCTCAGCAGTTGGCCCTCCAGGGTATAGTTGAGTGGGCTGTTTCTCAGATGAAGCCAAATTCCTCTGAACGGTTTTGATTCTATACGAGAGGTACCCTTCTCCACTATTAGGGTTGTAATAATGTTCCTTAAGAAAATGAACATGGTTACTAATCTTGAAAGAAAAAACAAATAACCAAGTCCCATTTGCTCAGATACCATACCAGACGAATTAAACACATATGCCCTTCATCAGTTGTAATGTATACTTACATAAAGTCCTTTTTAACATTCAGCAGATATGGGAGCAAGTAATGCTCAACAAGTTTCATTATGAATCTTTCCTTTAAACTTACCCATGAGTCTCTGTCATCGCCAAAACAAGAATGTTGATCATCTTTCATCTGGTGCAGTCAATCAGGCTTTTAGTTTTGGAGTATTCCTTGATGACAACCTCTCCAACAGGCTTTTTCTTCAGTATGCTCTCTATTAGCTGTAAAAAAAAAAAAACAGCAATGAAAAATCAATTTAATGGCAAGACAATTGAAGAATGAGTTACAAACGTACATTTTTTGCTTCGTCATCAGATCTTTGACGCTTTCGTGAGGGGCTTCCATCCTCGCTCAAAATTATTGTATCATCCGACTCATGGTCTGAACCAACCATCACAGAACTGGCAGAGACAGGACTCGTCAGGGAAGACTCTGCAATACACAAAGATGACAATACAGGCATGTCAAATGTATGGTTATATTGAAAGTGATGCCACAAGTAACCAAGACTTGAAAACCAACACATACCTTTAGCATCATTGTTCAGTGTGAGCTTGAAAACACCAAGATCTGGCCGTTTCACCACCTCCTCAAATACATCCCCATCAACTTCAGTTCCAGACCCATCATACAGCTTTGCCTCTGATAAACTAGTAAGTGGGATCTCAAATTTCAGGAAAGCTGTGACAAACATTAAAACAACAACCTACAATTAGAATTGCAATCATAATGGTAAGAGTAATCAGAGTGACTTGTAAATGTATGAAAACAATAAATGTATTTCCAATCACAAATTAAACGTTTACCTCCAATCAAAAGGATTTCAAATGTCAGGTCAATGATCTTGACATATTTTTGTTCAGCATTGAATTTCACCCTGATCAGCATGACTAGGTCTGAAAGCAGTTCATGGTACGCGATAAGGCCAAAATGGATAAAAAAGCATTACATTTGTATTTCAATCATGACACATTATAAGGATGACTACAAATGTATATTATGAAAATATTGGATCATGACTACAACTTGTCTGATATTTCTTGAAGCAGGTCCCAAACTAAAGCAAACAGACTATTCAACTCACATTCACTGTCCCGAAATATGGACACGGGCTAATTAGTCCAGTAAAATACACTCATAATTCCAGCTAGTCACTGTATTATGTTGTCATGTTCTAGGAGCAGTCTTACAAGACCACCAAAATTAACTGGTGATAAAGCGAGTGGGAAACGCAGTTAGCTAGACTAGCTAACTGCCGATGCAATGGCCACAATATTTATCTAAAAGAATCACCCAAAAGTTCAAAATGCAGTTATAATTTGGCTAAATAAACAACTCATCTTAATCAGATTAGTCCTCAATATATAGTAAGCAGCTGAAATAAAGAGAACAAACTGGCATGAGGCTAAAAAAGCTTGGTGCTGAAATGAGACACCTACCCATGGAACCACCAAGTGGAGAAAACTAACTGCACAGGACAGGGGCGAGCTAGTTAGCTAGCATGCTAGCTATCTAGCAAAGACGTGCAAAAAGTGAAACGCAAGTAAATAATGTTAGCTGCACACACACAATCAAAACTGTTAGACTTTTTATATTACACTGCAGTCTGACAACCAAGTGTCAAGTATTTAAATTAAAATAGCTTAATCATTTCAGTGAAATAATTGTTTAAAACTCACCTTTGCGTGGAACAAATTAGGATTTTGTTGATCCAACAATGGTGTTGAGAAAATTGGAAATTTGAATGCAGAAACTGAATTTATGGGCAGGGTTGTGATGATGTTTACACTTACTGAGTAAAACTCTACACTAATAGTGTAAAATGTTATACCTTAGCAATTAACACCAGTTATCATCATTGACGCTAGGGGTCATTTGGCACTGCCAGTTGTTAAACCAACTCTATGGGAGTCGATCACTTTTGACACTGAATTTACCACTGGTGATTTTGCTTAGTGCAAAGACAGAAAAGAGAGGAGAGCCCTCATATACAGTGGGGAAAAAAAGTATTTAGTCAGCCACCAATTGTGCAAGTTCTCCCACTTAAAAAGATGAGAGAGGCCTGTAATTTTCCTCATAGGTACACGTCAACTATGACAGACAAATTGAAAAAAAAAATCTCCAGAAAATCACATTGTAGGATTTTTTATGAATTTATTTGCAAATTATGGTGGGAAATAAGTATTTGGTCACCTACAAACAAGAAAGATTTCTGGCTCTCACAGACCTGTAACTTCTTCTTTAAGAGGCTCCTCTGTCCTCCACTCGTTACCTGTATTAATGGCACCTGTTTGAACTTGTTATCAGTATAAAAGACCTGTCCACAACCTCAAACAGTCACACTCCAAACTCCACTATGGCCAAGACCAAAGAGCTGTCAAAGGACACCAGAAACAAAATTGTAGACCTGCACCAGGCTGGGAAGACTGAATCTGCAATAGGTAAGCAGCTTGGTTTGAAGAAATCAACTGTGGGAGCAATTATTAGGCAATGGAAGAGGTCCTCTGTAGCTCAGCTGGTAGAGCACGGCGCTTGTAACGCCAAGGTAGTGGGTTCGATCCCCGGGACCACCCATACACAAAAATGTATGCACGCATGACTGTAAGTCGCTTTGGATAAAAGCGTCTGCTAAATGGCATATTATTATTATATTATACAAGACCACTGATAATCTCCCTCGATCTGGGGCTCCACGCAAGATCTCACCCCGTGGGGTCAAAATGATCACAAGAACGGTGAGCAAAAATCCCAGAACCACACAGGGGGACCTAGTGAATGACCTGCAGAGAGCTGGGACCAAAGTAACAAAGCCTACCATCAGTAACACACTACGCCGCCAGGGACTCAAATCCTGCAGTGCCAGACGTGTCCCCCTGCTTAAGCCAGTACATGTCCAGGCCCATCTGAAGTTTGCTAGAGTGCATTTGGATGATCCAGAAGAGGATTGGGAGAATGTCATATGGTCAGGTGAAACCAAAATAGAAAAAAACTCAACTCGTCATGTTTGGAGGACAAAGAATGCTGAGTTGCATCCAAAGAACACCATACCTACTGTGAAGCATGGGGGTGGAAACATCATGCTTTGGTGCTGTTTTTCTGCAAAGGGACCAGGACGACTGATCCGTGTAAAGGAAAGAATGAATGGGGCCATGTATCGTGAGATTTTGAGTGAAAACCTTCTTCCATCAGCAAGGGCATTGAAGATGAAACGTGGCTGGGTCTTTCAGCATGACAATGATCCCAAACACACCGCCCGGGCAACGAAGGAGTGGCTTCGTAAGAAGCATTTCAAGGTCCTGGAGTGGCCTAGCCAGTCTCCAGATCTCAACCCCATAGAAAATCTTTGGAGGGAGTTGAAAGTCTGTGTTGCCCAGCAACAGCCCCAAAACATCACTGCTCTAGAGGAGATCTGCATGGAGGAATGGGCCAAAATAACAGCAACAGTGTGTGAAAACCTTGAAGACTTACAGAAAACGTTTGACCTGTGTCATTGCCAACAAAGGGTAAATAACAAAGTATTGAGAAACTTTTGATATTGACCAAATACTTATTTTCCACCATAATTTGCAAATAAATTCATTAAAAATCCTACAATGTGATTTTCTGGATTTGTTTTTTTCATTTTGTCTGTCATAGTTGACGTGTACCTATGATGAAAATTACAGGCCTCTCTGATCTTTTTAAGTGGGAGAACTTGCACAATTGGTGGCTGACTAAATACTTTTTTCCCCCACTGTAACCATATGTCAACTGGAACTAAGTAATGCAACCAAGTAACTGTGCTAGCTAAGACATATTGCACAACTCACCGAACACTGTCTGATGGAGTGTGTGTCATGGAGCTGGTGTCCTCTTGGTGATTCAATTATCTATTAGGCTATCATCAGTGCAATACTAACCATCAATCAATTAATGAATTAATTACATCTTCAAAACAAGATTTGCTTTCTAAAACAATCATTTTTTAAGTAATCTGTCTGCTTAATGTTGCAAATGCAAAATGATTAGGTGCATTAAGTTGAGTTTCAATTACCATAGCATAACACAACATTATAATCTTTAGCATTAATATAACTATTATATCAAAAGAATAATGTTGATGCCTTGCAGTTTTTATTGTGTTTGCAATGTTTATGTTCATCATTACACAAATTGTTACTACAACTTAAACCCTGCTCCATTGCATTGATGGGATCATTGTGAGCAGATGGAGGAAACAAATGATTTATGTGAAGTTGTATTTTAATGAATCATCCGGTGATTACAGAGCTTGAAAAATGATGTATAAAAAGAATGACTCATCGTTGAGGGATTACTGTCCTAATAAAAGTTGAAATAATGAAAGGTGAACATCAAAGACGTAAGCAAATGACTGTAGCAGCTAGTCAGTTAGATGGGTCAATGGCCACACCTTGTAGAAGACAGGTAGCTAGTGATTTTGGGGAATACTAGCAATGCATTTAAAGCAGTTCTTTAAGAGTGGGTTAACCACCATGACGGATTGCTTTTGCCGAAACATGGGACACTGAATAAGGGCATGCCTTTTCCTACGAATGTGAGCAGCAATATTAGAAATCCATGAAAATGAAAAATGTAGATGTTCTCAGACCGAGTGGAAAATCAATACTGCATTTTATCCATGGCTTACGCAACTAGCTCTCACAGTCTCACGTCAGAATTAGACGTTCATTCATGTTTCTCAAATGTCAAATGTCAAAGTGTTTAAGTGTTAAGGTTAGGCATTAACACCGAATGGTTAAGGTAAGGGTTAAGGTTTGGGATAGGCTTAAAACAAAAATCTCAAAAACAACTTTCTATCGCTGGATTTGTACTTGCAACCTTAGGAATTAGAAGCAGATGCTTACGTACATCCACCATCCCCAATGCACTAGTAAAACCAAAACCTACTTGAAGGTAACAATGCTCACTGTTGCCCGTAGTGGCCAGTTTCCATGTCATCTCCCAATGTCCTCAGACATAGATGGACGTCGAATACTGACTTGTATCACGGGTGACCTGGATTGGCTTACCTACTGTTGACTCTTGATACATTTTTAATTTAATACATTAATTGTACACAGTTACATTTAAAAATGTCTACCATTTTTATTTATTTTAAGACTTTCATTAGTAGAAAATGTTTGAGCTCTCCTAACTTTTTTTCTAACCAAAATGCATGCTGTTTTTCTTTGCCATGACATCTCACATCTACAGTGCTTTGGGAAAGTATTCAGACCCCTTGACGTTTTCCACATTTTGTTACATTAATCGCTGCCAAAGGTGCTTCAACAAAGTACTGAGTAAAGGGTCTGAATAAAAATGTAAATGTTATATCCGTTTTTTATGTGTAATACATTTGCAAAAAAATCTAAAGACCAGTTTTTGCTTTGTCATGATGGGGTATTGTGTGTAGATTGATGAGTAAAAAAACAATTTCATCAATTTTAGAATAATGCTGTAACGTAACAAAATGTCGAAAACGTCAAGGGGTCTGAATACTTTCCGACTGCATTTGCCTGTGAAGAACAAGCTACCTTTAAATCGTAGGATATATTTAATGGTTAAAGTGGTGGAAGTTAGTGGATGAAACAACACGGTGTGACAAAATCCCAGGGACCATCACCATTCAGGTGGCATTTGCAGAGTGTGATATGCCAAGCACTGAGTTAATGAGTCTTGCAATTTCAGCGGACTCCGACACATGCAGCTTTATTAAATGTGGAAATAGGATGTGATAAAAGTTTGTCAAACAATGTGTGCACACTTCATTAAACAAATGGAGCTAATCAGAAATCCTTAAAGCAAATTAAGAAGTGAAAATGCTTTATATTACTGGTATTATTCACGAGACAGGTAAATTGGGGTGAGCCTAGAGATTTGAATGCAGATCAATGTAGCGTGTCTGTCAGGGTCCAGGCCAGGCTGGAATTAAGTGTTATTAGCACTCTAATAAATTCACTTAATTAGGTTTTAAGTTATGGAGTAGAATGGCCTCTGTGGCTAAAGGAATAATGTCATCATGGATGATGATTTCTCTAGACGATGAATCATACTCAATTATCATGTGAAATGTGGGGATATTGTATAGATGTACATTACAGACATTGTTAGTGCACAAATTCATATAGATAGTTCAGATTTGTTTCTGTTTGATACATATTTCCAATTAAAAATGACATATCACTACAAATATTTTGCCACTCAATATACCGTTTTTCACGGGCAGCCAAAAACATTTCCCTAAGCATCAGTATACCAGCGTTATTAAAACGAATGGTTTGGCGGGTACCCTAATTTGGTATGGGAGGAGTGCCCAGCAACCCTGTGCTTCACACTCTGGTTGAACCTTGTAAAACAGTTGTCTGATATCATCTCCTCTGGCCCTACTAATGTAATCTCTTCTGGAGTAATGGTTAGTGTGACGCTATTACCAGTAAGGTCCACTGTGTGGAGTAGGAACACCAGCAATTCATTTTGCATCAGGACCCAATAAGATAATTCATACAGATCTAAAATTGAGCCAGTTTGCTACAGCAGGAAAATAATCCTGCAGCAAAAGGAAATGTGAATTATTATGTGGATTATAATTAATATACATTTTTCGTGAGGCAAGATCAAGTCTGACATTTCAAAGTAGAAATTACAAACTTCAGATGCCCTTTTAAACCTAGTTTGAACCTAGTTTCAAATGTCCTGAATTGCAGGAAAGTTCAAAGTTTAGTAGCCACGTGCACAGAACACAACATTTGTAAAACAGAACAATGAAATTCTTACCTTGAAAGCTCTTTCCCAACAATGCAGTGATAATAATAATATAGAAAATAAGAGAAAATAAAACAAAAAATGTAAATACAAACGACAGTGTGAGATAAAGAAACACGAGATTGCAAGTATATGCAGGTCAGTGCCAGTACCTTATTCAATGTGCAGGGGTACTGGAGTGGTTGAGGTGGGTTTTGTGGGGATCTATTTTCTTACAACTAGATGTGATGCCTAGCTTAGAAAGAATACATTAATGATTAAACATAATAGGTTTGTGCTGTACTGATATAGATTGTTTAACATAGCAAGCTGTGATTAATGTGAGGAACCGTTAGGGGGTAGACTGAGATAGACTGAGATACACACACACACACTGCCTCTTTGTTAAACCGCTCAAGGACATGTGTTCTGCTACAAAGAACAACAAACTATGTCTGAGGTTGCTGACTCGAGACAAGTTGTAAAGATAACAACTAATGCCCGGCAACAGTGAAGCGCCAAGGGGCTGGGACCAGCCTGTGCGCCATCGATAGGTTGGGTAAGTTTAAACCACACCCAGCCTCTACTCTGACAGGCCCAGCAGGGAGCGGGAACTATCTCTGTCAGAGTATTTAAAGAAGAACTTATAACAAAAGCTCAGTTCTCTGACTGCCCTGCGTGGTTTTTCAGTGGGCCCGTATATACGAACATCATATTTACCA
Organism: Coregonus lavaretus; assembly: GCF_964263955.1. Classification (NCBI taxonomy): domain Eukaryota; kingdom Metazoa; phylum Chordata; class Actinopteri; order Salmoniformes; family Salmonidae; genus Coregonus; species Coregonus lavaretus. The sequence continues at coordinate 29,088,523 of NC_140007.1, read as the reverse complement.
TTCAAGTGTTTGCATTAATTAAAATACTAGTCTATTTTAGAAGACGTGTATTGACCTCTTTTTGTGCCTATACCAGATTTGAATTGACGCAATTTAACAAATGGTGACCGCCGACGTGATCTGGTAGAGGGACTTCGCTGGGTATTGTCCGGCCGATTGGACATCGCTGTCGTTGGACGGTGTGTTTCACAAAGAGTCCGGACAACTAAAAACAGGTAAGTAGACACCTATTGTTATATAACTAAAGTTCTGCACATTGGCTTTATCCAAATTAATTTTGTGAAACACCTGTTTGATGTAAGTGAACTAAATTATGAATTATTATGAGTAGATAAGCACCATATTGTGACATGCAAACCTGTGTGGTGAATGTGATGTTAAACCATGGTACCATAGAGTATTGTTCTACCGGCGAGGTCCGTAACTACGAGGGTACGGCTAGGTTCGGGGAAAATACTGAAATCTCTCGGCGAGGTTCGAAGAATTACACCGGCGAGGTCCGTAACTACGAGGGTACGGCTAGGTTCGGCTGAGTATTTTGTAGATAGGGGGAGGAATAGGAGGTAGGAAGGAGTAATAGTCAATTGGGAATATAAAGGAAAAAATAATGAATAACTAGTATGACTAAACTGAAACGTTTGAACTGATATAATTGAACTGTAACGTTTGATGTTTGACATAGCATAATACTGGTTTTAAATAATTATGTTGAAGCAATTTGGTTTATTATTTAATTTAACGTTTGATGTTTGACCCTGCAAAATACTGGTTAAATAATTAGACTGAAATAATTTGGTTTATCGCTGAAATATAAATATGCACCGACTTTAACTAATTAGGTGGGAATAATTTGATTTAAATAAATAGATAGACGTACTTTAAATAATGAAATAACGGATGAATATTACAAATTAAAACGAAAAACATGACTACCAGTGAAGCAGAAAGAATATTGAAGGTTCTAAAATCCACACTTGAAACTAAATGGAGGAAAGGACGGGAAGGAATGGAGCAGGCGAGGAGAGAAACTCTATAAGGAATGGATAGAAGATGGTTGTATACTATCCCCCGATGGAGTGCCTGTAGGAGGCGAACCAGGGAGAATACTGGAAACGTTGAAGCAGAAAACCCAGAAAACAGAGGGGGAATGGAAGAAAGAGGGAGAACCCAGAAGGGGTAAAATCAAGGAAGCAATGGAAAAAGCAAGGCTGAAGGAAAGAATAGGACTGGCAATGTTGGGAAAACTTAAGAACATGTGGGAAGAACAACAGAACAATAAGGAGAAGCAGGACAAGAAGGAAGGATCCAGGTTTCCTACGGAACCGCCACCAAGATTATACCCAGAACTGCCTACGTCTCCACCCCCATACGAGGCACCAAAGCTAATGGCTCAACACTGGATATTGTGGGGCACTGCTAGAAGCAGCAAGAGCTATACGAGACAGCGTTGAGAACATGTCCAGATTACAGGAAGAAGAAAGTCGTATGAGCCTGACGGGTGACGGCGACAGGGGAAGCCTGATGCTTGATGGGGGTTTGACCCAATCAGTACTTAAAAATCAGGAACGAGAGGACAGAGAGAGAGAAGAAAGAAAAAAGGAAGTTAAAAGAATGGAAGAGGAAGTGAGAAGAGGCGCAAAGCAGCTGAAAGAAATTGAGAAAACCATGCGAGATCTGAGTGAGGAAAGGAAACAAGGAAGTAGAGCAGCCTCTCCTCCCAGAGGACATTTCATAGTGTGGGAAATTATTCTCTTATATTTTAGATGTGCTGTTAGCTTAATAAGAAAGCATTAATGATTAAACATAATAGGTTTGTACTGTACTGATATAGACTGTTTAACATAACAAGCTGTGATTCATGTGAGGAGCTGTTAGGGAGTAGGGGGAGATAAGACTTGTGTGTCTCTCACATACAAACACTGCCTCTTTGTTAGACCGCTCAAGGACGTGTACTGCAAAAGTGCTGACTCTCTGGACAAGTTGCAAAACAACTAAACACCTGGCAACAGTGAAGCGCAAGGGGCTGGGACCAGCCTGTGCGCCAACGATAGGCTGAGTGAGTCTAAACCACGCTCAGTCTCTACTCTGATAGGCCAGCAGGGAGTGGGAACTATCTCTGTCAGAGTATTTAAAGAAGAACTTATAATAATGGATCAGTTCTCTGTCTGCCCTGCGTGGTATTTCAGTGGACCCGTATATACGAACATCATATTTACCATTGAAGTGGTTTGCATTAATTAAAATACTAGTCTATTTTAGAAGACGTGTATTGACCTCTTTTGTTCCAATACCAGATTTGAATTGATGCAACTTATCAATTGGTGACCCCGACGTGATCTGGTAAAGGGACTTCGCTGGGTATTGTCCGGCCCATTGGACATCTCTGTCATTGAACGGTGTGTTTCACAAAGAGTCCGGACTACTAAAAACAGGTAAGCAGACACCTATTGTTATATAACTAAAGTTCTGCACATTGGCTTTATCCAAATTAATTTTGTGAAACACCTGTCTGATGTAAGTGAACTAAATTATATGAATTATTATGGGTAGATAAGCACCATATTGTGACATGCAAACCTGTGGTGAATGTGATGTTAAACCTTGGTACCATAGAGTATTGTTCCACCGGCACGTACCAGAGGGCTAGGTACGGCTAGGATCGGGGAAAAATACTGAAATCTCCAGGCTAGGACCACCAGGGGTGGGAACTGAGGGATATAGGGAATATTGGTCTAAAAGTGTTGCGCTACTGGCAAGGATCGTATCTATGAGGTACGGCTAGGATCAGAGGGACACTTACAATTTTAGATAGTGTTGCGCTATCGGCAAGGTCCGTAACTAGTACTGCTAGGATCGTAGGAGTACTTTAAAGTACACTATAGTGTTGCGCTTCGGCAGGGAGTTGTACTTGGGGGTACACCCAGATCGGAGGAGCACTTTAAAGTATAGGGTGTCGTATGCATGAGAGTGCGAATGATCCCAGTGTAATAAAAGAGTGTTTGCAGACTAAATAAAAGAGTGAATGCGGGTTACTAAAATTAATAAACCTGTATACCTTGATAGAAAACTAATTAGGAATTAAAGACATCTGTGGCTGTCCAAACTGTATAATTTGTGAATAACTATTGGGTTTGTGGTTGTTTAAACCGTATAATTTGTGAATGATAATTGGGAATAGATATACTAAGGTAGAGAAATTTAAATAAAACGTATTAAAATAGAATAGAAACTTGAACCTAACATTTTAAAACTTTTAGAATAGAAATAAAAAGAAGGAAGCATCGTGTACATTAATATGGCAGGACACACAGAGGCGGAACGAGTGCTGAAAGTACTGAAGTCCACCCTTGAAACAAAAGGAGGAAAACGCGAGGGGAGGGGCTGGAGACAGCGAGAGTGTGGCTTTTGGAGAGTCAGGAGAGACTGGGGGGTGATTTGTGTCGATTGGGAGTTGGCTGGGAACACCACGGGGCGATTGTTTGAGAGGTACCTATAAATTTCTAACGATATATACGTATGAACTTGCTCACCCGAACGTAGACCTACATCATGGGTGAGAAAGTAGAGAATATTTACATTTGCATTTTTGGTCATTTAGCAGACGCTCTGGTCCAGAGCGACTTATGGGAGCGATTGGGGTTGAGTGCCTTGCTCAGGGGCACAGACAGATTTTTCGCCTGGTCGGCTCGGGGATTGGAACCGGCGACCTCTCGGTTGCTGGCGCGGCGCTCTTGGTCACTAAGCTGCCTGCCGCCCCATATGAGTTTAAGGTTGTGCCGTTGTTTGATCATGTGATAAGGTTTAATGGATAATCGGACCATAACTAATATGGGTATAGAATGTAATGTATAAATAGTGGAGAGCCAGTAGGGGGCTCCATTGAACTATTATGTTTTGTTGGGCATTTCGGTGGCATGAGGTTAAGTCTGTGTGTATGAGTGAATTCAACGGCTGGTGTGGGTGGTGACCGGATGCTACTGAGTATTTGGTTTGGTGATGTTGAATGGACGATTTGTAGCGTGTTTTGGGGTTAAATAGAAAGACTCACTTATTCAATAGGGAATGGGTGAAGGGAGAGAGAGCATTACTTTGTGTTGCTGAATGAGGTGAGAGCTAGTGCGGCTTTCATTTGGTGATGTCACTTGTTCTATGAACTGGAAGTATTTACTTTGAAAGCATCGCGGAATGTGTGGAGTGACTGGCGATGTATGTAGAGGGTCCCGGGTTCGAACACAGGTAGGGACAGTGGGTAAAGCTTTCGCATTGGGGCTATAGACCTAGATTACTATGTGGATTGAGAAATGTGAAAGGTTGAATTAGATAGCTTAAGTAGAAGTATTCTAGAAAGGTCTATGAAAATATGTTAAAAGGTCCCGCGCCTTCCCCGTTGTGTAGGAAGGAGCAAGGGGAGGGGTGAGAGATAGTTCAAATGATAGGAATATCATTAAATGTATGCTTATCAATGATAGCAAGTATTTGTTTTATTAATTAGGGCCTAATCAGAGAGAACAGTTAAATAAATTGAATAGCGAACTGAAATGGCGATAGAGCTGTGAAAATTGAGTTGAGGACAAAGGAGAATAATTTATGGCTCTGGTTAGCGGGGGGAAAAAAAATAGAGACAGTCAAGCGAGTTGGGTTGAGCTGTGGGATTTCAAGTGGAGGTCTGAATGCTTGACTGGAAGGCAGTGCTTTGATAAATTCTAATTGTTATTACTTTATTCGATAGGTTGCTTAACACCAGTGGTGTATACAAATAGTTGGTAAATTCTAGAACGATCATTTATTTTCGTTACGGGGACCAGGGGATGCAAGTGGCTTTGGCTGTTGTGCTGGGGGAATAGCGCCAGCCTGTGGTGGGTTCTAGATTTGTTAAATAAACAAACTTATATTTTAACCTAAAGTGATGCAATAGGCTACAATTATAACATTATCAGAAAAAGGGCACAGTATAATGTGAAATAGTTATCACAATTATTATGAATAGTTATTACAGTTATTATCATTGATCCAGTAATGATAGAAGGATAGTAGAGGAAAGGCAAGGGATTAAATCTCATTTAGGGAAAGAAGAAGAGTATGAAGATATATTAGGGAGAAAATACCATTAACTGAGGGATATAAAACGTTTAGCTGAAAAACACAACAGGAATAATTTACCTTACACCCTAATATAGACATCAGACCACACCAGAAGTAGAGATGGCAGGATCACCAGTAGCAATCATGAAGAGAAGGTTCCCAGAAAATAGTGAAGATATTGGTAATATCTCTAACAAATGAGAAAAAGGACCAGAAAGTTAGTAACTGTAACAAAGGAGGGAACATTTGATGTAACCGTGATTGTATTGGCTAAAAAATGATATGACATTTACAGGGGGGACAGGAACAATAGAAGAGGAGACAGATTTTCCTAGGGTGTTGAACAAATAATTGATAATGGATCATTTGAGATGAGATCACATGTAGCAGATTTAGGGTAATCAATTAAATAATCATTGTATACTCGAGGAATTTTGAGTGGTTTTATGGATTAGTTATGAGGAATTAGATTGATACAAACAATTATTGATGGGTTAGGACTGGGGATATCTGTATCATGTTTTGTGTGTACTACCATCTTTAGATTATAACCAGGAGAAAGAGAATTAGTTTATCTCATTGGAATGTTGCCCAGGGCTAGGGGGAGCAGTAGTGAAGTTAGGCAGTATTTAAGTGGGGCCTGGCTATTTGTGGTTGTTGTTTTATCAAATTGGGTTTTTCAAACAAAAAACAACACACCTAGTATGATGTTTATAAAGCCTTGTTGTTTCAATTTTGGGGGGTTTTCAGCAGGTCAAGGGTGATAGGTCTTGGAGGAGCACGCACAGTGAATTTTATGGAGTTTGGGGTACATATGATTTCTTATGAGAATGAATGTCATGAGGACTTAATGAACACTTGGGATAAGTAACATTTATGAAATATTTAGAATAATGGTAATGTTTGGTATACTATGGGATGGAACAGTTCGTTGAATAATTTCAATTGCCTCTGAACTCTGTTTTAACTTTCTGGTGTTAATTAATCATCCACACTAGTAAATTCTAAAGGCATGAGAGGAGGACTTTAAGATAGTTTATTTTACTAAGTTGAGGGTAATTTATAATACTGTGAAAAGTGTGAAGAAGATTATAATTTGGTAATAATATATATGATTTAAACCATAAAATAACAGAAGAGAGAGAGAGCTTCCCCTGAATGAGGGATAACTGTTGCTAGTCAATTGTACTAATCTTGGATTACTTTTACGGGATAGAAGTAAATTGTAGGTATTATCAAATGTTGTCATTAAAATTTCATTTTTAGTATGCTTTAAAAAACAACAAGTTGGTATTTGAAACTAAATTAATGCAATGAGCTGAAATAATCAGAGGAAGGCACAATCTAATGCGAAACAGCTATTACCTAGATCATTTATTTAGTAATGAGATCAGGAAGGGAGGAGCAATAAAGAAGCAAGGGACAGTCTAAGAAAATAAATAAAAATAAGGGATGGCAATTGGATGATAAATTACCAATATTACCTAAGTGATTGTTTAGGTAGGTGGTAATATTGACACGTGTCAAAAGGGGGATGGTAGGAGATGGTAGGATTAAATAATAAATATATACGAAGGAGAGGACAAAATACTTTTAAAAAACAAACAATTTTTTAGATACAGTAAAAAAAAAAAAAAGTCTGAAATAGAAATCTAGAGCTGAACATGTGTAAAGATAGTTTATTAACCACACCCGTATGTCAGAGTTTTTGTGCCCCACAGGTGAACTAAAGGAGAAGGTGACCCACTCTATCTAACCAGGTGACTGGTGAGCATCCAGTCCCTAAAGAAGAAAAACTGGAAGCAGGCCTGTTGGGAAGGGCCCTACCAAGTCCTATTGGTCACTGCCTTTGCCATTAGAATAGCTGAAAGATCCACCTGGGTGCATGTCACACACGGCAAAAAGGTAAACCCAGCTACACCTGACGAACAAACACAGAGTTAGGAGAAAGAACCGATCACCCTGTCTGATCATCCCTGTGTGAGTTCGATAGAAGGTAAAGCAATGGGTTGGCCTCTGGCGTCTGACATGTTCTCAGGGCGAGGGTGGGGATTCACAGGTCTCCTGACGGTAGGTAGCTGTCTGATTGTGGGGGCCATATTCCTAACACACTCAAACCCTCCTGATCCGCCAGAAGTAGTAGTTAACCTAACACAAGTTGATAAAATAATACCTGAGCACAGTCTACGAAGGCATAGGAGACAGCTAGACGTAGGGAAAGGGGAAGTACATCACCATATGTATGTCACCATATATATCCTGGGACTATGTAGTTGCTCATACCAAGCGGGGGGGGGGGGGGGGGGGGGGGGATATGTCAATCTCCATACACAGTTTAAAGACAGGTGTAGTATTGTGAAAGTAGGGAATTACCAGAAATGGCAGTGCGACCCATATAAGGGTAGGTACTGTCTGAAAGTCTGAATTACGCTAAAACAGGTTACAGACCTGACAAGTGAGATATCCTCTTCAACTGGGGCACCCTATGGAGTAAACCTCTCTGAGGGAGGTATTGAGACCGGGGCTGTGGTGAAGATAGTGCAAACTATAGACCTGAAGGAAGTAGTACAGGTGGAGACGGGGTGTGGAGATCTTGACCTGTGGTTGGAATGGATTCAGTATACGGCAAGAACTATGTCTAAAGAGGACTGTTATTTTTTTTATTTCACCTTTATTTAACCAGGTAAGCCAGTTGAGAACAGGTTCTCATTTACAACTGCGACCTGGCCAAGATAAAGCAAAGTAGTGCAATAAAAACAACACAGAGTTACATATGGGGTAAAAAAAAACATAAAGTCAGAAATACAACAGAAAATATATATACAGTGTGTGCAAATGTAGCAAGTTATGGAGGTAAGGCAATAAATAGGCTATAGTGCAGAATAATTACAATAGTATTAACACTGGAATGCTAGATGTGCAAGAGATTATGTGCAAATAGAGATACTGGGGTGCAAAAGAGCAAAATAAATAACAATATAGGGATGAGGTAGTTGGGTGGGCTAATTTCAGATGGGCTGTGTACAGGTGCAGTGATCGGTAAGGTGCTCTGACAACTGATGCTTAAAGTTATTGAGGGAGATAAGAGTCTCCAGCTTCAGAGATTTTTGCAATTCGTTCCAGTCATTGGCAGCAGAGAACTGGAAGGAATGGCGGCCAAAGGAGGTGTTGGCTTTGGGAATGACCAGAGAGATATACCTGCTGGAGCGCAGACTACGGGTGGGTGCTGCTATGGTGACCAATGAGCTAAGATAAGGCGGGGATTTGCCTAGCAGTGATTTATAGATGGCCTGGAGCCAGTGGGTTTGACGACGAACATGTAGTGAGGACCAGCCAACAAGAGTGTACAGGTCACAGTGGTGGGTAGTGTATGGGGCTTTGGAGACAAAACGGATGGCACTGTGATAGACTACATCCAATTTGCTGAGTAGAGTGTTGGAGGCTATTTTGTAAATCGCCGAAGTCAAGGATCGGTAGGATAGTCAGTTTTACGAGGGCATGTTTGGCAGCATGAGTGAAGGAGGCTTTGTTGCGAAATAGGAAGCCGATTCTAGATTTAACTTTGGATTGGAGATTCTTTATGTGAGTCTGGAAGTTGAGTTTACAGTCTAACCAGACACCTAGATATTTGTAGTTGTCCACATACTCTAGGTCAGACCCGTCGAGAGTGGTGATTCTAGTCGGGTGGGCGGGTGCTAGCAGCGTTCGATTGAAAAGCATGCATTTAGTTTTACTAGTGTTTAAGAGCAGTTGGAGGCTACTGAAGGATTGTTGTATGGCATTGAAGCTCGTTTGGAGGTTTGTTAACACAGTGTCCAATGAAGGGCCAGATGTATACAAAATGGTGTCGTCTGCGTAGAGGTGGATCTGAGAGTCACCAGCAGCAAGAGCGACATCATTGATATACACGGAGAAAAGTGTCGGCCCAAGAATTGAACCCTGTGGCACCCCCATAGAGACTGCCATAGGTCCAGACAACAGGCCCTCCGATTTGACACACTGAACTCTATCTGAGAAGTAGTTGGTGAACCAGGCGAGGCAGTCATTTGAGAAACCAAGGCTATTTAGTCTGCCAATAAGAATGCGGTGGTTGACAGAGTCGAAAGCCTTGGCCAGGTCGATGAAGACGGCTGCACAGTACTGTCTATTATCAATCGCGGTTATAATATCGTTTAGGACCTTGAGCGTGGCTGAAGTGCACCCGTGACCAGCTCGGAAACCGGATTGCATAGCGGAGAAGGTACGGTGGTATTCGAAATGGTCGATGATCTGTTTGTTAACTTGGCTTTAGAATACTTTCGAAAGGCAGGGCAGGATGGATATAGGTCTGTAGCAGTTTGGATCTAGAGTGTCACCCCCTTTGAAGAGGGGGATGACCGCGGCAGCTTTCCAATCTCTGGGGATCTCAGACGTTATGAAAGAGAGGTTGAACAGACTAGTAATAGGGGTTGCGACAATTTCGGCGGCTAGTTTTAGAAAGAAAGGGTCCAGATTGTCTAGCCCAGCTGATTTGTAGGGGTCCAGATTTTGCAGCGCTTTCAAAACATCAGCTGTCTGAATTTGTGTGAAGGAGAAGCGGGGGGGGCATGGGCAAGTTGCAGCAGAGGGTGCAGAGTTGGTGGCCGGGTTAGTGGTAGCCAGATGGAAAGCATGGCCAGCTGTAGCAAAATGCTTGTTGAAATTCTCGATTATTGTAGATTTATCGGTGGTGATAGTGTTTCCTAGCCTCAGTGCAGTGGGCAGCTGGGAGGAAGTGCTCTTATTCTCCATGGACTTTACAGTGTCCCAAAACTTTTTGGAGTTAGTGCTACAGGATGCAAATTTCTGTTTGAAAAAGTTAGCCTTTGCTTTCCTGACTGCTTGTGTATATTGGTTCCTAACTTCCCTGAAAAGTTGCATATCGCGGGGGCTATTTGATGCTAATGCTGTACGCCACAGGATGTGGGACAGCCAAACCAAGGTTAACAACTACTCCGTTCCCCTTGACAGGCTTTGACTCTCTGTCAGGTTTATCCTCCATTATTAAATTGTTCAATCCACCTGGGAATGTGGTGAAGGAGTCTTGTAGTAACTTGCACTATCTGTATCCCCCGATAACAAAGTCCCCCCGACCTAGGTTGCCTCCGTTTGAAGTCTCAGGGGATTCTTATTGTTTTTCTAGGACTAATAAGATAGGATACAGGGTAGGGCATCTTAGCTCCTGCTCCCACACAGAGAATATCACAACTAAAGAGACCATGACTAATCTCTCCTCTCTGTTGCAGCCAGAGGATTTTAGGATCCAAAACCAGGCCCGTGCTGACATCTGATGGTTGTGTGGTGATAACAGATTGTGAACTCACCTACATACGCAAACAATCAAACGTGTCAGAGACTGGTGAGTTGTCACGTAGAAAGTGGGACCTCCTCCCGGGATCCTTTGATGAAATGATATATATTGATGGGATAGGAGTACCTCGAGGGGTTCCAGAAGAATTCAAAGCTAGGAATCAGATCGCAGCTGGGTTTGAATCAAGTATTTTCTGGTGGTCAACAATTAATAAAAACGTAGATTGGATAAATAATATTTACTATAACCAGCAAAGATTTATAAACCACACTCGTGATGCAATAAAGGGATTAGCTGAGCAGACAGCGGCAACTAGCTTAATGGCATGGCAGAATAGAATAGCTTTAGATATGCTTTTGGCTGAGCGGGGCGGAGTTTGTGTTCTGTTTGGATCTATGTGCTGTACTTTCATCCCTAAACAATACAGCACCGGACGGGTCCGTGACCAAAGCGCTTCAGGGACTCACCACGCTGGCGAACGAACTGGCTGAGATCTCTGGTATTGATAGCTCCCTAAACGGTTGGTTTGATAACATATTTGGTAAATGGAAAACTATTGTTGTAACTATTCTGGGTGAAGTTATAGCTTCTATGGGTATACTTGTTATTTGTGGATGTTGTCTTATTCCCTGTGTCTGAGGGTTGGTGAGAAAGGAAATGGAGGAGGCGGTTTCCCAACAGATGGTGAGATACGGCCCGATCCCGGACTCCGACCTAAGGAATGAAGGATACGACCTACCAGGCTTGGTGGAGTGACACCCTAGAGGGTGTCTAAAGGGGGCCAAAATGTACTTCCCTGTTTGTGTTTTATGTTTTAATAATCTTGTGTTTTGTGTTCTAGTAATCCTGTGTTTTATGCTTTATTAATCAAGTTAACCATTGTGAATGTTTGTCTTTCCTTATGTGAAGGTAAAGGATTCCTGGGTGGCTGGTAGCCAACTCAGTACAAGTTAGGTGTAGATGGAAGGACTGAAGGCCTTTTTAGTATTATTATTGCAATATTAATAAAAGTGTGATTATTTTTGTTTGTATTGTATTTTAATGAGTGACACCCTGTGTTTTCTTATTTTGGGTTACCCAGTGGGTGTGAAAAGGGGGATTGTGGGGATCTATTTTCTCATAACTGGAGGGATGAATAGCTTAGAAGGAATGCATTGGTGATTAAACATAGAAGGTTTGTACTGTACTGATATAAATTGTTTCACATAACAAGCTGTGATTCATGTGAGGAACGTTATGGGGTAGAATGAGATAAGAACTTGTGTCTCAAAATACTAGACTACACTGCTTCTTTGTGATCTGTGAACCGTCCTTGAACGTAGGTACATAGAGTACAGTGGAACGGTGTCTATGGGAGCTGACTCTACAGGTTGTTACGATAACAACTTATGCCTGGCAACAGTGGAGCGCCAAGGGGCTGGGACCAGCCTGAGTGCCAGCGATAGGTTGAGTTCTTCTAAACCACGCCCAACCTCTACCCTGATAGGCCCAGCAAGGAGCGGGAACTATCACTGTCAGGGTATTTAAAAGAACAGCCTGTAACAATGGATCAGTTCTCTGTCTGCCCTGCGTGGTATTTCAGTGAGCCCGTATACGAACCATCATACTTATCATACATACATTTTGCATATAATAAATTTAGCTTGGATTGAATATCTCTTGATTATGTTTTCTCTTATTCCAATACCAGATTTGAATTACGCAATTTCTAACACTCACTAATGAGTTGAGGGTGAGACTGCCGGACAACATCAAAGCATTGCAGTCCATATCAGTTTTCAATGTGGAGGAAACTCTAAAGCACAATAAGAGCCCTGGAGAAATATAAAAAATAGCCAGGCTTCTTGGCTACTCCCCTGCAGAGATAGACAAGATTGTCCAGCAATGGCGTGCCATCCATCTTAGTAAATGGAATGAGACAAAAAACACACTGGGCATCTGGAGTGCGATTTGGAAGTTCAGGGATGCAGCTGAAATCAACCCGTTTCAAGAACTTGCCATGGTTGCTGTGTCTGTGTTGTCCTTGCCACACTCGAATGATGAAGTTGAGAGAGTATTCAGACAGATGAATGTGGTAAAAAGCAAACTTAGAAATCGGATGTTCTTGCAGACCCTTAACTCCATCCTGTACATTCGATATGGACTGAAGCTGTCTGGTAAGGCTTGCTATGAGCACCAGCTGCCTGATAATGTTTTGCAGCTTTTTGGCACATCAGCTGCTTACTAATTTAAGTCAGCTCCCTCAGTTGCTGAACCTGCCATAGAGAGCCTTGACCAAAATGACGATGACCCACTCTTTTTGTGAGCCAGCACAGCCTGTGTGTGTGTGGAGGGGGGTCTGGAAAAAAACAAACAATTAACCTGAATTAGGGCCAGACTAGTTGCCATCATTTTCTCACATTGCCATTGACAGTTTTTTCTATTGTCTCTTTTTGGTCCATTTAGATTGTTAATGTAGATTGTATACAAAAAATGTTTAAAATGTTATGGTTAAAAATGTTCATGTTTTACGGTGACTTGTTGTAGGCTCCTAAGTGGACCATAAGGTTAAAAACCAAACCAAACTTAAGAAAACTAAACTAAAAATGTTAATTAAAAAACATTAAAATAATAAAAAACTAAGTAACTCCGCCAGAGTGTCTATTTTGGGTCACTTTTGCTGGTCTCAAGCCCAGATAAAGGAGGAGGGTTGGAATTGTTACATTAAAAAAAACAAGAATCGACAGAAGAAAGTTCATTTGTAGTTCTAAACATATTTAGGGTGTTTTTTACTCACTTTTTGTCTCTCCCATGACGTTATTCCTCTCTCCTACAGCGTCCATCACAATTACATGCACATGGCAAATTATGCAAATGAGGTGATTACGTCATTTAGCAACTTCTAGCGACTTTTAGGACAGCCAATAGCTACTTTCCTTACTGAGGAGTTGGCAACACTGCCTGGTACATTGTTTACTTCCTCCAGCCATTCGGGATGCACTGTTTCAGTTTCAATTACTCAATATTTTTGACAAAAACAGACAAATGTAACCAGGGCTGGGAATGTCAATACAATCAAACTAGCATGGGCAATGATCACAAGTCAGTCATAACGTGGGTAATAGGCTAGCTTATCTATTTATGTAGTTATTTATTTAGCAAGCTAAAAACACAGAGCATAACATTAGCTAGCTAGCTGCTGGAAGGATGTTGTCATTGGATGAGTGGCAGATGTTTCCCCCTATATTGTTTTTCTGTGGCTACAGCTTGAGATGCAGGTGTCATTTGATTAGTTAGCAAGAAATGTGAATCACTTTGCTATCTAGCTATACTGAACTTGAACGATTGTTATCCACAGTTAGCATATCTCTTAGTTGGCATCGATCAATTGGGCGGGCAGGCAGGCAAGTTCCCATTGTTGTCAAAACGTGGGTTGGGACAAGCATGCATTGGCAGGCAGTGCAGTGAAGTTAGTTTTATATTAAAGATTCAGACTTTGCTCGTCAATACCTTTTCAACTGAACATGCCAAGATGATATAAATGCCATATTCTAAATCAGCTGACAATGGCAAACAAGTCACACCCCTTGTTTTCGCTATTCCATTCTGTTTTATAATTATTTCAATGGCTCATTCTCTGTGTAATTGCAGCTAAGGGACCGTGTTAAAAGTGCAATTGAAACCTAGTGTTAACTGCAAAACTTCAATTGCTTTTGTAACCGTATCTGACTGACCGCCTCGATTTGGTCTTATGTAGCAACATTTGAAATTTTGTTTTTTACATTGGATAAAAGTAGGGGAACAATGGGAAAGTAATTCTGCTTTGAAAGTTGATAAACTTGCAACCCCACTTTTGAGAAAATGGCCCTTGAATGTTTTGGTACACCTACTGGAGAGCTCTTCTTTGTCTACACCCATTCAACATCGTTCACACCCTCTTAAGCCTTAGCCATCTCTTTAAGGATTCACATGTGAGGCCATGTGGTAAACACACGCTATATCAAATCAAATCTTGTTTATTTGTCACATGCACAGGATACAGAAAGTGTAAATGGTACAGTGATAGTACTTGCATAGTAGCAATATCAAAAACAGAAAGTGTCAGATACAAATATTTTATAAATATTTTATCGTTATTAGATGACGCTTACCCGACAGACTTGTCTAAATTGATGGGTCATGTGAAGGAAATGCTATAACCACCCCTCACCTACATCTAGCTAAGTGGATGGGTCACTATTGTCAAGACATGTACACACATGTTCATGAAATACAAATCGATGGCCATAATCACCCCCAGACACACCTGCTAATTTGATGGGTCATGTAATAATCCGGCCGAAGTGGAGTCTTTTGTTTAGACATGTAGCTAGCTAGCTAAACAATGAAACGGCATAACCCCATCTCATACTACTACCAATACAAACACTGTCATAGCTGTAGTATGAATCTGCAGGTAGCTAAAGCTAACAAACTAGGTTAAATGTTAGCTAGCTAACATTAGGCTATAACTAGCAATGCAAATGGTTTTCTGATTCGAATAATATTACTACACAGAACATACACGTAACGTTAGCTAGCAAGACAGCAAGCTAATGTTTGCTAACTAACTAACAGTACGCTTTTACTTGCAATAAAAAACTTTGACAAAATTAGAAACTTATATCTGGAAAATGTAGCTAGACTCTTACCCGTATACATGGATGAACGCTTCACGGCAGACTGGAACCATTTAACTCCATTTTGTTTGTAGCTACATATTGTTTGGTCAGCTTTGTGTCAAGTCACTCCGGTTCACACTGACCGTGGCATGTGCAGAAAGTAGCCCATCACTTTTTCCTACTGATCTGTCAATAGCGCCTGCTAAATTCAGGGCATCAATGTTGTTGAGAAAAGTAGCAAAACTTTTGTAGTTCTCGATGGCTAACGTTATATCTTTCAAAAACGGCGCAGTAGAAAGAACTGTCAACACATACTGAATAGGTCACATTATAGACAGAAGCGTGCTACATGGCAGACCAATCCAAACTCATCTCCCGGCATGTCCAGCCCATACATTATCTCAGCCAATCATGGCTAGCGGCAAGGTTCCTGTATTTTTCCATGGCTAAACCAACTAGGCTCGTAATTTAGCAATTGTATTCGTATTTATGAATGGAATACAAGTTTGTTGTTAAGGTACATGAAAGTTCACATGTTCCAGAAGGATTGAAAAGGATTTGCCAGTAGATTGTCGACTTGATTCATGATGATGACTGCTAGCTTGCTAGCTATGATTTTGAAAGTATGATGTTGACATGATCAGTCCAATCAAAGCTACGGTAGATATAACGTGATTTGACGTCATTTTATCTGTGGCCAATGACCACGAGCCTTCTTGGATGGGCACTTCTAATGTAATTCCATGGCAGCACCTAAGGGGCTTGAATTTTCAAGCTCTCCCCGTAGATTTTGCGGTGACGTAGTGTCCCCATGAGTGACAGATCACTGAGCCAATCACGGCGCAACTAGAGAACATTACCAACCCCTACGCTCCGTATTTTCCACTGGCTGCCCCACCACCACAGAAAGCACTGAGCTAGGCTGAAACACCAGCGTTTTGGAGCTGCCTTACTCAAGAAAGTAAAAAAGAGACCATGTTTGTATGCGGCTTTATTAACTCAATTATTTTATTTTTTGGGACATTGTTTGTAAACTGATATGTGACATGTATTAATGCCAAAATAACATGCAAAACAGGCACCTGCCCTGCATGACGGGTCACCACTGGAGAAGAGGTCTCTGAACAAAGTCAAATTGATTTGAGAGCTAATGTCATGTGGTTGAGAAGTTCTTGACATGGTCCTCTGTAGCTCAGCTGGTAGAGCACGGCGCTTGTAACGCCAAGGTAGTGGGTTCGATCCCCGGGACCACCCATACACAAAAATGTATGCACGCATGACTGTAAGTCGCTTTGGATAAAAAGCGTCTGCTAAATGCCATATTATTATTATTATGTTTCATTAAAACGCAAAAGTAGGCGTTGCAGTTTTAAGATGGTCCCTTAACCCTCTGAGCGGAGGAGAGCAACGTTTTAGCTACATTTCGCCCACTGAAAGAAAATTACACCGAATTGCAAAAACAAGGGGTGTAACTTGTTCGCTATAGTCAGCTTATTAAGAATGTCATTTATATAATTCTTGCACGTTCCGTTTAAGCGGTATTAACGAGCAAAGTCCGAATCTTTAATATACAGCTAACTAGAAGCGCGAGCAGGTTACAATTCCCCATCGTTTATCAGTGCAATTCTGACGCCCAACTACAAGCTGAAAAAGTTTGAGAGGGTTTATCTAGTGTTCCCTCGGTAGATTTGAGCTCATCTCGCTCTGGCTAACAGTTGTTGATCTTGTTGTTGTTGATGTGCATAGACAACTGAGGGAGAGAACCTACCTTTTAATTTTGTTGTTTGATCAATAGGACTGTGAAGTTCCCAAATGTAAGAGGTCCCCGTGGTATTTGCGTATTTGCAAAAATCCATTCAGGTGTATTTTGTGGCATTTGGCGAATGGTTTGAAATGATCTAAAGTCGCGCTGTTGCTACAGCCTGTAAACATACAGTCCAGTTTAAAGTGAATGATGGCAGGCCCGTGTAAGTAGCTGAATGTTGTCGCTAGAATGTTTTACCAATAAAAGTCGCTGGAGTGGTCTTAAAACTAAATATTGTAGGCAACAATGCCAGTGTGGCAAATGGCTTATTAGCATATAGGCCTACTGGACTGATTGGCTATGGCGCACTGGTCTGCGTAGACTCCAGTCCTGGACAAGACAAATATTCTTTTTTAAATTATTTATCTAAGGGCTGGCTTGCCAGAAAATATATATAAAAAATGTCATATTCTTCCTGTGGGTGTATATGAACAGATTTTTAAAGGTGAATTTCACCCTGGGGGAATCTAGGCTTATTTCCATCATATCTGAGGCATTTCTGCCTGTATGAAAATGTATGCACTCTAACTGTAAGTCGCTCTGCATAAGAGCGTCTGCTAAATGACCAAAATGTCAAATTTCTAGCTCAGTGAGATGTGTTTCAAACATAATTGCCCAGGATAAAGGAAGGTCGGGGCTTCCGGTGTATTATTCTTCTTCTTCTTCTTCTTCTTCTTCTTCTTCAATGAGGTTTAACGGCGGTTGGCATCCAATTTGTTGCATTACTGCCACATACTAGACTGGTGTACAACTCCCTTATATTTTGCTTGAAAAATTAAATTAAATAAAGAAATACCCTACCATCTAACACTACACTCACAAATTCCAAATTATTATTAATAATTAACACCACCCCACTCCACTACTTAAATATATTCATTCCTACCTCATGCCCTCAACCTGAGATGATGGAACATCACCACTTAACACACCCTGTAACTCTTCTGATGTCAAGTCTCACACACCCAAATACCTCTCTGTAGCTGCCACCACAACCTCAATTTTCTTAGACTTACGTTCCATCCCTGCAGTACAATTATTAACCATTGCTATAAATGCTAAAAATCCAATCTTACTGAAACATATATCACTTGTTGTCCTATCCCTCTGCATTGGTACATCTCTACTACTCTCACCACTCCTCCCCCTTGACCCATCTTCCTCTACTTTCTTCACTGCCTCAGCATATGACAACTTCTTCACTACTCTTACCCTGGAAACCTCAACCTGCCTCTCTCGCACAGGACATTTCTGATCCCCAGCCCCATGGGCACCCCTACAATTAGCACATACCACTACTTTCCCCAATGCTACACATTCCTTTGTCTCATGCCCTTCTGCACACTTCTCACACCTTGGAACACTGCTGCCACATGCCCATAAGTTTGACACCTGTAACATCGTAATGTATTCGGCACATAAGCTCGTACAGGATAACTTATGTACCCTAACTTCACTTTATCAGGCAAAGACTCAACTTCAAAACTCAAAAGAACAGAAAATGACTCCTCTGTTTCCCCACTCTCACCCCCCTGTTTGTGTCGCATCAAACGACAAGCATCACACACACCGGGAATCTTCCCCTTCAGTTGGTCAACTTTTACATTTACTGCTACCCCAGTAATCACTCCTAGATGACCTGGAGCCAGTGGGTTTGGCGACGAATATGTAGTGAGGGCCAGCCAACGAGAGTGTACAGGTCACAATGGTGGGTAGTATATGGGGCTTTGGTGACAAAACGGATGGCACTGTGATATACTACATCTAATTTGCTGAGTAGAGTGTTGGAGGCTATTTTGTAAATGACTTCTCCTGACATACATCTGTTTCTTGCTTTCTCACGTGACTCCATTTACCTCCAAAACTTCTGGTGTATTGATGATCTAAGAAGACATGTAGCTTTGTGGCATTTCGCGGAAGGCTCTATTTTATACTGATCACACTATATGTTTTTGTGGGTGTAGATATGGTTGTCTTTCAGCGATGTTCCTATCTGCGGATTCATTGCTAAATATACAAGCAGACACATTTTTTCCAGTCTCTGAAAGACTACAACTTGTACTGGGCGGTGCTTCATGCTCTAGCCCCGGTCACTCGCCCAAGGCAGGCTTTTTTTTAAAAGGAGGCGGACACTAACATCAACCCTTTGCGCAAAACTGAAAGAACTGACCAGATGCAATGGCTTCAAGTGATTCCTCTCAGCAACGCAAATTCTATTAGCTACATGGTGACATGGAACCATACATGTTTCAACCGGAATATAGTAAAGATAATTGGTCTTAATAACATCAGATATTTTTCAGAACTGATCTGATTGCTCAAAAGACCAATTGGCGGGTCTTGTTTCGGAGGACGCATGACTCGACCTTCGCCTCTCCCGAGCCCATTGGGGAGTTGCAGCGATGAGACAAGATCGTAATCATGAAATTGGGGAGAAAAAGGGGGTAAATATAAATAAAAACATTTAAAAACCCCAATTTTGAGATTACTGTGTGTTGGTCTTTCGAAGTAAACAATTCCATTATTCCAGTTTGTGGCCACGCCCCCTCTACCTAGCAGGCCGTATCAGGATTCGCTTGAATGCCGGACTTAGTGGTTCACTATGAGCAGACAAATACACAGGAAGTCAAAACTTCCCGATTCTACCAGTGAAATAAAAATGTGCTAGTTCTAGCTTGTGGTTTGGATAATTGTGATGTTTATGATAAAAACATAATGTTGTTAATATAGTAATGACTATATGCAGTGGCAGAGCCAGGATGAAATTCCCCTTTAATAAGATTTCATGTTGCTAAAATGCTGTCAGTTCCACTTTAAGGGAGGTATGGAAGACAGAATATAAAATCTTAAGTTAAAATATAAAAAAAAATTACATGGTTCTACTGTTGCCACCGATGATGAAAAACAGTATGCTGTACGTTAGAGAGGACATCTAGTAGAAAATATGCCATCTTTTTTACTCCATCAAAACATGTTGGAAAATTACTTTAATTTGCTCTGTTTTGTATTTCCTGAAGATATTGACTACTTAAAAAGTAGCCACTCAACAGCTTGCATCGGCGTCTTTATCCTTGACTGTGGATCTTCGTCTCTTGCTGCGGCGTCTTTAGCCCCGGGAGGAACTTCTCTTGTGTGTTGTGATTCTCTCAGGTCATGTGCTGTGTTTGATATTGTTAAGACAGCGTGTGTCAGAGAGCATCTCCCTCTTCTCGCCTGGAAGTTGTGGGACAGAACATCCACCACGCAATGCCCCCGACTGAGGAGCAATGCTGCACTGGTGAGATAGCTAGTATCTCTCCTTTTCTGGCTCAGGGTGATCACAGCTAGCTCCCCAGCATTGCTCTGTGCCTCCCACAACAAATATTATTTTCCACTTTCAACAGAATCAAAGATGATGCTGTACTTCCAAGGCTAATTCAGACGTAAGTGCCATTGTTGAGGGTCTTCCTGTTGTTTACATTTGTTGTCAAAAATGCTTTCTCATTTATTGGGGATACTGGAACAAATTCATTTGAAAATGTGTAGTTGATTGCATATCACTGCTTTTATGACTCATTGTTTTCCGTTCTGTGTTCAGGAGATAAAACAACGCCCTGCAGCACATTTGCTAGCCATCCAAAGCTGGATATTACAAGTACAAAATATGCACTGTAATGTTGGTTCATATAACAGGACAATTGATACAATGCTCCAGAGTTTTCATATAAATCAATAACCTCACTGCCTGAATGAGTAGGTGGTTTGTCATAGGGTCATATCCTTACCACACCCTCAGGTAATTGAATGAATTAAACAAACAAACTGTCTGACCAGTTCCTGACATCATGGATGTCGATTACAGCAACTTTTAGATGTATGATCAGAGCCCACAATGCTGGTCTGCCAAGAGACATCATTCACAAAAATATTATGCATAGTATACAATAATTGATACCTAGCTGCCCTATTTTGCCAATTGTCATTACAGCCTGTGGTGATCTGTAGCTCTGCTGTGTTGTACTGTACCTGCCCATTGAGCATCTGTCCTGTTCGATGAGTGTCAGCGTCTACTCTCTCTCCTCCCAGTCCAAATAAGTCATACATCTCTGTAACTGTGCCTCATAAATCGCCCAGCTTTTCAAGGCTGTCATCTTTGAGACTGCTTTTACAATCCGTTCCATTTCATTTAGCTCCTGCTAGGGGCACTGTAATCATATCCTGTCCCTGTCGGCTAGCCGTGATTCATTTACTCTCATTATCCCCTGAGTCGGTGGCGTTGGTCCTGTGATGTTCGGGATAAGGGTTGTGACGTTTCTGATAATGTAGACATCAGATTTTAAGATACTTGTCTTTTTCTTTTTGGTAAGAATATTTTTTTGTTGTGCATAGAACTATTGTGTTGGTGACTCAACACCAGGCCTACTCTCCCAGCGATAATTGTTGAATTTGTTGATGTTTTTGGTTATAGTACAATAGTTGAATGCCAAATTCCTCCCTGGAGTTTGCTTTTCAGGGTGTCCAAGAAACTGGTTATGGATTTTGATTGAATGGGAGCCTGTGTCTCAATATTTATATTCACTTGGATAAACATAGTTCCTCTAAACCCACATGCCCAAGAATAAAGGATTTTCGGTTGGTATAGCATTACATTTTTTACGAAATGGAGTTGGATGTTATTACTGCTGTGTCTTTCTGATAAATATTACAGTAACATCAATTGCTTAGTGACATCTTGTCTCCTGCAGTTTGGGAAGCATCAGAAGATGATCATTTATCCATCCTTCCTTTTAATCAAATCAAATCAAATTGTATTTCTCACACGCGCCGAATACATTAGTGAAATGCTTACTTACAAGCCCTTAACCAACAATGCAGTTATAAGAAAAAATAGTGTTAAGTAAAAAATAGATAAGTAAAAATAAAAAATAAAATAAAAAATAATTATAATTATAATTAAAGAGCAGCAGTAAAATAACAGTAGCGAGGCTATATACAGGGGGTACCGGTACAGAGTCAATGTGCGGGGGCACATGTTAGTCGAGGTAATTGAGGTAATATGTACATGTGGGTAGAGTTAATTCTGATCCTAAATCACTTGAGATTACCAAAACCCTATCCAATTTGTTTGTAATGTTAAACATACTAATTTCATGCTGAATAATGTTGACATTCCTCATAAAAAACATATTAGAATGTGACCGAAAGTGTACACACACACATACAGAAAGTGTTGTGTAAAGCCTGTGGAAGTGATGGTAATAGACATGAATGCAGTGGACAGATTACTGTAGGTCCCATGAAATACAAAATATGACAACAGAAAATAACTGAGCTGTGCTGTCAATTTTTTGTAAGGTGCAATGCAAATAAAGGATTTGGCAATGTTGTTGTGATTGTGAAATGTTTTTTAAGGCTTTTTGAAAGACTGGCCATGCAGTCATGGGTGAACAGGGACTACAGGAGGGGACTGAGCATGCACCCCTTAGGGGCCCCCATGTTGAGGATTAGCGTGGCAGATGTGTTGTTACCTACCCTTACCACCTGGGGGCGGCCTGTCAGGAAGTCCAGGATCCAGTTGCAGAGGGAGGTGTTTAGTCCCAGGGTCCTTAGCTTAGTGATGTGCTTTGAGGGCACTATGGCGTTGTAGTCAATGAATAGCATTCTCACATAGGTGTTCCTTTTGTCCAGGTGGGAAAGGGCAGTGTGGAGTGCAATAGAGATTGCATCATCTGTAGATCTGTTGGTGCGGTATGCAAATTAGAGTGGGTCTAGCGTTTCTGGGATAATGGTGTTGATGTGAGCCATGACCAGCCTTTCAAAACACTTCATGGCTACAGACGTGAATGCTACGGGTCTGTAGTCATTTAGGCAGGTTACCTTAGTGTTCTTGCGCACAGGGAAGATGGTGGTCTGCTTGAAACATGTTGGTATTACAGACTCAGTCAGGGACAGGTTGAACATGTCAGTGAAGACACTTGCAAGTTGGTCAGCGCATGCTCAGAGTACACGTCCTGGTAATCCGTCTGGCCCTTGTGAATGTTGACCTGTTTAAAGGTCTTACTCACATCGGCTACGGAGAGCGTGATCACACAGTCGTCTGGAACAGCTGGTGCTCTCATGCATGCTTCAGTGTTGCTTGCCTCGAAATGAGCATAAAAGTAATTTAGCTCGTCTGGTAGGCTTGTGTCACTGGGCAGCTCGCGGCTGTATTTCCCTTTGTAGTCTGTAATAGTTTGCAAGCCCTGCCACATCCGACGAGCGTCGGAGCCGGTGTAGTACGATTCAATCTTAGTCCTATATTGACGCTTTGCCTGTTTGATGGTTTGTCGGAGGGCATAGCGAGATTTCTTATAAGCTTCTGGGTGAGAGTCCCGCTCCTTGAAAGTGGCTGCTCTACCCTTTACTTCTGGTTGGGTACGTACGGTTACTGTGGGGACGACGTCATCGATGTACTTATTGATGAAGCCAGTGACTGATGTGGTGTACTCCTCAATGTCATCGGAAGAATCCCAGAACATATTCCAGTCTGTGCTAGCAAAACAGTCCTGTAGTTTAGCATCTGTGTCATTTGACCACTTCTTTATTGACAGAGTCACTGGTGCTTTCTGCTTTAGTTTTTGCTGGTAAGCAGGAATCAGGAGGATAGAATTATGGTCAGATTTGCCAAATGGAGGGCGAGGGAGAGCTTTGTATGCGTCTCTGTGTGTGGAGTAAAGGTGGTCTAGAGTTATTTTTCCTCTGGTTGCACATTTAACATGCTGGTAGAAATGAGGGAAAACGGATTTAAGTTTCCCTGCATTAAAGTCCCCGGCCACTAGGAGCGCCGCCTCTGGATTAGCATTTTCCAGTTTGCTTATGGCCTTATACAGCTCATTGAGTGCGGTCTTAGTGCCAGCATCGGTTTGTGGTGGTAAATAGACACCTACGAAGAATATAGATGAAAACTCTCTTGGTAAATAGTGTGGTCTACACCTTATTATGACATACTCTACCGCAGGCGAGCAAAACCTAGAGACTTCCTTAATATTAGATTTTGTGCACCAGCTGTTGTTTACCAATATACACAGATCGCCACCCCTTGTCTTACCAGAGGTGGCTGTTCTATCTTGCCGAAACAGCTAAATCCCGCCAGCTGTATGTTATCCATGTCGTTGTTCAGCCACGACTCGGTGGCCCCGTTGGTAGGATATTCGTGATCGTAGCTCGTCTATTTTGGTATCCAATCATTGTACGTTGGCTAATAGGACTAATGGTAGAGGCAGATTACCCACTCGCCGTCGGATCCTTGCAAGGCACCCCGGCCTACATCCCCGATATCTCTGTCTCTTTCTCCTGTGAATGACAGGGATTTGGGCCTTTTCGGGTGTCTGAAGTAAATCCTTCGCTTCCGACTCGTTAAAGAAAAAATCTTCATCCAGTACGAGGTGAGTAATCGCTGTCCTGATATCCAGAAGCTCTTTTCGGTCATAAGAGACGGTTGCAGAAACTTTATGTACAAAATAAGTTACAAATAACGCGAAAAAACACACACAATACCACAATTGGTTAGGAGCCCGTAAAACGGCAGCCATCTCCTCCGGCGCCATTATTTGTCCTCCTGCTGCTTGCCTGAGGACAGGCTTACTATTTGCAGATGCCTTTAATAAAGTGGGAGATAATTGTTTAAGAGGCCTTCCTGTCAGTCAAATCATGTCTCCCAGAAACTCAAACAACAGAATGGCTCCTTCTGAAAGCACTGACGCTATGCCGCCACCCTCTAGTGATAATTGTCCAATTTGCTGATCTTTTTGGTAATGCTTGTGATAGAATAATTGAATGGCAAATTCCTTCCGGGAGGTTGCTGAAATGTTTGTTAATGCTTAGGGAGTTTTAAGTAGTAATTAATCCAATCTATCGTGATGAAAGGCAGCTTGCCATTACAGGTTCCACAGGGTAGGACAATAGCAAAACTATTGAAGCGACAAAATAAAAAATACAAAATTAAAATGGAGGGAAGAAACGGTACATAATGGCTGTACAAAAAGACATGCAAGCAAGCTAAATTAACGTTCATCATTAAATTGCCACCTGGTAGTTGCAATATCTGAGCGTAATGGCTTGGATTAAATGCTATATCTCAATATTTGTCTGTCAGACACTGCAAATATGTACTAATAAATCTACAACAAATATTGCTATACTAGAGCAGTTCGACTGAAAAGAAGCAATCAGTAAATGCAGAATTCACTTCATGGACAGTGCACATTTAAAACTGTGCCTGTAGCCAGTGCTGTAAAGTACTTAAGTAAAAATACTTTAAAGTACTACTTAAGTAATTTTTTTACTTTACTATTTATATTTTTGACAACTTTTACTTTTAATTCACTACATTCCTGAAAAAAATAATGTACTTTTTACTCCATACATTTTCCCTGACACCCAAAAGTAATCATTACATATTGAATGCTTGGCAGGAAAGGAAAATGGTCCAATTCACACTCTTATCAAGAGAACATCCCTGGTCATCCATACTGCCTCTGATCTGGCTGACTCACTAAACACAAATGTGTCATACCCAAGAAGACTCGATGCTGTAACCACTGCCAAAGGTGCTTCAACACAGTATTGAGTAAAGGGTCTGAATACTTATGTAAATGTTATATTTCAGGGTTTTTTTATTAGCAGAAATTTCTACAACCCTGTTTTCGCTTTGTCATTATGGGGTATTGTGTGTAGATTGCTGAGGGAAAAAAATATTTAATCAATTTTAGAAAAAGGCTGTAACGTAACGAAATGTGGAAAAAGTCAAGGGGTCTGAATACTTTCCGAAGGCACTGTAAATGAGTGTTGGAGTGTGCCCCCGGCTATCTGTAAATAAATAAATAAAAGTAAATGGTGCCGTCTGGTTTGCTTAATATAAGGAATTTGAAAGTATTTATACTTTTACTATATTTTAGCAATTACATTTACTTTTGATACTAAAGTATATTTAAAACCAAATACTTTTAGACTTTTACTCAAGTAGTATTTTACTGGGTGACTTTCACTTTTACACTTTTAGGTATTTTTACTTTTACTCAAGTATGACAATAGGGTACTTTTTCCACCACTGCCTGTAGCTTGCCAGTAAGGACAGGACATTCATTCCCTTCTTCATCTGAATTTCTCACCTGTCTGTGCAGGGATCAGAGCAAACCTGAGAGGTAATTGTCTATGAGTACACATCTGGCAGACACTACAGGCTTATATATTGCACATTAAGAACTCCTCCATGTAATACAGAACAGTCTCATTAAGCAATAATGCCTTAGAACATGGAAATTATTGTGTGACAACTCCCGACAAGGACTGTTCTGAGGCCCGAGGCGAAGCAATTAATGTTGAACTCATCCATATTATGGTTTTGTTTGTAGGCTAGCAGCCGCACTGCGCTGGTTAATAAATTAATGGAATTAATGGAATAGTTTCACATTAATTTTTGGGCTAGCTAGCCGAGAGATCGCATTTGTAAAATGATACATTGTTTCACAGGTCGTAGAGGCAGACAGGTAGATTTATACAACCCCCAACTATTGCAAACCAAATAGTAGCATGAAAAATAATGTGTAGACGCTTTTTTTCCAGAGGGAGATGAAGTTTATGAATTTCCTGCCTGGGCTGTGGGACATTGGAATTATGACATTAACATGTTATGGTATTTTGCATATCAACCCATCAGCAGCCAGGATCCAAATAACCTGTTTTATAATAGGCCTTGCACTTGGCAGCTCACGGTGGTGCAGTAAGACAGGGTTACAGTATTTTTAGTGGTCCATATAAAACATGGTCAAAATCAAGCCATTTCCTCCTGTTGGGATTTCCACAGGCCTGTCCCTAGGGAGAAGCTGAGGGTATCCCCTTCAGAGCACATCAAGTGACTGGGCTTCCCTTTAGATAAATATCAACCCTGATCACCCATAATCACAGAATCCTCAGACACACTGCAGTGACCAAAGCCATGATACTAGATAACAACCCTCTCCCACTGACAAATTGCATAACAGCAGATTTGTCTTGTTCTTCCATATTCTACATTGGGTTGGTCAAAACAAGCATTGTGATTGGTTGAGACGCATTCTAAGCCATACTAAAAAGCACAGTTTAGTACGGGTAAGCCTATGATGCAAAAATGGGCATCTTGTTTTCTGTTCCATCTGAGAAATTCCTGCGCATCCACTATCCCATCAGCCCAGCCAGCCAATTCATTAACTTGATCTCCGCTGTAAAAAGCATCTAGACGTTATTTTCCTTGCTTCTAGCCTAACATTTGCTTTGCAACAATGGGGGTTTATACAAACATTGCTGTCTTTTGCAACATTGTTTCAATATTGCAATTCGATCTCCACTGTCCTATTGAGAATTAATTAACGTTTCAGGACAAGATGGACATCTTTTCTCAGCCAGTCGAAATCATGAATCAGCATCATTTTTATGGATATATACAAAGAAATGTCAATAGAAAACTGGTCAAACAACATGAAATGCAGCTAGTTTGCTGTCTTGCCAGCTTCAGTTTGAAGTGATTGCATTAGCTGTGTAGTTGGCTAGCTCCTCTTAACAGTGTCCTGATGAGAGAGCACATTTTCTATGCCAGGCGAAATCACGCATCATTAGCTTATTGTTATAGATGTATACAAAACAGCTTAAACAATGCAAATGCAGATACTTTGCTGTTATTCTAGCTGCACTGTTTGACCTGTTTGTGTTAGCCGTAGTTGGCTAGCTAGCAAGCAAGGGATAAGAGAACATTTAGAACGAATGACTGGGTCGTGTCCATAGGCAACCTAACCAGAATGAACGGCCAGCCGGCCTGGCTAGCAACCATAGATGTGTAAAGACTAGGCCTATATTTTCGTTGAGAGATGAAAAGGAAGCCTATTAATACATTTATCAAAATAACAGTTTTTATTGAATTGGTAACCCGTTGTAGAAAAGCAATTGTACACTTGAGGTTGTGCAAAACAACTTTTTTAGCACAGCTGTGCTGATCTACGTTACTCGCCTCCACCTCGTACCTATGACCGCAGCACAGCTGTGCTAAAAAAGCAGTTTAGCACTCCCTCGTGTACAATTGCTTTAATCTTTTGTCTTGTGTGTAATTTGAGTGCCTTAATGTGTTTGGACCCCAGGAAGAGTAGCTGCTGCCTTGGCAGGAAGTAATGTGGATCCCTAATAAATACAAATACAAAAAATGGCTTTAATAACATCCAATGCAGGTCACGTCACCTCAGTGGTAATCAGACCCAGTGTTTTACGAGTCCTGCATGTCACTCTCCCCTCCACGCTGAGTGATGAATGGCAAAGGTGCCAAAAAAACACTTATCTCAGGGTCTTTAAAATTGCATTCAGTTTTACATTTGCAAATCTTCTATCTTTTCTTTATGCCACCAAATAGAAAAAGTCAATTCGACTTCTTTATTAACAGGAAGGAAATGAAGATGTAATTACCACACACATTACTACGTGATCAGTTTAGTGTTTAAACAAATTAGAATATCCAAATATATAAATGCATTTTAAGTGCTATACACAATATTTATTACCTGAGATTATGATTATATTTGGAAAGGAAAACGCAGGTGTATTATGTCTCACTGGTGATGTGATGCATTCTAGACAACCAAATTAAACAGGGTTTTGAAACGGGCACCTTTTTATGTGGGGTTTCATTATCTAAACTCAATTCACCCTGTTCTGCTATGATGAAGAGAAACTAGAGGAGCCCCAGAATCTGTTAACCATCGGACCATTGCAAAATTGAACTTGTTACAAATAGATGGTATTGAATTCTAAAGGTCTCATTCATTCATTGCACTCCAACTTAGCTCGCTCACTGGAACACCCCAGCCCCCCTACACTACCACCAAGCTCATAAAGGTGTTGAAAAATGGTAACCTACCGAGGATCCTGGCCAGTAATGAAAGTGCTGGCATGGAGCTTTTTCTCCCTGTGCTCAAAATCCATCTATACAGAAGTGGTGCTTCGGAAGCGCAACGGAATCCTCTTGGCTTTATATGTACCCTTTCCTACAGTCAAATGACCAAATCGCCCTCTAGTGGCCTCCTGGGTGGAATGTTATTAATATTCTTCTTAATTACATAATTGAGTAACATTATTTCTAAAAAAAACACTGAAAATCCAATGTTTCTATGTCAAACGGTTTTGTTATATTTCAGTCTTCTGTGATGTATATAAAGTGTAATATTGGGATGCAAACTCAAAGTTGAATACATTTCGACTCCATATCTTCTTTTCTTTAAGCCCATAACCATGTGTGTGAGGTATATACTTTTTGTTTCAAAGTAGATTTGTTAAAAGCTACCAAGAAACACTCTGTGTGACCCTGATTTAGTTCACTGCAGTAAAAGGTTTTAAGGTCAGCCACTAATAGGCACTCACTCACTCACTCATTCACTCACTCACTCACTCACTCACTGGCTCACAAACATAAACATACAGATGCTTTAACCTAACCCTGGAAAAGTAGCCACAGAATGGTCCCCTCGGCTCTTCCGTAGGCTACAGTAAAAGGATCAAGCACCCACAAGGTTCTCTCTAATCAGTAACACCCATTAAACATAACAGGCCTAGTACATATTGTATTGTAGAGGAACATACTATAACATACGTGTGTCTAACCCCTGCTGTGTCCTCTGGCCCTGCAGACATTTCCCACCTGTTCTGCCCTCCCCTGGCTGCCACTCAGAATCCATGCTGTCATTTGCACAATAAGGTAGGCCGAGTGCAAAGGAAGGACTAGACATGGCGACAGGTGGTCTTACACACCATTAGCAGATATATGACCTGACAAAGCTGTCTTCAGGACCCCTGGAATTCACCAAAGCAGTCAGACTGAAACATAATTACTGTGATTCAAGAATGTATCTAAATGTATCTACTCACACCTAACTCAAACCTTTATGTTGTACACTGCACCTTTAGTATATAAGGGAAGCTTTGAGATCCAACAGAAGCAAATGAAGACAGATCCCTAAAGCTGACAACAATAGATTATCTTTAGCACAGGAGATTCACATCAGTGTAAACATGTCAAAGGAGGGAAATACCAATGCCTGTGCATTCAGTATAGACACACACAGACTGCTGATTGCAGCAGTTCTGGTTTGGCTGCAGTCAGATACCAAACAGCAACTGGGGAATAATTTCCTCATATTCTATTAATGAATATGTCAGCCAGGCTCACACAGGGCATAAGGTAGATAGGGAGGTAAAGCCTTCCAGCACCCAAGCTATACACATTTGCAAGCTGTCACAGATTGGCATTGAATAACTTTTTCCAAACACAAACACTGCATAACCAAAACAAGCCAAACCAAATGGATTGCAGATTTGTTTTGTCCCACACTGATCCTGAAATGTCAGGGTCTACCTGGGTCCCGGTGGTAAGTAAATTACTGGCCATAAAGTCAAATGGCGAGCCATTGCAGCAGATGTTGAGCTGAGGAACAGAACAGGTTTATTGGCTGTTTATTGCAATGAGAGAGAGAGAGAGAGAGAGAGAGAGAGAGAGAGAGAGAGAGAGAGAGAGAGAGAGAGACAGAGAGAGAGAGAGAGAGAGAGAGAGAGAGAGAGAGAGAGAGAGAGCAGAACAGTTTTGGAGGGGGGGAGGGAATTTATGGCAGGCCTCTCATTTAATCTTCATTTAGAGGCAGTAGTTGATCAATAGCAGATTTCCCCCCTCAAACGGCTTCATATTAAGACTGCCGCACCATAAAGCCATCAATGGGGGGAGTCCATCGATCCTGGTGCAACACTTTACGCCAAATAATAAATAACATTTAATGCTACGCGTTAAGACAAAAGAGTTACAACCCCAGAAGAGGGAGAAATGCTGATGGTCATGCAGTATAAGGAGTGCAGAGTGATGTTGTCGTAAACAAAGTATATGGAAAGAATTTAATGGCCGCCAAGGTACAGTAACTGGCTGTGTTTGTCTGACAGGGGAGCAGTAGACTTGCTGTAGGTGGCATTTTAACATGGGGTTCAAACTGACAGGAGATAAGTTGGGTGGTGGTGATCCATGTCTGTAGCTAGGTTTCCATCCAATTGGTGACAGATTTTCATGCAACTATTCTAAAATCTGCATAAAAATAATATGCTCATTTTCCCACCAGAGGTGTGTTTCCATCAAACGGACTGGTTACAGATAAAAACTTCTGTGTGATGACGTAGTGTACATAAAAATTACTTTTGCACTTAATTCCCATGTACCGAATAAAAAAAAGTAAATAAATAACAAACTTGCCCACTCTGGTTTTGGCGAATGCTTTCTCTAGACAAGAGTTTGCTGATAGTGGACGGGGTAGGTTAAATGATGAGATATGAATAACAGCAACATCATTTTATTTAATGATTGGCAGCCAAGCACCGATCATCATGTCACCAGCATTCAAATAATAGCCTACCCTCAATTGTTATTGCAATTATGCATGATCACTGTGCAGTTAAACACCTTGTTAAATTCATTATAACTTATTTAATCTGCATATAAACTCTTCATGCTTTTCTGCCTCATGGTGGTAGGCCTACAACGTAACATATCGCGTGACTCCAAGTTTACTTCGATATGATGGTTATTATATCAATATTTGCGCATAAAGGCATTTCCACTGCAATTGTCTCATAATCAATTTCACATCAAAAAAATTATCCACCCTTGTCTAGCATATTTTGTTTTGTCGACATTTTACAGACAAAATTCCTGTTTCCATCAGGTCTGTCCTGAGTTTTTCTTATGCGTCAGGTAATTCATCTGCATGAAATGGTTGGATGGAAACCTTGTTTGTGTCTGGGACTCTACAGCAGGAGCAGACGTTTGCTGTTATTTTCTCAAATGCTGAATATGTTTGTTCATCCAACTATAAAGGATAAATGTGTCTGTGAATGAGGAACTATTGGTTTTTGGTGTAATGGTATTCATGGTCTACACAATGTACTGCACAATGTACCGGGCATACAATCTGCTAAACCCACTTTATCTCTGGCCTGTTTGTCAGCAGCATTGTTTCAGTGCTCGGTAGTGCATTTTTTATTTTATTTGTATACAGCAAAATACTTGTATAACCTCTTTTGATTACCTCTCGGTCTGACCAACACCAGCCAATACTCTCTCTGTTATCACAAACGCCAGATACAGCCAATCAAATCACCATATATCCATTACTAGAATTCCATGGTTTTGCAAACAGATCAAAAATTATCAGATGGAAGAATGGTGGATTTTTCATTTTCACAGGCCACCTCTAGACCTCTGACCTACGGTATTGACCAGGAGCTGAAACCATGAGGCTTCCCTGCTGTGCCTACACCTGCTTAGACACCCCCATGATGATGGAGCGACAAGCACCTTCATGCAGTGATCTGAGTTCTCGGAGGCGCCTCATTAATAAGAATGGCTGTTGGGATAAATTATTCAGACGGTTCAGAGAGACATATGGGCCGTCCCCTCCGGTAGCACAGCCAAGTGAACATGTAAATACTACACTGGGGTGGTTGGAGCGGAGATAAAGGGAGAGGAAGCAGAGAAGCTGAAGAGTCTTGATGCCCTTAATCACTGCATTAAGGGCATCACTAAGCTAACAGCTACCGCCTCCCTCCCGACTGAAACACGCATAGACATGCACACACAAATGTTTTACTCATACTCCTTTACATTCCTATATTCTCAGATTTACCTAAACATTCAATTATTTGCTGAATGGGCTTTTGTTGTACAAAATGATTGTACAAGATGTCTACAATGATAATGTCAATCGGGAGTTGTGTATGCAAACTCATACATAACTAATTTTGAGACTATCCACACTGAGAATGAGTTAGTAAAATTACCTTTTTTTGTCATTTCAGACAATCTTTCTAATGACTGATGTCATTTCAACCTTGAAAGACAGGTTAGGAGCTCTTTATTGCCTTTCTGAACAGCTCATACTGATTCCTAAAGAGAGGGCCTGGAGCTATGGCCAGGGAATATTCATATCTCATATAGCTACTGTATCAGCTCTCATTATGCTGTCTTGTGGTTTGTTAAGTTTATTTGAGGTCCAGAAAATGCTGTTATTATCCATAATGAATTTCTTCCTGGGTTATTTAGATTGCTTGTAGTAGGGATGTGTCCGCCTCAATTTCAATCATTGAATTCCGGTTCAGTGAAAATGTTCATGTCTATGAATATTTGATGGACTGCGTTCATAAACTGCACGGTGTGTAAGACATAATCAACACTGAGCGAAAGATCCAATATTATACGTGTCATTATACACATGCATGGTATGTTGAGACATTGACGTGATAAGTAGATTCTAGCTTAGCTGTCCATATAACATGGATGCCGCTCTCCCAGATGAGCTAATCACTTTCTATGCTCACTTCGAGGTAATCAACAACATCCTCCTACGAGGGCCCCCGCTGCTATAGAGGACTGTGAGCTCTCAATCTCTGTGGCCGACGTAAGACCCTCAAGCATGTGAATACTCACAAAGCAGCCAGCCCAGACAGTATCCCCAGCCGCGTCCTCAGAGCATGTGCAGACCAGCTGGCTGAAGTGTTCATAGACATATTTAACCTCTCCCTGTCCCAGTCTGTGATCCCCACATGATTCAAAATGTCCACCATTGTCCCTGTACCCCAAAAAATTAACCTAAATTATTATCGCCCTGTAGCACTCACTTCTATCATCATGAAGTGACACCCTGGACCCACTCCACTTTGCATACAGCCCCAACAGATCAAAATTGGGGGGGGGGGGACTGCATCACCACCTGGTATGGCGACTGCACTGCACTGCCCTCAACTGGTAGGCTCTACAGAGGGTGGTGTGGATGGCCCAATACATCACTGGGGCAAGCTCCATGCCCTTCAGGACATCTACTCCAGGCAGGGTCTGAGGAAGACCCGTAAGATTGTCAAGGACTCCAGTCACCCGAGCCACGGACTATTCACTCTGTAACCATCTGGCAAGTGGTAACAGAGCATTGGGTCTCAGACCAACAGGCTCTGAGACAGCTACTAACACCAGGCAATCAAACTGCTGAACAGCTAACCCTAGCTGTTGCCCTGCACAGACCTGCACCTTAGAGACTATTTGCACCTCAGAGACTTTCTGCACCTCAGAGATTATCTGCACTGACTACCCGCACATCCAACCCTTACACAATCACACACACCCATAAACACACACAAGCACTATACATGCACTCAGAACTCACACACACATACACACATACACACACAGTCAACGCTGCTGTTCTATTATATACTATTTATTCCACTGCGTGACCAAGTCACTACCCACTTTATATTTGTAAATACAGTCCATTATTACTATGCACACTACCTCTCCTATTATTGTTATTATTGATATTGACTAATGTACTGCAGTGTAGAGGGAGCTAGCACACAAGCATTTCCCTTTTATACCTGCTGTAAACTGTGTATGTATATGATCCTTGTGAAAACATTTTCGTAACAATCATACTTAATCATGTTTATTTCAATTTGCAATCAAATTAGTTCTGAAATTATCGTTGGAGTCAACCTTCAGGGCAAAAATGGGATGTGTCATCCATTGGTTTGCAAGTTATTTCAAATTCCTTTAAGCATTCCTTCACATAATCATGTTTAATCAACTTTGTTATTTGGTTGAATTAGCAAAAAGTAATCAAAGTATTTTTTGGGGGGACTCATTTTAAAGTTTGTTTTCTCAATCCAATATCAAACAAAATTGAATGTTAATTTGACTTTGTCAAGCGTTTCCCTGGTGGGATGACTATTGTCACGATCGTCTTGAAGCGAAGTAGACCAATGCGCAGCGTGTTGAGCGAACATGATACTTTATTATATTAAAGCACAAAACCAAAACAATAAACGACTCGTGAAGTCCACGGTTACAAAGACCGACAAGGAACAAAAACCCACAAACACAAAGTGAAACACAGACAGTTAAATATGGCTCCCAATCAGAGACAACCAGCACACAGCTGACACTCGTTGCCTCTGATTGGGAGTCACTCAGTCAAACATAGAAAATGACGAACTAGAAACACCCAACATAGAAACAGAACACATAGAATGAACACACCCTGGCTCAACATATAGAGTCCCAGAGCCAGGGTGTGACAGTACCCCCCCCTAAAGGCGCGGACTGCGACCGCGCCTAAATACGAGCAAAACAGGGGAGGGCTGGGTGGGCATTCCTCCTCGGCGGCGGCTCCGGCTCCGGGCTTGCCCACCACCCTCCAACAAACCCCCCATAGCGCCCCTGGTCCGGTCTGGCCCCGCTGGCTGGAGCTGGACTGGACGTAGCAGGAGCGGTAGGCTTCAGCTCCTTAGTGGAGCAGTTGAGCGGTACCTGAATTGGCACCGATGACCCAGGCACGGGTTGTGCCGGACTGACGACTCGCACCCCTGGCTTGGTGCGAGTGGCAGGAACGGGCCGGGCCGGGCTGGCGACGCGCACCGTAGACTTGGTGCGAGTGGCAGGAACAGGCCGGACCGGGCTGGCGACGCGCACCGTAGACTTGGTGCGTGGAGCAGGGACAGGCCGGGCCGGGCTGGCGACGCACCCCGTAGGCTTGGTGCGTGGAGCAGGGACAGGCCGGGCTGGGCTGGCGACGCACACCGTAGGCTCGGTGCGTGGAGCAGGAACAGGCCGGACTGGGCTGGCGACGCACACCGTAGGCTTGGTGCGTGGAGCAGGGACAGGCCGGGCCGGGCTGGCGACGCACCCCGTAGGCTTGGTGCGTGGAGCAGGGACAGGCCGGGCTGGGCTGGCGACGCACACCGTAGGCTTGGTGCGTGGAGCAGCAACTGGCCGGACTGGGCTGGCGACGCACACCGTAGGCTTGGTGCGTGGAGCAGGAACAGGCCGGACTGGGCTGGCGACGCACACCGTAGGCTTGGTGCGTGGAGCAGGGACAGGCCGGGCCGGGCTGGCGACGCACCCCGTAGGCTTGGTGCGTGGAGCAGGGACAGGCCGGGCTGGGCTGGCGACGCACACCGTAGGCTTGGTGCGTGGAGCAGCAACTGGCCGGACTGGGCTGGCGACGCACACCGTAGGCTTGGTGCGTGGAGCAGGAACAGGCCGGGCTGGGCTGGCGACGCACACCGTAGGCTTGGTGCGAGTGGCAGGAACAGGCCGGGCCGGGCTGGCGACGCACACCGTAGGCTTGGTGCGAGGGGCAGGAACATGCCGGGCTGGGCTGGCGGCGTGCACCTTACACTTAGTGCGGGAAGCAGGAACGGGCCGGACCGGACTGGTGACGCACACCACTTGCTTGGTGTGAGGAGCGGGACTGGGTTTCGTCATAACCCCCCGCTCCCTCAGCTGCCTACCGAGTTCCTCTCGCCGTGCCTCATTTCTCACCGTCTCACTCCATGGCCGGCGATCCATCCCGGCCAGGATCTCCTCCCAGGTCCAGGACCCTTTCCCGTCTAATATCTCCTCCCATGACCAGGCTGCCTGCTCCTGGACACGCTGCTTGGTCCTGGTATGGTGGGTTTTTCTGTCACGATCGTCTTGAAGCGAAGTAGACCAATGCGCAGCGTGTTGAGCGAACATGATACTTTATTATATTAAAGCACAAAACCAAAACAATAAACGACTCGTGAAGTCCACGGTGACAAAGACCGACAAGGAACAAAAACCCACAAACACAAAGTGAAACACAGACAGTTAAATATGGCTCCCAATCAGAGACAACCAGCACACAGCTGACACTCGTTGCCTCTGATTGGGAGTCACTCAGTCAAACATAGAAAATGACGAACTAGAAACACCCAACATAGAAACAGAACACATAGAATGAACACACCCTGGCTCAACATATAGAGTCCCAGAGCCAGGGTGTGACAACTATTCAAGTTGTACCTGCAGAGAAAGACTAAATAACTCTACGACTGACAGTACCAGACATGTATTCCCACTTTGAGTTTCATAACATCTCAGTCCCCATCAACAGAATGTATTTCTGTTGCCTTTCTATAAGGTAAAGCAAAAACAAGAAGTAATACAGAGTATAAATCATTCCTCGAGAGAAACACACTTGAGAGGAGATAGAGATATTCTGTTAATGGCTAACTCTTTTCATCTCTGGGTAATAAGAAAGAGGCATCTTGGAAGGATTCATCCCTGTGATTACTCCCAAAGGCTCTACTAAGCTAACATATGGAATTGTTTTAAGATGGTCATACCAAGGATCATTTAGTAAATTTGATTTTGAATTTTAGGGCCCTTTTATGTTTCCCCAAAAATATATATACAAAATATTTGATGAAACATTGAACATGGAAAAACAGACAGTAAAAAAAGGATATCAAAAGGAAGTTTGTTTTGAAGTGTCTGTCCTATATCTGAGAGTAAGATCAGGAAACTATATATATTTTTTTTTGTACACATATTTAACCCCTTTTTTTATGCACTAAACTACTTCCATATATACAGTACCAGACAAAGGTTTGGATACACCTACTCATTCCAGGGTTTTTCTTTATTTTTACAATTTTCTACATCAAAACTATGAAATAACACATATGGAATCATGTAGTAACCAAAAAAGTGTTAAACAAATATTTTAGATTCTTCAAAGTAGCCACCCTTTGCCTTGATGACAGCTTTGCACACTCTTGGCATTCTCTCAACCAACTTCATGAGGAATGCTTTTCCAACAGTCTTGAAGGAGTTCCCACATATACTGAGCACTTGTTGGCTGCTTTTTCTTCACTCTGCGGTCCAACTCATCCCAAACCATCTCAATTGGGTTGAGGTCGGGGGATTGTGGAGGCCATGTCATCTGATGCAGCACTCCATCACTCTCCTTGGTCAAATACATAAGTATTCAGGCCCTTTACTCAGTACTTTGTTGAAGCACCTTTGGCAGTGATTACAGCCTCGAGTAATTCAGAGACTTGTCCCGAAGCCACTCCTGCGTTGTCTTGGCTGTGTGCTAAGGGTCGTTGTCCTGTTGGAAGTTGAACCTTCAACCCAGTCTGAGGTCCTGAGCACTCTGGAGCAGGTTTTCATCAAGGTTCTCTCTGTACTTTACTCCATTCATCTTTCCCTCGATCCTGACTACTTTCCCAGTCCCTGCCTGATTGGTGGAGTGCTGCAGAGATGTTTGCCATTCTGGAAGGTTCTCCCATATCCACAGAGGAACTCTAGAGCTCTGTCAGAGTGACCATCGGGTTCTTGGTCACCTCCCTGACCAAGGCCCTTATCCCCCGATTGCTCAGTTTGGCTGGGCGGCCAGCTCTAGGAAGAGTCTAAGGGGTTCCAAACTTCTTCCATTTAAGAATTATGGAGGCCACTGTGTTCTTGGGGACCTTCAATGCTGCAGAAATGTTTTGCTACCCTTCCCCAGATCTGTGCCTTGACTCAATCCTGTCTCGGAGCTCTACGGACAATTATTTCAACCGCATGGCTTGGTTTTTGCTCTGACATGCACTGTCAACTGTGGGACCTTATATAGACAGGTGTGTGCCTTTCCAAATCATGTCCAATCCAATGAAGTTGTAGAAACATCTCAAGGATGATCAATGGAAACAGGATGCACCTGAGCTCAATTTTGAGTCTCATAGCAATTGGTCTGAATACTTATGTAAATAAGGTATTTCTGTTTTTTATTTTTAATACATTTGCAAAAAATTCTAAAAACCTGTTTTCGCATTGTCATTATGGGGTTTTGTGTGTAGATTGCTGAGGACACTTTTTTATTTAATCCATTTTAGAATAAGGCTGTAACGTAACAAAATGTGGAAAAAGTCAAGGGGTCTGAATAATTTATGAAGGCACTGTAAATTATGTCTGAGTGTTGGAGAGTGCCCCTGGCTATCTGTAAATAAATTTAAAAAAGTAAATGGTGCCGTCTGGTTTGCTTAATATAAGGAATTTGAAATTATTTGTACTTTTGCTTTTAATACTTAAGTATATTTGAGCAATTATATTTACTTTTGATACTAAAATATTTTTTTAACCAAATACTTTTAGACTTTTACTCAAGTAGTATTTTACTGGGTGACTTTCCCTTTTACACTTTTAGGTATTTTTACTTTTACTCAAGTATGACAATTGGGTACTTTTTCCACCACTGCCTGTAGCTCGCACTGTATATGTGAGATATAAGTACTTATACAGTATCTACTTACAGTACCTTCAAAAAGTATTCACACCCCTTTACTTTTTCAAGATTTTGTTGTGTTACAGCCTGAATTTAAAATGGATTACATTGAAAATAGGTGACCAAATACTTATTTTCCACCATAATTTGCAAATAAATTCATATAAAATCCTACAATGTAATTTTCTGGATTTCTTTTCCTGATTTTGTCTGTCATAGTTGACGTGTACCTATGATGACAATTACAGGCCTCTCTCATCTTTTTAAGTGGGAGAACTTGCACAATTGGTGGCTGACTAAATACTTTTTTCCCCACTGTATATGTGTGGATACATATATAAGCATATATGTTTCCACCATATATGCCAATACGAAACATATAAGTAATATAGATATATTGCCATATATTAATTTTCTGTATAAGTAAGTTTACAATTTTAATTTAGAAAATAAAGACAAATGGCATGGACAAAATAATTGGCACCCCGGAGCTAGTACTTGGTCAGTTCAACGTCTAGTTTTGATTTATATTTGACCTAGTTGTCAAGTAACGTGAATTCAACATGAAAAAAAAAAAATGTCATCATGTCATTGGATTTATGTTAAAAGTTGGCTGAAAAAAATATGAATTTCCTTATGTTAACTTTTTTCAAATCCAATCAGTTTTCCACGTTGATTCAAAGTCATAAAAAAATTTTTTGTTGTTGAAATGACGTGGAAACAACGTTGATTCAACCAGTTTTTTCTCAGTGGGACCTTTCTACTGGCAATGTAGAAATGTGCACCAATGTTTGATTGTAGGGAGGGTGTTTTTTTTACTTTGAATGCTTCATTTGGTCATTGGTAAACAAAGGAAGACACCACTGCTTAATGGCACAACAGAAAGCCTGATTGAACTTCTGAAAAAACAACCTAAAGCAGCCTAAATCCTGGGAAAATGTTCTGTGGACCAATGAAACACAATTTGAGCTCTTTGGCAATACAGATCAGCGCTGTGATTACCGACGACCAAATGAACCATTCAATGAAAAGAACACCCTCCCTACAATCAAACATGGGTGAGGTTTGATAATGCTGTGGGGTTGCTTTGCTGCCTCTGTTACTGGGGGCCTTGAACGTGCATAAGCCATCATGATGATCAGGTGTTTTGGAGTCCAATGTTCAACCCAGTGTCCAAAAACGGAGTCTCCGGTGAAGGTTGTGGGTCTTCCAGCAGGACAATGGCCCCATATACACATCAAAAAGCACCCAGGATTGGTTCAAGAAAAATGCTGGACTGTTCTGGAGTGGCCAGCAAAGTGTCCAGATATGAATCACATCCATAACCTATGGCGAGATCTGAAAACAGCAGTTGGTGGAGGGCAACCGTCAAACATTGAAGAATTAGAGCAGAGTGCTGCTGAAGAGTGGGAATAATTGCCAGTAGAATGGGGCAGCAAGCTCATTGATGGCTACAATAAGCATTTGTCGGCAGTTATCTTGGCCAAAGGCTGTGCAACGAAGTACTAGCTCCGGGGTGCCAATAATTTTGTCAATGTCATTTGTGTTTATTTTCTATAGAGAGATTTAACACTTCTGTGGCTAACACATGAGGCTCCAGAGAAGACGGTGAGAAGCACAAAGGAAATCAAATGTGCTTTTGCATTGATAGAAAATTACACAAAAGAGACTGTATGTTGACTGACTCCAATGCACCTACGGTATAATACTCATCACAATTCAGATATTCTGTTTACATCAGTTTCCTGCAAGCTTTCAGCTTACTTCTCTAAGACTTATCTGATCAACAAAACCTCACATATTCTGTCTATCCTAGAGTGATGTGAGGAAATATCTTTTAATATCTATTATTTCTCTGCTTGAAGGGAGACACTAGAACACCTGCATATGAGAAGGATACTCCATCCAGGTATGTCTCCCTCTGTGATGTGCAATGTATGTCGCCCTTGCTACCAAGCAACTAGCATGAGCAGTAGGTGGGCCTTTAATCTGGGAGACAAGGAGCCGGGAGAGGGGAAAAGCTGTTCACAGCGAGCAATAAGACATTTCCCCTATGTAATGTATGTTTTGTACAGTACTCTCATTGAAAGAAAAGTTCCAAAAGGGTTCTTCGGCTGTCCTCATAGGAAAACCCATTTTGGTTACAGGTAGAACCCTCTGTGGAAAGGGTTTTAAATGGAACACAAAAGAGTTATACCTGGAACCAAAAAGGGTTATTCAAAGGGTTCTCCTATGGGGACAGCTGAAAATCCCTTTGAGGTTCTAGATAGCACCTTTTTTTCAAAGAGTGTATGAACACAATGGCTGAAAATTGTGGCTGGCTATTCTCCAATTATTTATGATATTCATGTAGATACTGTATCTATGGCACCATGTATTTGCCAATAGGATTATAAGCTAAATTAATCAAACCTTTCCCCCTTTTTCCACCTCTCTATCCTTGAGACAGATAGCCCAGTAGGCTGCACAAGTGACTTAATATGCAATTCATGGTTGACAATTCAAAAGAGATTGACGTATTTGGTCTGCATGAAACGATGAGTCACGCAGCAAAACACATTCACAAACAACAGGCGTTTCACAGTATGGTGCTGTCTGAGAAATGTGGAATATGCAAATCAAATCAAAACAAATCAAATTCTATTGGCCACATGCGCCGAAGACAACAGGTGCAGACATTACAGTGAAATGCTTCCTTACAGCCCTTAACCAACAGTGCATTTATTTTTTTATAAAAAAGTAAAATAAAACAACAAAAAAGTGTTTGAAGAAAAAAAGAGCAGAAGTAAAATAAAGTAACAGTAGGGAGGCTATATACAGTGAGGGAAAAACGTTTTTGATCCCCTGCTGATTTAGTACGTTTGCCCACTGACAAAGACATGATCAGTCTATAATTTTAATGGTAGGTTTATTTGAACAGTGAGAGACAGAATAACAACAAAAAAATCCAGAAAAACGCATGTCAAAAATGTTATACATTGATTTGCATTTTAATGAGGGAAATAAGTATTTGACCCCTCTGCAAAACATGACTTAGTACTTGGTGGCAAAACCCTTGTTGGCAATCACAGAGGTCAGATCTTTCTTGTAGTTGGCCACCAGGTTTGCACACATCTCAGAAGGGATTTTGTCCCACTCCTCTTTGCAGATCTTCTCCAAGTCATTAAGGTTTCGAGCCTGACGTTTGGCAACTCGAACCTTCAGCTCCCTCCACAGATTTTCTATGGGATTAAGGTCTGGAGACTGGCTAGGCCACTCCAGGACCTTAATGTGCTTCTTCTTGAGCCACTCCTTTGTTGCCTTGGCCATGTGTTTTGGGTCATTGTCATGCTGGAATACCCATCCACGACCCATTTTCAATGCCCTGGCTGAGGGAAGGAGGTTCTCACCCAAGATTTGACGGTACATGGCCCCATCCATCGTCCCTTTGATGCAGTGAAGTTGTCCTGTCCCCTTAGCAGAAAAACACCCCCAAAGCATAATGTTTCCACCTCCATGTTTGATGGTGGGGATGGTGTTCATGGGGTCATAGGCAGCATTCCTCCTCCTCCAAACACGGCGAGTTGAGTTGATGCCAAAGAGCTCGATTTTGGTCTCATCTGACCACAACACTTTCACCCAGTTCTCCCGTTCATTGGCAAACTTCAGAAGGTATATGTGCTTTCTTGAGCAGGGGGACCTTGCGGGCGCTGCAGGATTTCAGTCCTTCACGGCGTAGTATGTTACCAATTGTTTTCTTGGTGACTATGGTCCCAGCTGCGGGGGGCAGTGCAAATAGTCCGGGTAGCCATGATTAGCTGTTCAGGAGTCTTATGGCCTGGGGGTAGAAGCTGTTGAGAAGTCTTTTGGACCTAGACTTTGCACTCCGGTACCGCTTGCTGTGCGGTAGCAGAGAGAACTGTCTATGACTAGGGTGGCTGGAGTCTTTAACAATTTTTAGGGCCTTCCTCTGACACCGCCTGGTATAGAGGTCCTGGATGGCAGGAAGCTTGGCTCCAGTGATGTACTGGACTACCCTCTGTTGCCAGCAGAGAGAGGTTGTTATCCTGGCACCACACGGCCAGATCTCTGACCTCCTCCCTATAGGCTGTCTCATCGTTGTCGGTGATCAGGCCTACCACTGTTGTGTCGTCGGCAAACTTAATGATGGTGTTGGAGTCGTGC
This sequence comes from Coregonus lavaretus, assembly GCF_964263955.1. NCBI lineage: Eukaryota > Metazoa > Chordata > Actinopteri > Salmoniformes > Salmonidae > Coregonus > Coregonus lavaretus. Next base: position 29,045,377 of record NC_140007.1, on the reverse strand, counting down.
CTGGCCATGTAGTCATGGGTGAACAGGGAGTACAGAAGGGGACTGAGCACGCACCCCTGAGGGGCCCCCGTGTTGTCCAGGATCCAGTTGCAGAGGGAGGTGTTTAGTCCCAGGATCCTTAGTTTAGTGATGAGCTTTGAGGGCACTATGGTGTTGAATGCTGAGCTGTAGTCAATGAATAGCATTCTCACGTAGGTGTTCCTCTTGTCCAAGTGGGAAAGGGCAGTGTGGAGTGCAATAGAGATTGCATCTGTGGATCTGTTGGGGCGGTATGCAAATTGGAGTGGGTCTAGGGTTTCTGGGATAATGGTGTTGATGTGAGCCATGACCAGCCTTTCAAAGCACTTCATGGCTACAGACGTCAGTGCTACGGGTCGGTAGTCATTTAGGCAGGTTATCTTAGTGTCCTTGGGCACGGGGACTATGGTGGTCTGCTTGAAACATTTTGGTATTACAGACTCAGTCAGGGACATGTTGAAAATGTCAGTGAAGACACTTGCCAGTTGGTCAGCACATGCTCGGAGTACACGTCCTGGTAATCCGTCTGGCCCTGCGGCCTTGTGAATGTTGACCTGCTTAAAAGTCTTACTCACATCGGCTACGGAGAGCGTGATCACATAGTCATCCGGAACAGCTGGTGCTCTCATGCATGCTTCAGTGTTGCTTGCCTCGAAGCGAGCATAGAAGTGGTTTAGCTCGTCTGGAAGTCTTGTGTCACTGTGCAGCTTGCGGCTCTGCTTCTCTTTGTAGTCTGTAATAGTTTTCAAGCCCTGCCACATCCGACGAGCGTCAGAGCCGGTGTAGTACGATTCAAATGTTATCAATAGTTTCAAATATAAACTATGCCTATTCCATATAAAGTGCTCACAATTACATGTTCTTTGATAACATTGAAAGGATATATATTTGTTTTAATCCATGTCATTTCAAAGGAATAAAAGCGTGAGCAGTAACCTTGAGAGGCTAATGATGTTCCGGTAACAGGATAGGTGTTAGTTCACTCCTCTATAGTCACTGACTACCTGTAATCCCCAGGTGGATATGTCTCTATACTCGTAGAAAAAATGGCTCCAAAAGGGTTCTTTGACTATCCCCATAGGAGAACCCTTTTGGGTTCCATGTAGAACCCTCTGTGGAAAGGGTCCTACATGGAACCCAAAAGGGTTCTTCAAAGGGTTCTCCTATGGGGACTTCCGAAGAACACTTTTAGGTTCTAGAGAGCACCTTTTTTCGAAGAGTATACATGACTCAGTTCATACGGGAGAACAGCCTGCATGCACGAAGAAGAAGAATTTTAAAGTATAGAGACATTCTGCTACTGACTTTACTGTGTCTGGAAATTGTCAAGATATAGGTACTGCATTTAGAAATGAAAGGACAGACAGTGTTCATATTCATATTATGAATTGAATCAACCTGGACTCAAGGGTAGACCTAACATAGTAAACATAAATCTGTCTCCCTCCATTTTGTATGAAATGCTACGTTTTGTATGGTAAATATTAATTTGTGGAAGTCCATCATTCATTGCATATGATATTTTACAAATTGCAAAAAGGTATTAACCCTCTTGAGTCCATTTCTGTAGCCCTGCGGAAATCTAATTAGCATAGTAAAAGATTCCCCATCAAAATCAGTCTGTTTAAGCATGGGCTCTTTCTCTGCGGTGGATGGTGACCCGAGCTACAGCGGTGTTTGTCAGACCATGAGACATCCTGAAAAAACAGTCTTCTCACGAAAATGTTTATAGCGTCCAAATGGTTTGACTTACAAACTAATATGACCACTCTAAGGAAATAACACGTACAATGCATTTGGAAAGTATTCAGACCCCTTGACTTTTCCCACATTTTGTTACGTTACAGCCTTAACCCTCCCGTTGTCCTAGGGTCAAAATGACCCGCCACTGTGTTGAACCAACTTTATTTAATTTGTATATTTTTGGGATCATTTGTGAGAAGGAGGCAGTGAGACTTTAAAGAAAGTATCACTGCCTCCTTCTCACAAATGATCCAAAAATATATAAAAATTAAATAAAGTTGGTTCAACACAGTGGCGGGTCATTTTGACCCTAGGACAACGGGAGGGTTAATCTAAAATGGATGAAATAAGAAATGTCCCTCATCAATCTACACACAATACCCCATAATGACAAAGTGAAAATAGGTTTTTAGAAATATTTGCAAATGTATTAAAAATAAACAAAAACAGAAATAGTATTCAGACCCTTTGCTATGAGACTCGAAATTGAGCTCAGGTGCATCCTGTTTCCATTGATCATCCTTGAGATGCTTCTACAACTTGAGTCCACCTGTGGTAAATTCAATTGATTGGACATGATTTGGAAAGGCACACACCTGTCTTCAGTATATAAGGTCCCACAGTTGACAGTACATGTCAGAGCAAAAACCAAGCCATGAGGTTGAAGGAATTGTCTGTAGAACTCAGAGACAGGATTGTGTCGAGGCACAGATCTGGGGAAGAGTACCAAAACATTTCTGCAGCATTGAAGGTCCCCAAGAACACAGTGGCCTCCATAATTCTTAAATGGAAGAAGTTTGGAACCACCAAGACTCTTCCTAGAGCTGGCCGCCCAGCCAATCTGAGCAATCGGGGGAGAAGGGCCTTGGTCAGGGAGGTGACCAAGAACCCGATGGTCACTCTGACAGAGCTCTAGAGTTCCTCTGTGGATATGGGAGAACCTTCCAGAATGGCAAGCATCTCTGCAGCACTCCACCAATCAGGCCTTTATGGTAGGGTGGCCAGGTGGAAGCCACTCCTCAGTAAAAGGCACATGACAGCCCGCTTGGAGTTTGCCAAAAGGCACCTAAAGACTCTCAGACCGTGAGAAACAAGATTCTCTGGTCTGATGAAACCAAGATTGAACTCTTTGGCCTGAATGCCAAGCGTCACGTCTGGAGGAAACATGGCACCATCCTGACGGTGAAGAATGGTGGTGGCAGCATCATGCTGTGGGGATGGTTTTCAGCGGCAGGGACTGGGAGACTATTCAGGATCGAGGCAAAGATGAACGGAGCAAAGTACAGAGAGATCCTTGATGAAAACCTGCTCCAGAGCACTCAGGACCTCATACTGGGGCTAAGGTTCACCTTCCAACAGGACAACGACCCTAAGCAGACAGCCAAGACAGCACAGGAGTGGCTTCGGGACAAGTCTCTGAATGTCCTTGAGTGGACAGAGCCTGGACTTGAACCCGATCTAACATCTCTGGAGAGACCTGAAAATAGCTGTGCAGCAACGTCCCCCATCCAACCTGACAGAGAAGAGAGGATCTGCAGAGAAGAATGGGAGAAACTCCCCAAATACTGTGGTGTGCCAAGCTTGTAGCGTCATACCCAAGAAGACTCAAGGTTGTAATCGCTGCCAAAGGTGCTTCAACAAAGTACTGAGTAAATGGTCTGAATACTTACGTAAATGTGATATTTCCATTTTTTGCAAACATTTCGTAAAACCTGTTTTTGCTTTGTCATTATGGGGTATTGTGTGTGGATTGATGAGGAAACAAACAATTTAATCAATTTCAGAATAAGGCTGTAACCTAACCAAATGTGGAAAAAGTAAATGGGTCTGAATACTTTCCGAAGGCACTGTATGTTGAAATATACAGGAATTGGCCATTTTCATATATGGGACATATATTTCTGCCTTATATACACATGTATGTGCATATATAGTACCAGTCAAAAGTTTGGACACACCTACTCATTCAAGGGTTTTTCTTTATTTTTACTATTTTCTACATTGTAGAATAATAGTGAAGACATCAAAACTATGAAATAACATGTAGTTACCAAAAAAGTGTTAAACAAATCAAAATATATTTAATATTTTAGTTTCTTCAAAGTAGCCACTTGCCTTGATGACAGCTTTGCACACTCTTGGCATTCTCTCAACCAGCTTGAAGGACCTGGAGCCGATGAAGATGGCGGCCTCGCGACTAGCTCTTAGGAAACTTTGCGGTATTTAGTTTTTTTTATGAATTATTTGTTACATTATTAGCTCAGAAAGTATTTTTTTTTATCATTACATACAGCCGGGAAAAACTATTGGATATCAGAGCGGCGGTCGCTCACCAGCATTACGACCAGGAATACGACTTTCCCGAAGCAGATCCTTTGTTTGCTCTCCCCAGGGCAATTGAACTGATTCCAGCGGCTGACCCAAAACATCGCCGGTGGTGGAGAGGCACTCAGAGCGGCCTGCTGGTTCGAATTAGGAGGCGCGCACACCACCCACCGCTTCCAAGTATACTACTCGCTAATGTTCAGTCTTTGGTTAACAAGGTCGACGAGCTCAGGGCAAGGATTTCTTTCCAGAGAGACATCAAGGCCTGTAACATACTTTGTTTCACGGAAACATGGCTCTCTGGGGATATTCTGTCGAAATCGGTCTAGCCAGATGGGTTCTCAGTTCATCGCGTAGACAGGAATAAATATCTCTCCGGGAAGCAGAAGGGCGGAAGTGTGTGTTTCACGATTAACGACTCATAGTGTAATTGTAGTAACATACAGGAACTCAAGTCCTTTTGTTCACCCGACCTAGAATACCTCACAATCAAATGCCGACCGTATTATCTCCCAAGATAATTTTCTTCGGTTATAGTCACGGCCGTGTATATCCTCCCTCAAGCTGATACCACGACGGCCCTCAAAGAACTTCACTGGACTTTATGCAAACTGGAAACCACATATCCTGAGGCTGCATTTATTGTAGCCGGGGATTTTAACAAAGCAAATTTAAGGTCTAGGCTGCCGGAGTTCTATCAACATATCGACTGTTGTACTCGCGCTGCTAAAATCCTCGACCATTGCTATTCGGATGGTTATAAGGCCCTCCCCCGCCCTCCTTTCAGCAAATCTGACCACGACTCAATTTTGCTCCTCCCTTCTTATATGCAGAAACTCAAACAGGAAGTACCCGTGCTAAGGACTATTCAACGCTGGTCTGACCAATTGGAATCCACGCTTCAAGATTGTTTTGATCACGCGGACTGGGATATGTTCCGGGTAGCTTGCGAAAATAATTTTGACAAATACACTGAAACGGTGACTGAGTTTATCAGGAAATGTATAGGTGATGTTGTGCCCACTGTGACTATTAAAACCTACCCTAACTAGAAACCGTGGATAGATGGCAGCATTCACGCAAAACTGATAGCGCGAACCACTGCATTTAACCATGGCAAGGTGACTGGGAATATGACAGAATACAAACAGTGTAGCTACTTACTCCGCAAGGCAATTAAACTGACAAAACATCAGTATAGAGACAAAGTGGAGTCGTAATTCAATGGCTCAGACACGAGACGTATGTGGCAGGGTCTACAGACAATCACGGACTACAAAAGGAAAACCAGCCACGTCGCCGACACCGACGTCTCGCTTCCAGACAAGCTAAACACCTTCGGCCGCTTTGAGGATAACACAGTGCCACCGACGAGGCCCACTACCAAGGACTGTGGCCTCTCCTTCTCTGTGGCCGACGTGAGTAAGACGTTTAAGCATGTTAACCCCCGCAAGGCTGTCGGCCCAGACGGCATTCCCTAGCCGCGTCCTCAGAGCATGCGCAGACCAGCTTGCTGGTGTGTTTACGGACATATTCAATCTCTCCCTCTCCCAGTCTGCTGTCCCCACATGCTTCAAGATGGCCACCATTGTTCCTGTACCCAAGAAAGCAAAGGTAACTGAACTAAATGACTTTCGCCCCATAGCACTCACCTCTGTCATCATGAAGTGCTTTGAGAGACTAGTCAAGGATCATATCACGTCTACCTTACCTGTCACCCTAGACCCACTTCAATTTGCTTACCGCCCCAATAGATCCACAGGTGATGCAATCGCCATCACACTGCACACTGACCTATCCCATCTGGACAAGAGGAATACCTATGTAAGAATGATGTTCATTGACCATAGCTCAGCATTCAACACCATAGTACCCTCCAAGCTCGTCATTAAGCTCGAGGCCCTGGGTCTGAACTCCGCCCTGTGCAACTGGGTCCTGGACTTCCTGATGGGCCGCCCCCAGGTGGTGAAGGTAGAAAAAAACATCTCCACTTCGCTGATCCTCAACACTGGGGCCTGGGGCCCCACAAGGGTGTGTGCTCAGCCCCCTCCTGTACTCCCTGTTCACCCATGACTGCGTGGCCAAGCACGCCTCCAACTCAATCATCAAGTTTGCAGACGACACAACAGTAGTAGGCTTGATTACCAACAATGACGAGACCGCCTACAGGCCAAAAAGATAATCAAGGACATCAACCACCCGAGCCACTGCCTGTTCACCCCGCTATCATCCAGAAGGCGAGGTTAGTACAGGTGCATCAAAGCTGGGACCGAGAGAATGAAAAACAGCTTCTATCTCAAGGCCATCAGACTGTTTAATAGCCATCACTAGGATATTAGAGACTGCTGCTTCCTATTGAAATCACTGGCCACTTTAAGAAATGGAACACTAGTCACTTTAATAATGTTTACATATCTTGCACTACTCATCTCATATGTATATACTGTATTCTATTCTATAATATTCTACTGTATCTTAGTCCATGCCGCTCTGTCATTGCTTGTCCATATACAGTGGGGAGAACAAGTATTTGATACACTGCCGATTTTGCAAGTTTTCCTACTTACAAAGCATGTAGAGGTCTGTAGTTTTTATCATAGGTACACTTCAACTGTGAGAGACGGAATCTAAAACAAAAACCCAGAAAATCACATTGTATGATTTTTAAGTAATTAATTTGCATTTTATTGCATGACATAAGTATTTGATACATCAGAAAAGCAGAACTTAACATTTGGTACAGAAACCTTTTGTTTGCAATTACAGAGATGCGGAGTACGCCCTCACCTTCCGGACCGTGGCAGCCTCCAGCAGATGGAATGAGCTGGCGCTCCACACCCTATTCCGAAGAGGAGGTCCAGACGGAGTTGGCGTGCTGGGGCGACAACCTTTCCCTGGACGCTTATCGCAATGGCCATCCTGGGGCAGAATCTGAACCCATTGAGATAGGGATCACACACCTCTCCATGGCAGAGCGACGTCGCCGGAGACAGCTGGGGCTGTGTCCCTATTGCGACCAGGAGGGGCACCAGCTCCAGTGGCTTTTGAGAGCCGTCGTCGAAGGAGGAGGTCATCGGCTAAGCTTGGCGTCGGGTAAGCTTGGCTTTATACATAGCTTGGGCTTTGTCGAGTAAGGCTTAAACTATGCATTTAGATTGTAGTTAGGTATTGTAGGTAGTTATCGTGGGTTGTTGTATGTAATTATTGTAGGTTAGTATTGTATTCGGCTGTGCCGGGTGTAGCACGAAGCTAGCTAGCTAACCCACCACCTGGACTAGCTGGCGAGTAGCTATTAGCAACGGTATAGTTGTTTCACGCCTGAGAGTGCCTGTAATTACGCCAGCTGGCTGCCTACAATAATTACATACAATAATTGCCTACCATTCAGCTGTTTTCTAACCTCATTGTCTGAACCGTTAACGTTAGGTAGCAAGTGGCTACTGTGCTTGAAATTTAGCTAGCTTGTTGCTACCTGGATAGCTACTAGTAAACAATAGCTGGAACGACCGAGCGAACAGACGCGAACTGGCTGAGTCAATTCAGTGGCTAGCTTTGCACTTGGCTAGCTAACAGTAGCTGCTAGGGGTAAGTCATTACCTACATTTGTGTTTTTTTTTTTTTTACATATTGATAGCCCGAGTCGTTCAAGGAATTCGGGACATGGGTGACTAGTTAACGTTAGTTTGGCTCTCTCTGTGTGTTCGTGCCGTGAAAGGAGGGGTTCTTCTTTGTCTGAAAGCAATGGCTAGCTAGTTTGCTAACTATTCTAGCTAACTAACTGGCTGAATAAGTTGACGACGGACTCGCTCAAGCTGTCGGGAATAACCCACAACATTAGACACGGACACGAACGATCTGCTTGCGTGTTGATACACTGGTGGTTTGTTGTGGCCGGCATGCTAGCTGGCTGTGGCGTCTTATGACGAGGTGCCCGGACGATTTTCACTGAATAATACTGCACCTAGTTAGCTAGCTGAATAAACTAAGTTAGTCTATTCCTAGAAAACATTGAACCGCTGTAGTTTACAACAATTATAGTTTCTGAGGTGGAAGTTGGGAGAGTTATATTTGGGGGTTGTGGTGAGGGAGGCCCCGCTCTCTCCTTTCCCAGATGTTTAGTTCATTTCATTCCGATCTCCTCTGCATTATTGTAGCCACCTGCTGCAGCCTGTCAACTATGCCTCTGCCTATCCCTGTTCTCTCCTCTCCGCACAGGCTACACAAACGCCTCACACCGCGTGGCTGCTGCCTCTCTAACCTGGTGGTCCCTGCACGCACCTCCCACGTGGAGTTCCAGGTCTCAGGCAGCCTCTGGAACTGCCGTTCTGCTGCCAACAAGGCAGAGTTCATCTCAGCCTATGCTACCCTCCAGTCCCTCGACTTCTTGGCGCTGACGGAAACATGGATTACCACTGAAAACACTGCTACTCCTGCTGCTCTCTCCTCATCTGACCATGTGTTCTCGCATACCCCGAGAGCATCTGGTCAGCGGGGTGGTGGCACAGGAATCCTCATCCCTCCCAAGTGGACATTCTCAATTTTTCCCCTGACCCATCTGTCTATCTCCTCATTTGAATTCCATGCTGTCACAGTCACTAGCCCATTTAAGCTTAATATCCTTGTCATCTATCGCCCTCCAGGTTCCCTTGGATAGTTCATCAATGAGCTTGACGCCTTGATAAGTTCCTTTCCTGAGGATGGCTCTCCCCTCACAGTTCTGGGGGATTTCAACCTCCCTACGTCTACATTTGACTCATTTCTCTCTGCCTCCTTCTTTCCACTCCTCTCCTCTTTTGACCTCACCCTCTCACCGTCCCCCCCTACTCAAAAGGCAGGCAATACGCTTGACCTCATCTTTACTAGATGCTGTTGTTCTACTAATCTCACTGCAACTCCCCTCCAAGTCTCCGACCACTACTTTGTATCATTTTCTCTCTCCCTCTCCTCCAACACTACTCACTCTGCCCCTACACAGATGGTAATGCGCCGTCGCAACCTTCGCTCTCTCTCTCCCGCTACTCTCTCCTCTTCCATCCTATCATCTCTTCCCTCTGCTCAATCCTTCTCCCTCCAATCTCCTGATTCTGCCTCCTCAACCCTCCTCTCCTCCCTTTCTGCATCCTTTGACTCTCTATGTCCCCTATCCTCCCGGCCGGCTCGGTCCACCCCTCCAGCTCCGTGGCTTGATGACTCATTGCGAGCTCACAGAACAGAGCTCCGGGCAGCTGAGCGGAAATGGAAGAAAACTAGACTCCCTGCGGACCTGGCATCTTTTCACTCCCTCCTCTCTACATTTTCTTCATCTGTTTCTGCTGCTAAGGCTACTTTCTACCACTCTAAATTCCAAGCATCTGCCTCTAACCCTAGGAAGCTCTTTGCCACATTCTCCTCCCTGCTGAATCCTCCCCCCCCCATCCCCCCTCTCTGTGGATGACTTTGTCAACCATTTTGAAAAGAAGGTTGACGACATCCGATCCTCGTTTGTTAAGTCAAATGACACTGCTGGTCCTGCTCACACTGCCCTACCCTATGCTTTGACCTCTTTCTCCCCTCTCTCTCCAGATAAAATCTTGCGACTTGTGACGGCAGGCCGCCCAACAACCTGCCCGCTTGACCCTATCCGCTCCTCTCTTCTCCAGACCATCTCCGGTGACCTTCTCCCTTACCTCACCTCGCTGATCAACTCATCCTTGACCGCTGGCTATGTCCCTTCCGTCTTCAAGAGAGCGAGAGTTGCACCCCTTCTCAAAAAACCAACACTCGATCCCTCTGATGTCAACAACTACAGACCAGTATACCTTCTCTCTTTTATCTCCAAAACTATTGAGCGTGCCGTCTTTAGCCAACTCTCTTGCTATCTCTCTCAGAATGACCTTCTTGATCCAAACCAGTCAGGTTTCAAGACTGGTCATTCAACTGAGACTGCTCTTCTCTGTGTCACGGAGGCTCTCCGCACTGCTAAAGCTAACTCTCTCTCCTCTGCTCTTGTCCTTCTAGACCTGTCTGCTGCCTTTGATACTGTGAACCATCAGATCCTCCTCTCCACACTCTCCGAGCTGGGCATCTCCGGCGCGGCTCACTTTGGATTGCGTCCTACCTGACCGGTCGCTCCTACCAAGTGGCGTGGCGAGAAGCTGTCTCCGCACCACGTGCTCTCACCACTGGTGTCCCCCAGGGCTCAGTTCTAGGCCCTCTCCTATTCTCGCTATACACCAAGTCACTTGGCTCTGTCATATCCTCATATGGCCTCTCCTATCATTGCTACGCTGACGACACACAACTAATATTCTCCTTTCCCCCTTCTGATAACCAGGTGGCGAATCGCATCTCTGCATGTCTGGCAGACATATCAGTATGGATGACGGATCACCACCTCAAGCTGAACCTTGGCAAGACGGAGCTGCTCTTCCTCCCGGGGAAGGACTGCCTGTTCCATGATCTCGCCATCACGGTTGACAACTCCGTTGTGTCCTCCTCCCAGAGTGCGAAGAGCCTTGGCGTGACCCTGGACAACACCCTGTCGTTCTCCGCTAACATCAAGGCGGTGACCCGATCCTGTAGGTTCATGCTCTACAACATTCGGAGAGTACGACCCTGCCTTACATAGGAAGCGGCACAGGTCCTAATCCAGGCACTTGTCATCTCCCGTCTGGATTACTGCAACTCGCTGTTGGCTGGGCTCCCTTCCTGTGCCATTAAACCCCTACAACTCATCCAGAATGCCGCAGCCCGTCTGGTGTTCAACCTTCCCAAGTTCTCTCACGTCACCCCGCTCCTCCGCACACTCCACTGGCTTCCAGTTGAAGCTCGCATCTGCTACAAGACCATGGTGCTTGCCTACGGAGCTGTGAGGGGAACGGCACCTCCGTACCTTCAGGCTCTGATCAGTCCCTACACCCAAACGAGGGCATTGTGTTCATCCACCTCTGGCCTGCTGGCTCCCCTACCTCTGTGGAAGCATAGTTCCCGCTCAGCCCAGTCAAAACTGTTCGCTGCTCTGGCACCCCAATGGTGGAACAAGCTCCCTCACGACGCCAGGACAGCGGAGTCACTCACCACCTTCCGGAGACATTTGAAACCCCACCTCTTTAAGGAATACCTGGGATAGGATAAAGTAATCATTCTACCCCCCCCCCCCCCCAAAAAAAAGACAAAAAATAAAATGAAATATTGTAAAGTGGTTATCCCACTGGCTATAAGGTGGATGCACCTATTTGTAAGTCGCTCTGGATAAGAGCGTCTGCTAAATGACGTAAATGTAAATGTAAATGTGTCCGGTGCGTCCCAACCCAAAGTCCACTGTGGCAGAGGGACGGCCCTGTGATCCTCCATCTCCCAGGGTAGGCGTGAGTATTTGTTCATCATCGTTTTCCGCAAAACCCTTCCTGGTTTTCATTTCACTGGCTGGCTTTCCCTCAGGTGTTGTCTCTACGGCTCTAGTGGACTCCGGTGCAGCAGGGAATTTTATCAACCAGGCCTTCGTCTGCTCCCTGAACATCACCACATACCTGCTCTCCTCTCTTTTTCCGTTCCAAACCTTGGATAAACGACCATTGGGATCTGGCACTATCACGCACATCACAGCACCACTCACCCTCACCATGGGACACTTGCACCAAGAAAGCATTCCCTTCCTCATCATCACTGCTCCCTTACACAAAGTAATCCTGTGGCTCCAACGTCATGACCCCACAATCTCCTGGTCGAGTATGAAAATCACTGCATGGGCACCCGGATGTCGGAAGACCTGCTTTCACTTACCTTGTGGTTCCACGTCGGTTGAGAGTCCTGTGAGTGCCCCCCAGCCCATCATTCCGTCCTCCCATATCGTTGGCCCCGTGTTTTGGGATGTAGATTTGAACATCGACCAGGCTCTGGAGAGGGAACCTGCTACCTGCCCTCCTGAGCGCATCAACATCCCCACGGAGGTGAGGGATCGGCTGTTGACCTGCGCACATACATCCCTCGCCACTGGACACCCAGGTATCACCCACACTATTCAATCCATCTCCGCAAAGTGCTGGTGGCCCACCTTGGCACAGGACGTCGCCCGCTATGTCAATTCATGCTCCGTATGTGCCCAAACAAATTCTCCCTGGCACGCTCCAGCAGGGTACCTCCTTCCTCTTCTCCTGCCTCAGCGGCCTTGGTCCCATCTGTCTACAGATTTCGTTACTGATATCCCTCCGTCTGACGGTTTCACCACTATTATGGTTGACGTGGACAGATTCTCTAAATCCTGCCATTTTATCCCTTTCTCCGGTCTCCCTACCGCTCTCCAGGTTGCTGAGGCAGTGTTCCAGAAGGTATTCCCGCACTATGGCCTTCCTGGAAAACATTGTCTCTGACCGTGGCCCACAATTCACCTGTCATGGCACTTTGTCTCACGACAATGATGAGACAGCCTATAGGGAGGAGGTCAAAGACCTGGCCGGTGTGGTGCCAGGATAACAACCTCTCCCTCAACGTGATCAAGACAAAGTAGATGATTGTGGACTACAGGAAAAAGAAGAGGACCGAGCACGCCTCCATTCTCATCGACAGGGCTCTAGTGGAGCAGGTTGAGAGATTCAAGTTCCTTGGTGTCCACATCACCAACAAACTATCATGGTCCAAACACACCAAGACAGTCGTGAAGAGGGCACGACAAAGCCTAATCCCCCTCAGGAGACTGAAAAGATTTGGCATGGGTCCTCAGATCCTCAAAGTTCTATAGCTGCACCATCGAGAGCATCCTGACTGGTTGCATCACTACCTGGTATGGCAACTGCTCGGCCTCCGACTGCAAGGCACTACAGAGGGTAGTGCGTACGGCCCAGTACATCACTGGGGCCAAGCTTCCTGCCATCCAGGACCTCTATACCAGGCGGTGTCAGAGGAAGGCCCTAAAAATTGTCAAAGACTCCAGCCACCCTAGTCATAGACAGTTCTCTCTGCTACCGCACAGCAAGCGGTACCGGAGCACCAAGTCTAGGTCCAAAAGGCTTCTTAACAGCTTCTACCCCCAAGCCATAAGACTCCCGAACAGCTAATCAAATGGCTACCCGGACTATTTGCATTGTACCGGTACCTCCAGTATAAAGCCTCGCTACTCTTATTTTACTGTTGCTCTTTAATGATTTGTTATTTTTTACTTATCTATTTGATTTGATTTGTATGGAAAGCCTTCATGGAGAAGCTGGGGGCCACGGCCAGCCTCATATCCGAGTACCGGTCTAAGTCTACTGGGCAGGTGGAGAGGACCAACCAGGAGCTGGGGAGGTTCCTTAGTAGTCACTGCCGGGACCGGCAGGGGGAGTGGGCCTGGTTCCTTCCCTGGGCGGAGTACGCCCAGAACTCAATTCGTCACTCCTTCACCAGGCTGACTCCATTCCAGTGCGTCCTCGGGTATCAGCTGGCCCTGGCCCTTTGGACTCCAAGCCAGACCGAAGCCCCTGCGGTGGACGAGTGGTTTCGACTCACAGATGAGTTTTGGAACTCTGCCCACGTGAGGCTCCAGTGCGTCGTCTGCCGCCAGAAGGAGCAGGCGGATCGCCACTGCTGTGAGGCTCCTGTGTTCCATCCTGGTGATTGCGTCTGGCTCTCCACCAGGAAACTCCCGCTCCGCCTGCCCTGCCGGAAGCTGAGCCCCCAGTTTGTGGGGCCCTTCAAGGTCCTCCGGAGGGTTAATGAGGTAACTTATCGCTTACAACTCCCCACCAACTACTGGATCTCACCCATTTTACATGTCTCCCTTCTTAGGCCGGTGGTTCCTGGTCTCCTGACTGGTGCCGTCCCCCGTGACACCCCTCCACCTCCCCTGGACATCGATGGGACTCCCACCTATGCCGTCAAGTCCCTCCTGGACTCCCGACGTTGTGGGGGTTGGCTCCAGTATCTGGTGGACTGGGAGGGGTACGGTCCTGAGGAGCACTCTTGGGTCCCGGTGGCGGACATCCTGGACCCTAACATCATCCGGGATTTCCATCTCCGCCGTCAGGACCAGCCCACTCATCACCCTTCTGGCCAGCGTCGTCCTGCAGCCAGAGCCGCACATCAGGGGGGGTGGGTACTGTCACGCCTAATCCTACTCCCTCCCTCCGGGGCTCAACGTTGCCGGTCTACTAACCACCGGTCCTGGTAACCCACATTGCGCACACCTGGCAACCATCCTTGTGCACAACTGCTCCCCGTCGTTATGCACACCTGGACCTCACCACCACCCTGATTAATTTCCCTTCATATAGCTCTCTGTAGCCACAGTAATCAGGCTGTATTGGTTTTGGTTACGTTCAGTACACTTTCCTGTTTTGTATTATCTTCATGTTTATTATTATTAAACTCACCTTCTGTACCGCTTCCTGACTCACTGCGTATACGTTACAATGCCCCTTATATGTCATAATATATGTTACCTTATATGTTCACACAGTATGTGTGACACATAGTGTTTGAATGTTTATTACATATACAGTATGTCTCTTATATGTCACAATACATGTTAACAATATGTGTTAACATATGTTTACGGGACCATTATTTCAGTGTACATTCAATTACACCATCCTTAAATTTCAGTGATATTTGTTATGGTAATAAAACATTAGAATAATTATTCATGTTGTGCTATGCAGTTTCTGGACGGATGTCAAAAGATCACTTAGCATTCACCATGTAGCAAAGCCCCTTAGCCTTGAGGAGCTCTACAGTCTATCAATAAATCCACCTCAATCCCTTGTACTTTTCAGTTTTCTATCTCTGGCAGATGGTAACTTCCATTCATCTTCCTTGCAATCCCCCTGACAACGTTTCCTCTGGCACACCACATGGGTTTTATGATTCAACAGTGGAGATGACGATGTAGAATATTATGAGCGTTGAATGTATTGGTATGTTGCAGATGCTCAGGTTTGGCCCAAGGCCATACGATTGCCTGGATGGGATATGCTGTCTGATTTGAATGTGGAAATCCAATCTTTCTAAATCCACCACCAAGGACTTTTCCCCCAAGGCAGCATCTTTCACATGCACTAGTAAAATTCCCTATATGTTCCTTTAATACCAACAAGGATACAACAAATATAAAATGACGGATAAATGTTTGACAAATTCTATATGTCATATGAAAATGTACACAACATAAATTCAGATTAGTTTTGTTTCAATGTTAGATAGGTTTACATCTGACATACCACAACATAACAGATCAACTACAATGTGTGTTGCTCTCTGACAGTTACAGTACCTTCAGAAAGTATTCACACCCCTTGACTTTTTCCACTTTGTGTTACAGCCGGAATTTAAAATTGATTAAAATTTAGATTTTTTTTCACTGGCATACACACAATACCCCATAATGCCAAAGTGGAATTATGCTTTTAGAAATGTGTACAAATGAATTAAAAATGAAAAGCTAAAATGTCTTGAGTCAATAAGTATTCAACCCCTTTGTTATGGCAAACCTAAATAAGTTCAGGAGTAAAAATGTGCTTAACAAGTCATATATTTGTGGTGATGAGATTTGAAGGAGTCAGGCGCAGGAGGGTAAATCACAGAATAACAGGTTTATTCCGTTGACACAGCGGTACGCAGCAATGCGTCAAACACTCCAGTGTGGAAATATACAGCGCACTGGAAACAACAAGGCACACGGGTGAATATCCCGGCGATACAAAATACAAGCGATCCACCGCGCTAAACTAACCTCCACAATAAACCATCACACACAAAGAGAAGGGGGCAGAGGGAACACTTATACAGGTACTGATGAGGGGAATTGAAACCAGGTGTGTGTAATAAACAAGACAAAACAAATGGAATGATGAGATGAGGAGCGGCAGTGGCTAGAAGACCGTGACGACGAATGCCGAAGCCTGCCCGAACAAGGAGAGGAGGCAGCTTCGGAGGAAGTCGTGACAATATTATGTTTCATGGACTCACTCTGTGTGCAATAGTAGTGTTTAACATGATTTTTGAATGACTACCTCATCTCTGTACCCCACACATACAATTATCTGCAAGGTCCCTCAGATTGAACCACAAAGACCAGGGAGGTTTTGTATTGGTAGATGGGTAAAAATAAAACAAGCAGACATTGAATATTCCTTTTAGCATGGTTAGGTTATTCATTACCCTTTGGATGGTGTATCAATACCCCCAGTCTGTCAGTGATGCTGTAGGTGGGTGTAGTGGTGGAATCAAGCGCAGGACACCGAAGTACAGTCCAAAAGACTTTAGTGAAATTCCACAAGGGAAAAATGAACAAACTGGCCCGAAGGCGAAACTCCGCACGTAGGCGGACAAAACAAACGGGCGCACTACACAGGTGCGTAAAACGCTCCAACACAGTGGAGAGATAGCTCAACCGAGCGAATAATGTAAACACGTCCAGTAACGCACGACAGACAATAAAGCAATCACACACAACACTGGACAAACACAACGAGTAACTTATAGGACGCTAATTAACCTAAACGATAACAGGTGTCACAACAAACAGACAAAAGCAAACGAACATAGAAACATGCAACGATGGCAGCTAGAATTCCGGAGACAGCGAACGCCGAAGCCTGCCCGAACAAGGAAGAGAGGCAGCCTCGGCCGAAACCGTGACAGTACCCCCCCCTTGACGCGCGGCTCCAGACGTGCGCCGACTCCGGCCTCGGGGACGACCAGGAGGACGCGGAGCAGGGTGCGTCGGGTGCCCACGATGGAATTCCGTCAGGAGAGACGGGTCCAAAATGTCTCTCCTCGGCACCCAGCACCGTTCCTCCGGACCGTACCCCTCCCACTCCACTAGATATTGGAGACCCCCCATCCGACGTCTCGAATCCAAGATGGACCTCACGGAGTACGCCGGTGCCCCCTCGATGTCCAATGGGGGCGGAGGAGTCTCCCTGATCTCACTTTCTTGGAGTGGGCCAGCTACCACCGGCCTGAGAAGAGACACATGGAACGAGGGGTTAATACTTTTATATTCAACAGGTAGTTGTAACTTGTAACACACCTCGTTCAACCTTCTCAGGACTTTAAATGGCCCTACAAACCGCCGACCCAGTTTCCGACAGGGCAGGCGGAGGGGCAGGTTTCTGGTAGAGAGCCAGACTCGATCACCAGGTGCGTACACCGGTCCCTCACTGCGGTGGAGATCGGCGCTCGCCTTATGACGACGGAGGGCCCGCTGCAGGTGGACGTGTGCAGCGTTCCATGTCTCCTCCGAGCGCCGCGCCCACTCATCCACCGCAGGAGCCTCGAATTCTGGGCCATCTCGGCCCAGGGAACGTACCTTGCCCACTCCTCCGGCCGGTCCTGGCAGTATGTTCTAAGAAACCTACCCACATCCTGGTTCACGCGTTCCACCTGCCCATTACTCTCCGGGTGGTAACCCGAGGTGAGGCTCACCTAGACCCCCAACCGCTCCATAAAGGCTCTCCAAACCCTGGAGGTAAATTGGGGACCTCGATCAGACACAATATCCTCGGGTACCCCGTAGTGCCGGAACACATGGGTGAATAGTGCTTCGGCAGTTTGCAGGGCAGTAGGAAGGCCCGGCATGGGGAGCAGACGACAGGCCTTAGAAAACCGGTCCACAACGACCAGTATAGTGGTATTTCCCTGTGAAGGAGAAGGTCAGTAAGGAAATCCACCGATAGGTGAGACCATGGTCGTTGTGGAACGGGCAGGGGTAGTAACTTACCCCTAGGCAGATGTCTAGGCGCCTTACACTGGGCGCACACCGAGCAGGAGGAAACATAAACCCTCACATCCCTTGCCAACGTGGGCCACCAGTACTTGGCACTAAGACAGTGCACTGTCCGGCCGATACCAGGGTGTCCAGAGGAGGGTGACGTGTGAGCCCAATAGATCAATCGATCCCGAACCTCGAGCGGAACGTACTTCCGACCCTCCGGGCATTGCGGTGGACTAGGGTCGGTGCGTAACGCCCGCTCGAGCTCAGCATCGACCTCCCACACTACCGGTGCCACCAGACACGACTCCGGCAGTATGGGAGTGGGCTCCACGGACCTCTCCTCCGTGTCATACCGCCGAGACAGCGCATCTGCCTTACCGTTCTGTGACCCAGGGATGTACGTGATCTTAAATGTAAACCGGGTCAAAAACATATTCCATCTTGCCTGGCGAGGGTTCAGCCTCCTCGCTGCCCGGATGTACTCTAGGTTACGGTGGTCCGTCAAAATGAGGAAAGGGTGTTGAGCCCCCTCAAGCCAGTGCCTCCACACCTTTAGGGCCTGTACCACGGCTAACAGCTCCCTGTCCCCTACGTCATAGTTTCGCTCCGCCGGACTGAGCTTCTTAGAATAAAAAGCACAGGGGCGGAGTTTAGGTGGCGCGCCTGACCGTTGTGAAAGCACGGCTCCTATACCGGCCTCAGACGCGTCCACCTCTACCTGAAATGGCAAAGAGGGATCCGGATGCGCCAGCACCGGGGCCGAGGTAAACAGGTCCTTCAGCCTCCCAAACGCCCTGTCCGCCTCGGCAGACCACTGCAGACGCACCGGACCCCCCTTCAAAAGAGACGTGATGGGAGCTGCCACCTGTCCAAAACCCCGGATAAACCTCCGGTAGTAATTCGCAAACCCCAAAAACTGCTGCACCTCCTTCACAGTGGTTGGTGTTTGCCAATTACGCACGGCTGACACCCGGTCTACCTCCATCTTCACCCCTGACGCAGACAACTGATACCCCAAAAAGGAGACCGACTCCTGGAAAAACAGACACTTCTCTGCCTTAACATACAGGTCGTGCTCCACCAGCCTCCGCAACACTCTGCGCACCAGGGCCACATGCTCGACTCGGGTAGGCGAGTACACGAGAATGTCATCTATGTACACAACCACCCCCTGCCCCTGCATGTCCCTGAAGATCTCATCCACGAATGATTGGAAAACTGACGGAGCGTTCATCAACCCGTATGGCATGACAAGATACTCGTAATGGCCCGAGGTGGTACTAAAGGCTGTCTTCCATTCATCGCCCTCCCTGATGCGCACCAAGTTGTACGCGCTCCTGAGATCTAATTTAGTGAAGAAACGCGCCCCATGCAATGACTCCGTCATGGTCGCAATCAGCGGGAGTGGATAACTGTACTTCACCGTGATCTGATTGAGACCACGGTAATCGATGCACGGGCGTAACCCACCATCCTTTTTCTTCACAAAAAAGAAACTCGAGGACGCAGGGGAAGTGGAAGGCCGTATGTATCCTTGTCTCAGAGATTCGTCTATGTAAGTCTCCATAGCTTTCTTCTCCTCCTGAGACAGAGGATACACATGGCTCCGTGGGAGCGCAGCTCCTGCCTGGAGGTCTATCGCACAATCTCCCTGCCTATGGGGCGGCAACTGCGTCGCCCTCGACTTACTAAACGCAATAGCCAAATCCCCATACTCAGGGGGAACGTGCAATGCGGGCACCTGGTTTGGACTCTCCACCGAGGTAGCCCCTACGGAAACGCCCAAACATCGACCCACACACTGGGCAGACCACTCCATCAGAGCCCTCTCCTGCCATGAAATAGATGGGTTATGGGTAATCAACCAGGGCATGCCCAGCACCACCGGATACGCAGGCGAGTCGATCAGAAATAGCTGAATCATCTCCTGATGACCCCCTTGCGCACACATCCTAAGTGGTGCAGTGACCTCCCTGATCAAGCCCGCACCCAACGGACGGCTATCTAGGGCATGAACGGGGAAAGGGACATCAACAGGGAGACGGGGGATCCCTAAGGCTAAACAAAACCTCTTATCAACAAAATTCCCAGCTGCGCCTGAATCTACCAGCGCCTTATGCTGGGAATGAGGTGCTACCTGTGGGAAACGCACAGGTATACAGAAATGTGCAACAGAGAGCTCTGGGTGAGTGGGGCGCCTACTCACCTGGAAGGACTCCCCAGTGCGGGACCTGTCGTCCTCTCCCCTAGGAGGCCATCCCCAGCACCTAGCCGCGGTGTGTCCTCCCCGACCACAGTTGGTGCAGGAGATGGACCCCCTCGTAAGCCGACCCCTCCTCTCTCTAGCGCCAGCGCCCCCGAGATCCATGGGGCACGGCTCGGAGGCGCTGGAGGGTGAAATGGACGGACCCCCCTCGGAACGTCCGCGGGTAGCTAGCAGGTTATCCAGCCTGATGGACATGTCGACCAACTGGTCGAACGAGAGGCTGGTGTCCCTACAGGCCAGCTCCCTACGGACGTCCTCGCGTAGACCACATCTGTAGTGATCGCTGAGAGCCCGCTCATTCCACCCTGCATCCGCCGCTAGAGTACGGAATTCTAAGGCGAACTCCTGGGCACTCCTCTTCCCCTGCCGGAGGAAGACCAGACGCTCCCCCGCCGCTTTCCCCTCCGGGGGATGTTCGAACACCGCCCTGAAGCGGCGGGAGAACTCGTCGTAGGTGATGGTGTCCGCGTCGATCCTCCTCCACTCTGCGTTGGCCCATTCCAACGCCTTCCCGGAAAGGCAGGAGATCAGGGCGGACACGCTCTCATGTCCCGAAGGCGCCGGGTGCACGGTGGCCAGGTAAAGCTCCACCTGGAGCAGGAATCCCTGACACCCGGCCGCGGTCCCATCGTAGGCCCTCGGGAGCGAGAGTCGAACTCCTCTGGCTTCCGGAGCGGGAATGGGCTGACTTGCCGATGGTGCTGGCAGAGAGGATGGCGGTGGAGGAGTCCCCCAGCCTCGGATGGTGGTGATCACCTCCTGCAGTGCGGACCCCATCTGCAGGATCTGGTCACTCTGTTCTCGGACCCTGTCCTCCAGCGTCGCCTGGGCTGCTGCGGCTCCTGCTGATTCCATTCTTGAAGGTGTGTGATTTTGTCAGTGATGCTGTAGGTGGGTGTAGTGGTGGAATCAAGCGCAGGACACCGAAGTACAGTCCAAAAGACTTTAGTGAAATTCCACAAGGGAAAAATTAACAAACTGGCCCGAAGGCGAAACTCCGCACGTAGGCGGACAAAACAAACGGGCGCACTACACAGGTGCGTAAAACGCTCCAACACAGTGGAGAGATAGCTCAACCGAGCGAATAATGTAAACACGTCCAGTAACGCACGACAGACAATAAAGCAATCACACACAACACTGGACAAACACAACGAGTAACTTATAGGACGCTAATTAACCTAAACGATAACAGGTGTCACAACAAACAGACAAAAGCAAACGAACATAGAAACATGCAACGATGGCAGCTAGAATTCCGGAGACAACGAACGCCGAAGCCTGCCCGAACAAGGAAGAGAGGCAGCCTCGGCCGAAACCGTGACACAGTCTCTACAAAGCTACAGGCATCCTTCTTAACTATGTTGCTGGAGAGGAAGGAAACCGCTCAGGGATTTTACAATGAGGCCAATGGTGACTTTAAAACGGTTACAGAGTTGAATAGCTGTGATAGGAGAAAACTGAGGACGGATCAACAACATTGAAGTTACTCCACAATACTAACCTAAATGACAGAGTGAAAAGAAGGAAGCCTGTACAGAATAAAAGATATTCCAAAACATGCATCCTGTTTGCAATAAGGCAAGAAAGTAAAACTGCAAAAAATGTGGTAAAGAAATTAACTTTATATCCCGAATACAAAGTGTTATGTTTGGGGCAAATCCAACACAACACATCACTGAGTACCACTCTTCATATTTTCAAGCAAGGTGGTGGCTGCATCATGTTATGGGTATGCTTGTCATCGGCAAGGACTAGGGAGTTTTTTTTTTTATAAAAAGAAACAGAATAGAGCTAAGCACAGGCAAAATCCTAGAGGAAAACCTGGTTCAGTCCAACAGACACTGGGAGACAAATTCACCTTTCAGCAGGACAATAGCCTAAAACACAAATATACACTAGAGTTGCTTACCAAGACAACATTGAATGTTCCTGTGTGGCCTAGTTTCAGTTTTGACTTAAATCGGCTTGAAAATCTATGGCAAGACTTGAAAATGGCTGTCTAGCAATGATCAACAACCAACTTGACAGAGCTTGAAGAATTTTTAAAAGAATAATCTGCAAATATTGTGCAATCCAGGTGTGCAAAGTTCTTAGAGACTTACCCAGACAGACTCACACCTGTAATCGCTACCAAAGATGATTCTAACATGTATTGACTCAGGGGTGTGAATACTTATGTAAACTCAATATTTCTGTATTTCATTTTCACTAAATGTGCTAACATTTCTAAAAACATGTTTTCACTGTCATTATGGGGTATTGTGTGTAGATGGGTGAGATTTGTTATTTATTGAATCAATTTTGAATTCAGGCTGTAACATAGCAAAATGTGGAATAATTCAAGGGGTATGAATACTTTCTGAAGGCCCTGTACGTGGCATGTCATTACTCACAGTTAGAACAGAACAACATTTGCCTTACCTGTTCTTTGACAGTGCGGAATGAGAACTTTGTCTATTCTAAGGCTATGCAAGTGGTAAAGAGATAAATAGAACTAGACCAAAACAATGAAAACACTATGGAAACGGCACACATGCCCCCCCGTGGGGGTAGATCCAGAATCTCCTCAATGCCGCCCATCAAAATGTGACTACATTTTGGCTATTGTTTATACAGTATGTGTATTTCACACTATGTTGGGGTAAAAATCAGAGTATAATGCTGGTACGTATGTCAACCCCAATACTTGTTCATGTCATCGTTACCAATCAACTGCATTACACTTAAAAAAGACTCCAACTATCACCGCCCATTTCTATATGACTAGCTATGTTACCAGCGTACACAAACGGGAGTGATCATTTCCTATAATTTTTTTATAATCCTGAAAACGACAACTTCTACATATTATGCAGCGAAAACAGCCAAATATGTCCAAATCGTATTTTAGTAACCACATTGTGTGCCTGTTAGAAGACATACATCATGATGAAAATAACAAATATCCACTTTGTTAGACAGATATTTTGAATGGGTGCCCCATTGTCTGTGTTCCATTGATCTCTTTATCATATCTATTCTTTTCCTTACCTTTTATGGTCAAGATGAATAGTTATCACCATACACATTGTGATCTGCAGATGTAAAGGACCATTTAGGATTGGAACATCATACAGTTCATTAAGAACAAGACTGGGTAGGTGAGGGATCAGATTCTTATAGCACTAATTTAAGATGATCTACATTGTGCTAATTTGTCTCTGCCTCACAAGCAATTATCATGACTAATTATGCACTAAGAACAATGGTATAAAATAGCAGAGCTGGTGAAACGGATCTCTTTATTCTGCTGTCATCACTAACGTGATTAATCACTTACAAAATCCATGTAAAAAATTGCTAATTTAAGAATCTGTGCTATAATGTGTTTTGCCCTCAGAACAGCCTCAATTCATCGGGGCATGAACTCTACAAGGTGTCGAAAGCGTTGCACAGGGATGCTGACCCATGTTCACTCCAATGCTCCCCACAGTCATGTCAAGTTGGCTGGATGTCCTTTGGGTGGTGCACTATTCTTGATACACACAGGAAACTGTTGAGCATGAAAAATCAAGCAGCGTTGCAGTTCTTGTGGTTTCCCCGGAGATAATGTCATCATTAACATGTCATATTCTGACCTCTACAATAAGAAGCAACATTTTGTTTTGCAAAACAGTATTTTATTAGAAATATATTGTATAAAAATTAACATGCTCAACACATTTTCATGTTTTCTATTGATAATTCATAAATATCCAGGCACTGTAATTTTTCTTTTTTAGTTCTTATTTTTTAATAGGTCAGTACATAAAGCAGACATTATCAATTAATTTTTAATAACGTACATTAACTTGCCATTTAGTTCAGTCAGCACTCTATTTTGCAACACAGACAAAGTGTTGGAACAAAGGAGATAAAGGGGAGGCAAAAACCAGTAAATCATCATATTCACAAACACAAACAATCCCACAAGACTTTATCTTAAACAATGAAAAATAAAAACATTTAATTTTGCTGCAACATCTGGGATCTTTGTTGAAGCAGCGAGTTGGGAATCATAAATTAAACAGACAGGGTTGTCCTTTCTGTCCAGTCTTATTTATAAACTTCTTCTACAGTGGTTTTCCTTATGGAGCTTATATAATCATTTCTCCAAAAAGAAGCGTCAGCATTAATGTTACCACATCAAAGCTAGTCAGTAAATATAGTATGGAATAGATTGGCAAGATTCTGTACCACAGACATTAATATGATTTGTGAAGAATTTCTGTGGTACAGAATCTTGCCAATCTATTTCATACTATATTTACTGACTAGCTTTGATGTGGTAACATTAATGCTGGCGTGTTTTCCGGAATTATGAAATTAGAATAACAATACAGTATGACTAACAACATTGAAGCCTGGACACAGTACAGATGAGATGAGAGACTTGTATAGGCTTACTCTTAACCCCTTATTTTTGTCACTAAACAGTCTCCATACAGTGCATTCGGAAAGTATTCAGACCCCTTGACTTTTTCCACATTTTGTTACATTACAGCCGTATTCTGAAATGTATTAAATTGTTTTTTCCCCCTCATCAATCTACACACAATACCCCATAATGACAAAGCAAAAACATGTTTTTAGAAATGTTTGCAAATGTATTACAAATAAGAAACTGAAATATCACAATTACATAAGTATTCAGACCCTTTACCCAGTACTTTGTCGAAGCACCTTTGCCAGCGATTACAGCCTAAAATCTTCTTGGCACACCTGTATTTGGGGAGTTTCTCCCATTTTTCTCTGCAGATTTTCTCAAGCTCTGTCAGGTTGGATGGGGAGCATCGCTGAACAGCTATTTTCAGGTCTCTTCAGAGATGCTAGATCGGGTTCAAGTCCGGCCTCTGGCTGGGCCACTCAAGGATATTCAGAGACTTGTCTTGGCTGTGTGCTTAGGGTCGTTGTCCTGTTGGAAGGTGAACCTTCACCCCAAGTCTGAGGTCCTGAGCACTCTGGAGCAGGTTACCATTAAGGATATCTCTGTACTCTGCTCCGTTCATCTTTCCCTCGATCCTGACTAGTCTCCCAGTCCCTGCTGCTGAAAATATCCCCACAGCATAATGCTGCCACCACCATGCTTCACCGTAGGGTTGGTGCCAGGTTTCCTCCAAACGTGACGCTTGGCATTCAGGCCAAAGAATACATCTTGGTTTCATCAGACCAGATAATCTGGCCACTCTACCATAAGGCCTGATTGGTGGAGTGCTGCAGAGATGCTTGCCATTCTGGAAGGTTCTCCCATCTCCACAGAGGAACTCTGGAGCTCTTTCAGAGTGACCATCGGGTTCTTGGTCACCTCCCTGACCAAGGCCCTTCTCCCCTGAATGCTCAGTTTGGCAGGGCGGCCAGCTCTAGGAAGAGTGTTGGGGGTTCCAAACTTCTTCCATTTAAGAATGATGGAGGCCATTGTGTTCTAGACAGGTGTGTGCCTTTCCAAATCATATCCAATCAATTGAATTTACCACAGGTGGACTCCAATCAAGTTGTAGAAACATCTCAAGGATGATCAATGGAAACAGGACGCACCTGAGCTCAATTTCGAGTTTAATAGCAAAGGGTCTGAATACTTATGTAAATAAGGTATTTCTGTTTTTTATGTTTAATACATTTGCTAAAATGTCTAAAAACCTGTTTTTGCTTTGTAATTATGGGGTATTGTGTGTAGATTGAGGAGGAAAAATGTTTATTTAAACCATTTTAGAATAAGGCTGTAACGTAACAAAATGTGGAAAAAGTCAAGGGGTCTGAAAACTTTCTGAATGCTCTGTATATACATTTTTTCAACTGGTACCGGGGGACCTTCAGACGAGTCTTGTGAGGCCTGTGTGCATCCTAGAGAAACACAACTGACATTTATGTGTTTGTGAGAGTCTCAACTTTACACAGTTTATTAGTTTATAGCCCGAACTGTTCGGACACTACAGACAGAAGTTGGCAGATCGGCTGTACTGACTTCAGACGATACAGGGGGTCGCTTGTGCGGGTCATAGAGCAAAACCACCGACGTACAGTTGTGGTCAAAAGTTTTGAGAATGACACAAGTATTGGTCTTCACAACGTTTGCTGCTTCAATGTTTTTAGATATTTTTGTCAGATGTTACTATGGTATACTGAAGTATAATTACAAGCATTCCATAAGTGTCAAATACTTTTATTGACAATTACATAACGTTTATGCAAAGAGTCAATGTTTGGGTTGTTGACCCTTCTTTTTCAAGACCTCTGCAATCCGCCCTGGCATGCTGTCAATTAACTTCTGGGCCACATCCTGACTGATGGCAGCCCATTCTTGCATAATCAATGCTTGGAGTTTGTCAAAATTTGTGGGTTTTTGTTTGTCCACCCGCCTCTTGAGGATTGACCACAAGTTCTCAATGGGATTAAGGTCTGGGGAGTTTCCTGGCCATGGACACAAAATGTCGATGTTTTGTTCTGAGCCACTTAGTTATCACTTTTGCATTATGGCAAGGTGCTCCATCATGCTGGAAAAGGCATTGTTCGTCACCAAACTGTTCTTGAATGGTTGGGAGAAGTTTCTCTCGGAGGATGTGTTGGTACCAATCTTTATTCGAGGCTGTGTTCTTAGGCAAAATTGTGAGTGAGCCCACTCCCTTGGCTGAGAAGCAACCCCACACATGAATGGTCTCAGGATGCTTTACAGTTGGCATGACACAGGACTGATGGTAGCGCTCACCTCGTCTTCTCCGGACAAGCTTTTTTCCGGATGACCCAAACAATCGGAAAGGGGATTCATCAGAGAAAATGACTTTATCTCAGTCCTCAGCAGTCCAATCCCTGTACCTTTTGCAGAATATCAGTCTGTCCCTGATGTTTTTCCTGGAGAGAAGTGGCTTCCTCGCTGCCCTTCTTGACACTAGGCCATCCTCCAAAAGTCTTCGCCTCACTATGCGTGCAAATGCACTCACACCTGCCTGCTGCCATTCCTGAGCAAGCTCTGCACTGGTGGTGCCCCAATCCCGCAGCTGAGTCAACTTTAGGAGACGGTCCTGACGCTTGCTGGACTTTCTTGGGCGCCCTGAAGCCTTCTTCACAACAATTGAACCTCTCTCCTTGAAGTTCTTGATGATCCGATAAATGGTTGATTTAGGTGCAATCTTACCAGCAGCAATATCCATGCCTGTGAAGCCCTTTTTGTGCAAAGCAATGATGACGGCACGTGTTTCCTTGCAGGTAACCATGGTTAACAGAGGAAGAACAATGATTTCAAGCACCACCCTCCTTTTAAAGCTTCCAGTCTGTTATTCTAACTCAATCAGCATGACAGAGTGATCTCCAGCCTTGTCCTCGTCAACAGTCTCACCTGTGTTAACGAGAGAATCACTGACATGATGTCAGCTGGTCCTTTTGTGGCAGGGCTGAAATGCAGCGGAAATGTTTTTTGGGGATTAAGTTCATTTTCATGGCAAAGAGGGACTTTGCAATTAATTGCAATTCATCTGATCACTCTTCATAACATTCTGGAGTATATGCAAATTGCCATCATAAAAACTGAGGCAGCAGACTTTGTGGAAATTAATATTTGTGTCATTCTCAAAACATTTAACCACGACTGCACCTGTTATTTCAAAACGTAGAACAGCGCTACAGATGATTTTGTGAGAAGAACGATTTTCGGGATGTCTCATGGTCTGACAAACACCGCTCTAGCTCTGTCACCTTTCACAGCAGATGCAGAAGTGTTACATAGACGGATGTGGAGGATTGAGATGCATCCAATGCAAAAAACTGACATGACTAGCTTAAACTGACAGATTATTATGGGAATTTTTTTATTATGCTAATTTGATTTCCACACGGGCACAGACATTGACCTTAGGGGTTTTAAAGGCAATTCCCTCACGTGGATGTGGAGGGACTTCCTCTCTCTGAACAACATCAAGGGAACAAGCACTTTTACTGAAATCACAGGTGCATGGCAAAAGAGTCAATAACGTAACCAAGGATGGTGCACACTAGGTGGAGTACTGATGCTCCAAAGAGTGTTTTGTACCATTAAATAATATATCGGCAATAGCTAGCTACAGTGGGGAAAAAAGTATTTAGTCAGCCACCAATTGTGCAAGTTCTCCCACTTAAAAAGATGAGAGAGGCCTGTAATTTTCATCATAGGTACACGTCAACTATGACAGACAAATTGAGAAAAAAATGTCCAGAAAATCACATTGTAGGATTTTTATGAATTTATTTGCAAATTATGGTGGGAAATAAGTATTTGGTCACCTACAAACAAGCAAGATTTCTGGCTCTCACAGACCTGTAACTTCTTCTTTAAGAGGCTCCTCTGTCCTCCACTCATTACCTGTATTAATGGCACCTGTTTGAACTTGTTATCAGTATAAAAGACACCTGTCCACAACCTCAAACAGTCACACTCCAAACTCCACTATGGCCAAGACCAAAGAGCTGTCAAAGGACACCAGAAACAAAATTGTAGACCTGCACCAGGCTGGGAAGACTGAATCTGCAATAGGTAAGCAGCTTGGTTTGAAGAAATCAACTGTGGGAGCAATTATTAGGAAATGGAAGACATACAAGACCACTGATAATCTCCCTCGATCTGGGGCTCCACGCAAGATCTCACCCCGTGGGGTCAAAATCATCACAAGAAAGGTGAGCAAAAATCCCAGAACCACACGGGGGGACCTAGTGAATGACCTGCAGAGAGCTGGGACCAAAGTAACAAAGCCTACCATCAGTAACACACTACGCCGCCAGGGATCCTGCAGTGCCAGACGTGTCCCCCTGCTTAAGCCAGTACATGTCCAGGCCTGTCTGAAGTTTGCTAGAGTGCATTTGGATTATCCAGAAGAGGATTGGGAGAATGTCATATGGTCAGATGAAACCAAAATATAACTTTTTGGTAAAAACTCAACTCGTCGTGTTTGGAGGACAAAGAATGCTGAGTTGCATCCAAAGAACACCATACCTACTGTGAAGCATGGGGGTGGAAACATCATGCTTTGGGGCTGTTTTTCTGCAAAGGGACCAGGACAACTGATCCGTGTAAAGGAAAGAATGAATGGGGCCATGTATCGTGAGATTTTGAGTGAAAACCTCCTTCCATCAGCAAGGGCATTGAAGATGAAACGTGGCTGGGTCTTTCAGCATGACAATGATCCCAAACACACCGCCCGGGCAACGAAGGAGTGGCTTCGTAAGAAGCATTTCAAGGTCCTGGAGTGGCCTAGCCAGTCTCCAGATCTCAACCCCATAGAAAATCTTTGGAGGGAGTTGAAAGTCCGTGTTGCCCAGCGACAGCCCCAAAACATCACTGCTCTAGAGGAGATCTGCATGGAGGAATGGGCCAAAATACCAGCAACAGTGTGTGAAAACCTTGTGAAGACTTACAGAAAACGTTTGACCTGTGTCATTGCCAACAAAGGGTATATAACAAAGTATTGAGAAACTTTTTTTATTGACCAAATACTTATTTTCCACCATAATTTGCAAATAAATTCATTAAAAATCCTACAATGTGATTTTCTGGAACATTTTTTCTCGTTTTGTCTGTCATAGTTGACGTGTACCTATGATGAAAATTACAGGCCTCTCTCATCTTTTTAAGTGGGAGAACTTGCACAATTGGTGGCTGACTAAATACTTTTTTTCCCCACTGTATATGTTAGACATTTCTGGTACAGATTCCAAATTCATCATGTTGAGATGGAACTGACCATGAAATGATCTTAATAATAATAATAATAAGCCATTTAGCAGACGCTTTTATCCAAAGCGACTTACAGTCATGCGTGCATACATTTTTTTTTTGTGTATGGGTGGTCCCGGGGATCGAACCCACTACCTTGGCGTTACAAGCGCCGTGCTCTACCAGCTGAGCTACAGAGAACCACGTGAGAATTCTCACGTGAGAATGCCAGCATGAATACAGTGAGGCAGTGCATGGCTGTCTATGGGCTGTAGTCTTGAAGCTGTATTTCACTGAAAAGTAGGCGGTGTTGAACATACAAGGCTTTTACTTTTTAGCCAGTTCTTATGGCTTTTTCATGTATTCTAACCTGCATTCATCTGCAAAAGGTACCACGTGTGTAATAGTCAAAACATGATAACGCCACTGTGACTGTTGAACCACAATCCTCACACATGTTGCATTTAATAGATTTTGACAACACAGCACAGGACACATTATGCTCCCACAGGCATGCTCTATGACTGTACACAAGGCTGTAAAGATGGTGTCAGCTATGATATCGCCATCATCTGTGAAAATCCATCCATACAAAATGTTAAGGAAACACTTACTGGACCCATGCTGTAACACTGAATATTCAGACATGTTAAATGTTGGAAAGGTTGCTCTGTTTCACAACTATGACCTTCATTAAAATTATGACACCATAATGTTAATGTTACAGAGCCTGAGGATTAATATTTATTTATTTTGGGCTTGAACAAAGACTTACCCCACAGCAACAACACACTTTTTCATCTACTATTTAGAAATTAGACAGCTTTGACAGCTTTGCCTTATTGACAAAATGGATATTATGTTCAGCATTTCACCCGCATTGGAAAGGTCAGAGAAGAAGGGGAAGCAAATAATTGCACATTACCACTTGTAGAGAGAGACACAACACTGCTGCACACAAAGTTCTCTCTTACAGAAGAGGGTGTTAGTCAGCTTCAGATAAAACACCAGAAGAGAAATGCTGTTCTATAAACTCCAGAAGGAAAACACTGACTTGAAGTCGTTGGCTCTGACTTAATTTGGAAACGTGACTGCCTGGTGTATCTGACATGTCACAAGGAACATGGGGAGGGGAGACATCACCGTCATATCTGCCTGACATCCCCACTTCCCCACCCCCCACTGCTTTTGTTTGGCATTCAATAGCCTTGCCTTGCCTTGTCCTCTTGAAAACAGTGACATCAGTTCTGTATGTTGAGTGATTATTCTCATTTCTCCACCTTTGCCACTGCTCTTGCATCTTGGTGCTCCAGTTTTTGGTGTTCGTTCACTCCACGGGCAGGTCCTTGCTATGCTTCCAAGCCGGGGCTCCACTGTCTGTCTCTTAGATGGCATGGTTACTGTAGCTGATGTATGTCTGCTTGGAGGCCAATGCTGTGAATAGAGTCGTGAGAGAGGAAGAGAGAGAAAGAAAAGCGAAAGGAAAAGATGTGGGTGAAGATATGGGCAATTCAATAAAGGCTCATTTAACCATCTGTCAGGGGCTTATCTTCCAGTCCATTAAGGTGATTGCTGGCACAGGTTCTATTTATGCATGACTTCATTAGACCCAAGTGTCACCAGGGAGTACAGGTGGAACCAACAGTGGGGTAAGATATTAATTAATATGCATAGCAAGCAGTGAGTAGCATTTTTTATGTTTTGTGGTTAGTATTACAAGAATGATTTCACTTCCTAGGAAATGTGTTGCCAAATGTAAATTGCATCTAATTGCAGACCTCCTTGATCTGCTGGAAAGTAGGGCAGAGCAGGGTACAGATGTGGCTGCAGCTAGTAACTGACTCTCAAAACTAATATTGAATTCCTTATCAGGATGCTGTTGTAACATCCCATTGGGCACACACTGGTTGAATCAACGTTGTTTCCACGGCATTTCAATTAAATTACGTTGAACCAACGTGGAATAGACATTGAATTGATGTCTGTGCCCAGTGAGATGTCTCCACATGGATATACAGTGGGGAAAAAAAGTATTTAGTCAGCCACCAATTGTGCAAGTTCTCCCACTTAAAAAGATGAGAGAGGCCTGTAATTTTCATCATAGGTACACGTCAACTATGACAGACAAAATGAGATTTTTTTTTCCAGAAAATCACATTGTAGGATTTTTAATGAATTTATTTGCAAATTATGGTGGAAAATAAGTATTTGGTCAATAACAAAAGTTTCTCAATACTTTGTTATATACCCTTTGTTGGCAATGACACAGGTCAAACGTTTTCTGTAAGTCTTCACAAGGTTTTCACACACTGTTGCTGGTGTTTTGGCCCATTCCTCCATGCAGATCTCCTCTAGAGCAGTGATGTTTTGGGTCTGTCGCTGGGCAACACGGACTTTCAACTCCCTCCAAAGATTTTCTATGGGGTTGAGATCTGGAGACTGGCTAAGCCACTCCAGGACCTTGAAATGCTTCTTACGAAGCCACTCCTTCGTTGCCCGGGCGGTGTGTTTGGGATCATTGTCATGCTGAAAGACCCAGCCACGTTTCATCTTCAATGCCCTTGCTGATGGAAGGAGGTTTTCACTCAAAATCTCATGATACATGGCCCCATTCATTCTTTCCTTTACACGGATCAGTTGTCCTGGTCCCTTTGCAGAAAAACAGCCCCAAAGCATGATGTTTCCACCCCCATGCTTCACAGTAGGTATGGTGTTCTTTGGATGCAACTCAGCATTCTTTGTCCTCCAAACACGACGAGTTGAGTTTTTACCAAAAAGTTCTATTTTGGTTTCATCTGATCATATGACATTCTCCCAATCCTCTTCTGGATCATCCAAATGCACTCTAGCAAACTTCAGACGGGCCTGGACATGTACTGGCTTAAGCAGCTGGCTTAAGCAGCTAAAACAGACTGGCTTAAGCACGTCTGGCACTGCAGGATTTGAGTCCCTGGTGGCGTAGTGTGTTACTGATGGTAGGCTTTGTTACTTTGGTCCCAGCTCTCTGCAGTTCATTCACTAGGTCCCCCCGTGTGGTTCTGGGATTTTTGCTCACCGTTCTTGTGATCATTTTGACCCCACGGGGTGAGATCTTGCGTGGAGCCCCAGATCGAGGGAGATTATCAGTGGTCTACTCCTGAGTGGCGCAGTGGTCTAAGGCACTGCATCGCAGTGCTAACTGTGCCACTAGAGATCCTGGTTCGAATCCAGGCTCTGTCGCAGCCGGCCGTGACCGGGAGACTCATGGGCGGCGCACAATTGGCCCAGCGTCGTCCAGGGTAGGGGAGGGAATGTAGCTCAGTTGATAGAGCATGGCGTTTGCAACGCCAGGGTTGTGGGTTTGATTCCCACGGGGGGCCAGTATAAAAAAAATATGTATTCACTAACTGTAAGTCGCTCTGGATAAGAGCGTCTGCTAAATGACTAAAATGTATGTCTTGTATGTCTTCCATTTCCTAATAATTGCTCCCACAGTTGATTTCTTCAAACCAAGCTGCTTACCTATTGCAGATTCAGTCTTCCCAGCCTGGTGCAGGTCTACAATTTTGTTTCTGGTGTCCTTTGACTGCTCTTTGGTCTTGGCCATAGTGGAGTTTGGAGTGTGACTGTTTGAGGTTGTGGACAGGTGTCTTTTATACTGATAACAAGTTCAAACAGGTGCCATTAATACAGGTAACGAGTGGAGGACAGAGGAGCCTCTTAAAGAAGAAGTTACAGGTCTGTGAGAGCCAGAAATCTTGCTTGTTTGTAGGTGACCAAATACTTATTTTCCACCATAATTTGCAAATAAATTCATTAAAAATCCTACAATGTGATTTTCTGGATTTCTTTTCTCAATTTGTCTGTCATAGTTGACGTGTACCTATGATGAAAATTACAGGCCTCTCTCATCTTTTTAAGTGGGAGAACTTGCACAATTGGTGGCTGACTAAATACTTTTTTTCCCCACTGTATACTGTTCTGAAAGTGACTCAATAATTACATATTTAACCAGTAATTGCAGCTTGACCTATAAGTGCAGACTATTTCAAGGTAAAGTATCCCTTGCAGTTTGTTTTACGTCAGGGCCGGCTCTAGCCTTGTGGGGGCCCTTAGCGAGATTTTGCCATGACTTATGCCATGTAAATGATATCTGAGTGAGATTAACTAACAAAATCAATGGGGCCTCCTGGAGGTCAGGGATCCTGGGCACGTGCCCTGCGTGACCGATCGGTATTCGGCCATGATTACTACAAGTTTAGAAAGCTGGGTAGACTAATTTACCAATCTAAAAATTGTTAGCTGACATGGCTAATTGAGTACTGTCAGTGACTGACATAACAGGAGAAAAATAGCTGGTGCACAACAAAATGTCTAACTTGCACCTTGTGTATTCTTCTATTCTAACTCTCAACAGTAAGTTGAGACCCATACTGAGTTCCAAGAAAAAAGCTGCTTATGTCACTTATGCCTGGAGCCAGCCTTGTTTTACATACAGTATAGGGTAGTATGTGATGCAATAGTACTCATTCAAATGCAAGGCTCCGTAACTACATGCAGATCTCAGATCTTTCTCTGTGCACCAAGCAAAGCATGCAACAGTGGCACCATGTCGATAGAAATGAAAACATTTAGGAAAAGCATAGAGACATCTTGGGGAATTGTGATAACATTGAGCAAAATACTACATTATGTAACTATGCAGTACATGGTGAATGTAGATCTCACACAATTACCAGATGTGAGAGACACTGTACAAAATGTTTACTTATTTTATCAAGTTGTGGCCTAAATCGACCGATATGGTATGTCCTCTCTAAATAAAACCGTCATCAGCTTGCTTGTTCTGCAGTGTAAATACCACACATATCTGTCAATCTTGTCCACAACAGCACTCGCTGATTGGGTGAGTCAGAGTAGATAAATCTGAGCGGCGACTGCTGACAGCTTGGGTGGGGGGCAAATGTACTGGAGGGTGGGATGTGTAGTGGGGGGAGAGGGAGGGTGTGGGGGGCAACAGTACTGGAGGGAAGGGATGTGTAGTGGGGGAGAGGGAGGGTGTGGGGGGCAACGGTACTGGAGGGAAGGGATGTGTAGTGGGGGAGAGGGAGGGTATGGGGGGCAACGGTACTGGAGGGAAGGGATGTGTAGTGGGGGGAGAGGGAGGGTGTGGGGGGCAACGGTACTGGAGGTAAGGGATGTATAGTGGGGAAGAAGGAGGGTGTGGGGGGCAATGGTACTGGAGGGAAGGGATGTGTTGTGGGGAAGAAGGAGGGTGTGGGGGGCAACGGTACTGGAAGGAAGGGATGTGTAGTGGGGGAGAGGGAGGGTGTGGGGGGCAACGGTACTGGAGGGAAGGGATGTGTAGTGGGGGAGAGGGAGGGTGTGGGGGGCAACGGTACTGGAGGGAAGGGATGTGTAGTGGGGGAGAGGGAGGGTATGGGGGGCAATGGTACTGGAGGGAAGGGATGTATAGTGGGGAAGAAGGAGGGTGTGGGGGGAAACGGTACTGGAGGGGGGGATGTGTAGTGGGGAAAAAGGAGGGTGTGGGGGGCAACGGTACTGGAGGGAAGGGATGTGTAGTGGGGGAGAGGGAAGGTGTGGGGGCAACGTTACTGGAGGGAAGGGATGTGTAGTGGGGGGAGAGGGAGAGTGTGGGGGGCAACGGTACTGGAGGGAAGGGATGTGTAGTAGGGGGAGAGGGAGGGTGTGGGGGGCAACGGTACTGGAGGGAATGGATGTGTAGTGGGGAAGAAGGAGGGTGTGGGGGGCAACGGTACTGGAAGGAAGGGATGTGTAGTGGGGGAGAGGGGGAGAGGGGGTGTGGGGGGCAACAGTACTGGAAGGAAGGGATGTGTAGTGGGGGAGAGGGGGTGTGGGGGGCAACAGTACTGGAGGGAAGGGATGTGTAGTGGGGGAGAGGGAGGCTGTGTGGGCAACAGTACTGGAGGGAGGGATGTGTTGTGGGGGAGAGGGGGGGTGTGGGGGGCAATGGTACTGGAGTGAAGGGATGTATAGTGGGGAAGAAGGAGGGTGTGGGGGGCAACGGTACTGGAGGGAAGGGATGTGTATTGGGGGAGAGGGGGTGTGGGGGTGTGGGGGGCAACGGTACTGGAGGGAAGGGATGTGTAGTGGGGGAGAGGGAGGGTGTGGGGGCAACATTACTGGAGGGAAGGGATGTGTAGTGGGGGGAGAGGGAGGGTGTGGGGGGCAATGGTACTGGAGGGTGGGATGTGTAGTGGGGGGAAAGGGAGGGTGTGGGGGGCAACGGTACTGGAGGGAAGGGATGTGTAGTGGGGGGAGAGGGAGGGTGTGGGGGGCAACGGTACTGGAGGGAGGGATGTGTAGTGGGGGGAGAGGGAGGGTGTGTGGGCAATGGTACTGGAGGGAAGGGATGTGTAGTGGGGAAGAAGGAGGGTGCGGGGGGCAACGGTACTGGAAGGAAGGGATGTGTAGTGGGGGAGAGGGGGTGTGGGGGGCAACGGTACTGGAGGGAAGGGAAGTGTAGTGGGGGAGAGGGAGGGTGTGGGGGCAACGTTACTGGAGGGAAGGGATGTGTAGTGGGGAAGAAGGAGGGTGTGGGGGGCAACGGTACTGGAAGGAAGGGATGTGTAGTGGGGGAGAGGGGGTGTGGGGGGCAACGGTACTGGAGGGAAGGGAAGTGTAGTGGGGGAGAGGGAGGGTGTGGGGGCAACGTTACTGGAGGGAAGGGATGTGTAGTGGGGGAGAGGGAGGGTGTGGGGGGCAACGGTACTGGAGGGAGGGATGTGTTGTGGGGGAGAGGGAGGGTGTGGGGGGCAACGGTACTGGAGGGAAGGGAAGTGTAGTGGTGGAGAGGGATGGTGTGGGGGGGAACATTCTCCATTCCACCCTGAACCTCTACCAGAGCAGCATTGATAAATTAACCTTATTTAAATATTCATGCTCTGCGAGGCCAAGATTAAAAAAAATAGATGGTCCTGAAAGAATTGGAGCTGGCAGACACATCTGTCATTCCCCTTCTCCCCAATCTTATTGTTGTTCTACGTCCCATTACAGCAAATTCTTCAGTTTGTCAACGTGGGAAAGAAATTACAGGGGATGCGTGGCTATCCCCCACATTCATCCCACAGTGGTGTCGTCTCCCTACATCAGCGGTCATCAGGCTGTTACCACATTCCCAGGCCATTTGCAGTACAACACGCCAACATTGTCTACCGACATCAACGTCTGTGGGTCAAGGGTGTGCATGTGAGAGTGAGAACTGTCTGACACAATCCAAGCTGCTATAGCCGTGGGTGAGTTTTTGTGCATACAGTACATATCTTAGGCAGGCATGGGATCCAACTGAATATTAGCACAAAGTAAATGGGGGGAGAAGTGGTCAGTCATACAGAGTGAGAGGCAAGCTGATGGTCAGGCTCTCCATCCGTTACCTGAGTGTCTAAAGTCCCTCACAGGGCTCTCCTCCCTCGTCACAGTCTGACACACAAGTACAAAGAGCAGCTGTTAGTCCTCCGACTCGGGCTAGAGGGGTCATGGTATAGGTGTCAAACTGTGAAATTGGGGGAGCATTTCCCATGGGTGCTATAAACATTTTTTCCATTCCTAAATGGCATGCCATTTTTTCTACCTCTTGTCATCTCCTTGTAGCAGTCTCTTTGACAAACCCCATATTGAGAGTTTCATCTCCTGTCTCCTACACATTCAGAGGAAGTGCAACTGCATATTTGAAATAGCACTATGATAGAGGATTCAGAACATGTTCTCAACATTGGTTTTGGTTCTCCAAAGGTAATGGGAATATTGACTGATGATGCATTAGATACAGGGAAACGTCATTCTTTATGGATGAATGAGCGTGACTATCCATAAATCAACTTATTTTCCCATGATTTGGAATACATGTTTTTACATTTATGGATTTTGCTCATTCCGACCACGGCAGCTGTGCTACTGTAGGATGGGGCTGAAGTGCTAGAGCAATAATCCTGCCTCCTATTGCACCAATGGAGGCTGGAGAGTTAATAAGCCTGGCCATCTCTGCAGTATGATACCTGAATGTGAATCCTTTTCTATCGATCCATCTCACCCTGTCCTGCTTGCAGACAGTGCCACGTTTCAGAGCACCAGCGTGAAAAAATTTTCACTCCCAATTCCCTACATCCTGAAAATAACACCAGCTCATTTCACAAAGCTGTTGAGGGGCAGAATAACAATGGCATCAATTAAGTTTACATAAGGCAAGGACATTGCTTTTAATTTTTCTAGCCCGATACTTTCCCCTCGAAATTACTCACTGACTTTAAGGCATAAACTCAAGGACCGAGTGTTATAAAAACTAAACTTGTGTTCCTATTTCCTCTCTTCCCCCTGATCTCCATTTCCCCTCACTCCATCCCTAACCCTGAGGCCTTCGCTGCTAACCTTGTGTCTCCAGGCTTTCACACAGCTCAGACTTGGCCTCTCCGTTGGGCCGGAGGCCGCCCTTGGTGGGGAACTTGTTGGACATGGTGGCTGCAGTGACTACAGCCTTGAGACTGCGCTTGCGCTTGGGCACGTTCTGCTCCGGGTGGAAGAGGACCACGTAGACCTTTGGCATGTAGAGCATCCCCAGAGACACAGAGGCACTCAGGCTCACAGAGATGGTCAAAGTCGTGGTCTGGATGTACATCTGTGAAGGAGATGAGCAAGATGGAGAGAAAAGGAAACATTGTTACACAACAAGAAATAGATGGTGCTGTTCAAGTGGCTAAGGAGAGGGTTCTCAAGATCCCTGTGACAGCATTGACCTTTGACTTTGTGAAAGTACATTACCTAGTTTGTATTTTTATTTGTATTTGTATTTATTAGGGATCCCCATTAGCTGCTGCCAAGGCAGCAGCTACTCTTTCTGGGGTCCAAACATATTAAACCACTTACATTACTTATAAAACAAAAGATAAAACAGTACAACATATAACATTATTACACCACTACATATCTACAATACAAAATGTTTGATACCACCATACAACAAGAGTCTTTGACAATTTTTAGGGCCTTCCTCTGACACCGCCTGGTATAGAGATCCTGGATGTTAGGAAGCTTGGCCCCAGTGATGTATTGGGCCGTACGCATTACCCTCTGTAGTGCCTTGCAGTCGGAGGCCGAGCAGTTGCCATACCAGGCAGTGATGCAACCAGTCAGGATGCTCTTGATGGTGCAGCTGTAGAACCTTTTGCGGATCTGAGGACCCATGCCAAATCTTTTCAGTCTCCTGAGGGGGAATAGGTTTTGTTGTGCCCTCTTCACGACTATCTTGGTGTGCTTGGACCATGTTAGTTTGTTGGGGATGTGGACACCAAGGAACTTGAAGCTCTCAACCTGCTCCACTACAGCCCGTCGATGAGAATGGGGGCGTGGTCGTTCCTTTTCTTTTTCATGTAGTCCACAATCATCTCCTTTGTCTTGATCATGTTGAGGGAGAGGTTGTTCTCCTGGCACCACACGGCCAGGTCTCGGACCTCCTCCCTATAGGCTGTCTCGTTGTTGTCGGTGATCAGGCCTACCACTGTTGTGTCATCGACAAACTTAATGATGGTGTTGGAGTCGTGCCTGGCCATGCAGTCATGAGTGAACAGGGAGTACAGGAGGGGACTGAGCACGCACCCCTGAGGGGCCCCCGTGTTGAGGATCAGCGTGGCGGATGTGTTGTTACCTACCCTGGGATAATGGTGTTTCAAAGCACTTCATGGCTACAGACATGAGTGCTACAGGTCGGTAGTCATTTAGGCACGTTGCCTTAGTGTTCTTGGGCACAGGGACTAAGGTGGTCTGCTTGAAACATGTTGGTATTACAGACTCAGACAGGGAGAGGTTGAAAATGTCAGTGAAGACACTTGCCAGTTGGTCAGCGCATGCTCAGCGTACACGTCCTGGTAATCCATCTGGCCCTGCGGCCTTGTGAATGTTGACCTGTTTAAAAGGTCTTACTCACATCGGCTACGGAGAGTGTGACCCCACAGTCGTCCGGAACAGCTGATGCTCTCATGCATGTTTCAGTGTTACTTGCCTCGAAGTGAGCATAGAAGTAATTTAGCTCGTCTGGTAGGCTTGCATCACTGGGCAGCTCGCGGCTGTGCTTCCCTTTGTAGTCTGTAATAGTTTGCAAGCCCTGCCACATCCGACGAGCGTCGGAGCCGGTGTAGTACGATTCGATCTTAGTCCTGTATTGAATCTTTGCCTATTTGATGGTTCGTCGGAGGGCATAACGGGATTTCTTATAAGCTTCCGGGTTAGAGTCCCGCTCCTTGAAAGCGGCAGCTCTACCCTTTAGCTCAGTGCGGATGTTGCCTGTAATCCATGGCTTCTGGTTGGGGTATGTACGTACAGTCCCTGTGGGGACGACATCATTGATGCACTTATTGATGAAGCCAGTGACTGATGTGGTGTACTCCTCAATGCCATCGGAAGAATCCCGGAACATATCCAAGTCCGTGCTAGCAAAACAGCCCTTTAGCTTAGCATCATCTGACCACTTTTTTATTGATCGAGTCACTGGTGCTTCCAGCTTTAGTTTTAGCTTGTAAACAGGAATCAGGAGGATAGAATTATGGTCAGATTTGCCAAATGGAGGGCGAGGGAGAGCTTTGTACGCGTCTCTGTGTGTGGAGTAAAGGTGGTCTAGAGTTTTTTTCCCCTCTGGTTGCACGTTTAACATGCTGGTAGAAATGAGGTAAAACGGATTTAAGTTTCCCTGCATTAAAGTCCCCGGCCAATAGGAGTGCGCCTCTGGATGAGCGTTTTCCTGTTTGCTTATGGCCGTATACAGTTAATTGAGTGCGGTCTTAGTGCCAGCATCGGTTTGTGGTGGTAAATAGACAGCTACGTAGAATATAGTTGAAACCTCTCTTGGTAGATTGTGTGGTCTAGAGCTTATCATGAGATACTCTACCTCAGGCGAGCAAAACCTCGAGACTTCCTTAGATATCGTGCACCAGCTGTTGTTTACAAATATACATAGACCGCCACCCCTTGTTTTACCAGAGGATGCTGTTCTATCCTGCCGATACAGTGTATAACCCGCCAGCTGTATGTTGTTCATGTCTTCGTTCAGCCACGACTCAGTGAAACATAAGATATTACAGTTTTGAATGTCCTGTTGGTAGGATATACGTGCTTGTAGTTTGTCCACTTTATTATCAAGCGATTGTAAGTTGGCCAATAGTATCGATGGCAAAGGCAGATTAGCCACTCTTCACCGGCTCCTTACCAGGCACCCCGATCTCCTTCCGCGATATCTCTTTTCTTTCTACTGCGAATGACGGGGATGAGGGCCCTGTCGGGTGTCTGGAGCAAATCCTGCTTGTCCGACTCATTAAAGAAAATTATTCGTCCAGTTCAAGGTGATTAATCGCTGTTCTGATGTCCAGAAGCTCTTTTCGGTCATAAGAGACAGTAGCAGCAACATTATGTACAAAATAAGTTACAAACAATGCGGCAAAAACAAACAAAATAGCACAGTTGGTTAAGAGTCCATAAAACGGCAGCCATCCCCTCCGGCTTCATTGTACATGTGGTAGCATGATTTAATTCCAGTGCTGTTTGTAAATACCCTGGTAGGTTGACTGACAACCAGGTTGCAGGCACTGGTTACAGTTTGAAGTTGCACTCAGGGCCCGGGCCGGTTGGAGTCGACTCAGTGTAAAGGCAGCTGGGACTCACAACTGTGCACAGAAAACATGGCTGCAGGCAAGGATCAGGGAGAGACATCTTGAGAACATCAATACAATGCCTAAGTGTGTGCCTCAAAGTGCTTTTCCCATATAAATGATATCATATTCTCAATGGGATTAAATGTGTCTACATGTCTGCTCACATAGATAATCTGGTTGAGTTGTTAGACAGTATGGGCTGATTTACTACAGCAGTAGAAAATAAATACATTAATCAAAAAACACTGTAACTGCAAAAAGAGAGAAGATTGGAAGATTGTCATATACATTTACTCTCTGTGGTGAACATCAGGGTAATCCTCCTGCAAAACTGCAAAAAGATTTTCATTTACAACTTATTTTTACATTTACATTTACATTTTAGTCATTTAGCAGACGCTCTTATCCAGAACATCATTCTGTCTCCCTTTGGGACAGGGTTGCTGAGCTATTCTGGGACTGATGAACAAAGGGAGAAGGGTGTAAATTGCAAACACAGCTCCCAGCCACATCCCTAACAGATTTGCCTGAGGTGTAGACTGATATTGCATTTCCAGACATCATGAGTAACTTTGTGTTATGGCAACAGGGAATAACCCAAGAGGT
The DNA here is from genome assembly GCF_964263955.1 of Coregonus lavaretus. NCBI lineage: Eukaryota > Metazoa > Chordata > Actinopteri > Salmoniformes > Salmonidae > Coregonus > Coregonus lavaretus. Next base: position 29,003,399 of record NC_140007.1, on the reverse strand, counting down.
TGTCTGTCATGAGAATGTCAACAGATGACGTGCATTAGTTATAGTTCTGCTTTGGCACTACGTTTTATGCACCTCTATCTTCAGTCTGGATGCTGAAATACTTACTTCTAATGAGTTAGTGCAGCCTGCCATATGGTACCTATGACTTATGATTAAATCAGCGGAGACATTATATTTTTTTCTTTAAGTGTTGTGTATATAGAAGCCGCTAAATAAACGTCAGTTGAGAAGGATGCCTGAGAGAAATGAGAGTGACATTGTATTATTTGATCACACTGCAAGCATCGATGGGCTTTCCTTGAAGGGGGAGATACAGGGGTACTGAGGGGGAGTATGTAATCTGCTCAGAAGATTTCACATGGCCTTGGGTGAGCCCGGCACATTGCTGCCCCTCCGGAGTACAGAGTGGAGTCCCTCTGTGAGTGGGGCCAGGACCCCTGTCCTGGGACAGATAAATTTGCCTTGACAAACTGATATAATCGCCAATGTGCCTCATTGCCACAGCAGGAAAATGGTGCTCGAGAGACCGACTCCACCAGGCGAAGCCATCATGTCTCTCCTAAAGGAGCAGGAATTATAAAATCTGTGCTCCCTCCATCCAGCTGCTATTTCACCCCCTGCATTCCGTTTCATTCCACAGTCTGATGTGCAAAAGGTAACTACATTTACCTTGTGTATAGGTGTAAGTGGCCAGAATATGAGCACCCTATTATCCTGAAAGTAATATCTTCCAAACAAAAGCCTTATCATTTCTGATGATCAAATTATGCATATTTGTATGGAATTGCCAGACCTGGCTTGGGTTGGATCAATCAAACATTATAGACTGTCTCTAGCCGTGCCTCCTGCAGACTACCTGCACCTGACTGCAGCTACAGTGCCATCCGAAGGCCTCCATCCCTGGCCCTCTGCATGCTAGCGTCTTTATCACTGAGGGCAGACAGTGCCAGGGACCATTTAGTGAGATGGGGCTAGTCATTGCCTCATGAAACAGGCCCTCCCTCCGAGCCACCACGATTACACACCTGTCAATCTACAGCCCTTCCTCTGACAGGATCCTGCCTCTGCATTTTCCCAACTGTCAGGAATGTAACTGGGTCCTTAATATCACACAGCGCCTCCAAACAGATAACAATGTGGAAACATTAATCCATTCATAAGATTAACTTAAACCAGGAATGGTTATTTCTGCGTTTGTAGATAGATAGTGTTTTCCATTCCATCCATCCCCATGTATACACTTTGTCCTCTGCAACATCAAAGGGGCTGGAGTCATGACCGGATTTCTGATTTCTGTATTTGCCATTGGCTGTTTTGTTTTTTTTGCAGTGAAAATGCTCAAGATGTTAGTCATTACTTATTGTCGTTTGCAGTGGTTGGAAATCAGCATAAGCTCCCTTTGAAGTAAGGAATATATTTTAAGGCTGTTTTGTGCTTCAATTAGCGTTTATCATCTGTTTCTACGGTACAGTACAGAATGTACTATATTCACACCTCTTTGCTGCAGTGCTTCCCTTTTTATTATTTAGAAAAAAAGTGCAGAATCCATTTTACAGCCTTGAAAGAACATTATCAAATCAAAATCAAATCAAATCACATTTTATTTGTCACATGCACCGAATACAACAGGTGTAGTAGACCTTACAGTGAAATGCTTACTTACAAGCCCTTAACCAACAATGCAGTTTTAAGAAAGAATACCAAAACAAATCATACAAAAAAATGCAAATAGTCTGGGTAGCCATTTGATTAGACGTTCAGGAGTCTTATGGCTTGGGGGCAGAAGCTGTTTAGAAGCCTCTTGGACCTAGACTTGGCGCTTGCCGTGCTATAGCAGAGAGAACAGTCTATGACTAGGGTGGCTGGAGTCTTTGACAATTTGTAGGGCCTTCCTCTGACACCGCCTGGTATAGAGGTCCTGGATGGCAGGAAGCTTGGACCCAGTGATGTACTGGGCCGTACGCACTACCCTCTGTAGTGCCTTGCGGTCGTAGGCCGAGCTGTTGCCATACCAGGCAGTGATGCAACGAGTCAAGATGCTCTCGATGGTGGAGCTGTAGAACCTTTTGAGGTTCTGAGGACCCATGCCAAATCTTCAAATCAAATCAGATTGTATTTGTCACATACACGTGTTTAGCAGATGTTATAGCGGGTGTAGCGAAATGCTTGTGCTTCTAACTCAGACAGTGCAGTAATATCTAACAAGTAGTATCTAACAATTTCACAACATATACAGTGAGGGAAAAAAGTATTTGATCCCCTGCTGATTTTGTATGTTTGCCCACTGACAAACAAATGATCAGTCTATAATTTTAATGGTAGGTTTATTTGAACAGTGAGAGACAGAATAACAACAAAAAAATCCAGAAAACGCATGTCAAAAATGTTATAAATTGATTTGCATTTTAATGAGGGAAATAAGTATTATTATATTATTGATCGATTGACTATGACTTTTCAGATCAACCAGTAGTGTTATCTGCAGGGTTAGCTCCAGGTAAATATTGCAATCCTTCAGCCATTCCTGGACCTGTGACCAAAAACAAGCTACAAATGGACAGTACCAAAACAAATGATCTAATGATTCTGTCTCATCGCAGCAAAATCTGCAGAGCTGGGAAGATTGTATCCCCCATATAAATAACATTCTATTAATAATAAATCATAATAATGTTGGTAGCAAGATGAGAAATTCTAAGTTTTGAATCCAGCGTCGTTTTGCGTATCAGTTCATAAACCATGTGCCATGGAATTGGTACGTCAAAAATCTCTTCCCAACTATTTTGCAATCTATATGGGACGGCTGTCAATCCTTTGGTCCTTAAATGAAACTGGTATACTTTTTTATTTATCACAATTTTCTTTAACCAATGATGTTCTTTAATGCAGGGCCGACAGACAAGTTCCTTACTTTTTCCCCCTTCCACTTTCCTCTTCCATTTTTGCGGTAATGCTGCAATTATTTGGTTATAATTTTGGGTAGAGTATACATTTCCATATGTTTTTGTTAGCTGCATGTGCGACAAAACTCCACCAGTCCTACCTATGATATCATTTACAAAGACTATACCTTTTTTAAACATTTTTTCAAAAAATAATGGTTTTTTATCAATTAGTATATTTGAGTTTAACCACAATATTTGTTGCATTATTTGTTCTGTCATTTCCGGAGGATTAAATTGAAATTGCAACCAACTTTCTATGGCTTGTTTTAGAAATAGTGATATTTGGGAGATTATTTCCTTTTCAAATAACTGAAAATGAGAGGTACAGCATTGTACGAGATCTTCAGTTTCTTGTCAATTTCTCGCATGGAATAGCCTTCATTTCTCAGAACAAGAACAGACTGACGAGTTTCAGAAGAAATTAATTTGTTTCTTGCCATTTTGAGCCTGTAATCGAACCCACAATTGCTGATGCTCTAGATACTCAACTAGGCTCAAGAAGGCCAGTTTTATTGCTTCTTTAATCAGCACAACAGTTTTCAGCTGTGCTAACATAATTGCAAAAGGGTTTTCTAATGATAGATTAGCCTTTTACAATGATAAACTTGGATTAGCAAACACAACGTGCCATTGGAACACAGGACTGTACGCCTATGTAGATATTCCATTAAAAATCAGCCACTTCCAGCTACAATAGCCATTTACAACATGAACAATGTCTACACTGTATTTCTGATCAATTTGATGTTATTGCTTTCTTTCGAAAACAACGAAATGTCTAAGTGACTCCAAACTTTTGAATGGTAGTGTAGCTGTACCATGATATTTGCATTGCTACTAGGTAACCCTCCAATTGTTCTCCACTATTCCCCCCGCTAAAGCCCCTCCCCATCCCAAGTTGGGTTGTCATCCCAGTGATCGGCATACCACCCCGTCCTCCTGGATCCCTAGGCCCCCCGAGAGGCCAGGACCCATCCTTCGAAAACAGCACACAGTGCCACCCACAAAACAGAAGCAGGTCAACCGCCAAAAGCATTTCCAATGCTCTCACCTCAATATATATATACAGTGGGGAGAACAAGTATTTGATACACTGCCAATTTTGCAGGTTTTCCTACTTACAAAGCATGTAGAGGTCTGTAATTTTTATCATAGGTACACTTCCACTGTGAGAGACAGAATCTAAAACAAAAATCCAGAAAATCACATTGTATGATTTTAAAGTAATTAATTTGCATTTTATTGCATGACATAAGTATTTGATACATCAGAAAAGCGGAACTTAATATTTGGTACAGAAACCTTTGTTTGCATTTACAGAGATCATATGTTTCCTGTAGGTCTTGACCAGGTTTGCACACACTGCAGCATGGATTTTGGCCCACTCCTCCATACAGACCTTCTCCAGATCCTTCAGGTTTCGGGGCTGTCGCTGGGCAATACGGACTTTCAGCTCCCTCCAAAGATTTTCTATTGGGTTCAGGTCTGGAGACTGGCTAGGCCACTCCAGGACCTTGAGATGCTTCTTACGGAGCCACTCCTTAGTTGCCCTGGCTGTGTGTTTCGGGTCGTTGTCATGCTGGAAGACCCAGCCACGACCCATCTTCAATGCTCTTACTGAGGGAAGGAGGTTGTTGGCCAAGATCTCGCGATACATGGCCACATCCATCCTCCCCTCAATACGGTGCAGTCGTCCTGTCCCCTTTGCAGAAAAGTATACCCAAAGAATGATGTTTCCATCTCCATGCTTCACGGTTGGGATGGTGTTCTTGGGGTTGTACTCATCCTTCTTCTTCCTCCAAACACGGCAAGTGGAGTTTAGACCAAAAAGCTCTATTTTTGTCTCATCAGACCACATGACCTTCTCCCATTCCTCCTCTGGATCATCCAGATGGTCATTGGCAAACTTCAGACGGGCCTGGACATGCGCTGGCTTGAGCAGGGGGACCTTGCGTGTGCTGCAGGATTTTAATCCATGACGGCGTAATGTGTTACTAATGGTTTTCTTTGAGACTGTGGTCCCAGCTCTCTTCAGGTCATTGACCAGGTCCTTCCGTGTAGTTCTGGGCTGATTCCTCACCTTCCTCATGATCATTGATGCCCCACGAGGTGAGATCTTGCATGGAGCCCCAGAACGAGGGTGATTGACCGTCATCTTGAACTTCTTCCATTTTCTAATAATTGCGCCAACAGTTGTTGCCTTCTCACCAAGCTGCTTGCCTATTGTCCTGTAGCCCATCCCAGCCTTGTGCAGGTCTATAATTTAATCCCTGATGTCCTTACACAGCTCTCTGGTCTTGGCCATTGTGGAGAGGTTGGAGTCTGTTTGATTGAGTGTGTGGACAGGTGTCTTTTATACAGGTAACGAGTTCAAACAGGTGCAGTTAATACAGGTAATGAGTGGAGAACAGGAGGGCTTCTTAAAGAAAAACTAACAGGTCTGTGAGAGCCGGAATTCTTACTGGTTGGTAGGTGATCAAATACTTATGTCATGCAATAAAATGCAAATTAATTACTTAAAAATCATACAATGTGATTTTCTGGATTTTTGTTTAAGATTCCGTCTCTCACAGTTGAAGTGTACCTATGATAAAAATTACAGACCTCTACATGCTTTGTAAGTAGGAAAACCTGCAAAATCGGCAGTGTATCAAATACTTGTTCTCCCCACTGTATAGCTATTAAAAATACATATCTATTCAAATATCTTGCATATATCTTAATTTCCATCATTATCAATTAATATGCGTAATAATGTTGGCAGTTCATGCGAAGGATTATTACCTCTAACCCGGGTTGCCATTGTATTACATTACATTTTTGTCAAGCAATTATTTTTTTAGCAAACAATTATTGTGGTTCATCCTATATTCTCCCTAACATCCTTACCCCCTTGCAACAGATGTGGGATACACACACACACACACACATACTCTAACACACTCAACCTCTTTCCTCTACAATCAACCATAAGCTCAGATGCTCAACGGTTGTTACATCCCAGAGCCCAACTCAAGAAAGGACCTGATTTACGAATGCATATACAGTTACAGCTGTTTGAGAAATCATGCAAGATTGAGCAAAAATTGACAAAAAAATTAGATTTGATTAACCTACAGTGGGGAGAACAAGTATTTGATACACTGCCGATTTTGCAGGTTTTCCTACTTACAAAGCATGTCGAGGTCCAGAAAATCACATTGTATGATTTTAAGTAATTAATTTGCATTTTATTGCATGACATAAGTATTTGATCACCTACCAACCAGTAAGAATTCCGGCTCTCACAGACCTGTCAATTTTTATTTAAGAAGCCCTCCTGTTCTCCACTCATTACCTGTATTAACTGCACCTGTTTGAACTCGTTACCTGTATAAAAGACACCTGTCCACACACTCAATCAAACAGACTCCAACCTCTCCACAATGGCCAAGACCAAAATCGGCAGTGTATCAAATACTTGTTCTCCCCACTGTATGTCAAGTCCTAGGTGATGGAGATCAGATACACCCACACAGCTGTCTTACCAAAATAATGCAAACTAAATTCTGAAAGTAGTAGCCTAGTCATTCATGCATGCAAACAAAAATACTGAATAGCAATTTGGCTTAGATTACCGACACAACTGCGAATGCGACACAATCTATATTTAGGCTAGTTACATTAACAGTAAACAAAAGGCGAATGGAGATCCAAATAAACAAAACATAAATAAATAGGCCCACTTCAAACATGGAACATCATTCCGCCCGCTCATGAGTTCAGCAACACGTTGTGATATGGCACAATACACTTCTGTGAATCAAATTCGACCGACGTAATCAATTAATCAATGCCAACCTACCATAAACTAGTTTCCAATACGTACAGTTCCATTTACACTAATGAAAATCAATAGGCTTCCAAGAAAACCATAGTGTAGCCTATCTATTTCTATGATGAAACATATGTAGCTATACCCAGGGGCGTCATTTGGGTTCTTGCATTGGAATTATATTGAATTCTGCTTATATTACGCTATACCACAATAAACACAAAAAATGCTTTTGACCAAGAAGTGACAGGTTCAATGGTACGAAATCTCGATGCGCTCTATCAGCACCATGGACAGGGCCCTACACACTAAAGCAAGATTTTGATAAAAACCAACCCGATAGATTGTTTCAATCTTACCTTTTCAAAAGAGTTGCAGCTTCCTTGATGCTCTGTTAAACTTCCTGAGAAATCGATAATTCCATTCTCCCCGGAATCTTCTTCAACATCCCCCTCAAAGGCCTGTTGGATTAGTTGAGCTTTCCTCTGGTGTAGCATGCTTCTTCTGTGCTGAATGAACACGTTTGTCAAAGTGGAAAATGAGTTCTCGCATGTAGCTGTGGACGCCCCAAAAGTCAGTCCATGTTTCAGTGCAGTAAGCACGTTCGGCATAGCGGAGAGAGGCCCAGAGAATCGCTGCATGATATCAAGTGGGGTCCATTTGTCCTCATTGGAGCCAGAGCGGGTGATTTCAGTCTGCAAAAACTGTCGAGCGAATCTAAACTCTGCTTCCATCTGTTTTGCTTAGATCCAGCAATGGCTTCACCTTTTTCACATCTAGAAAGTAATGGCTCTCTGGGTCAAGGGTACACAGGGCATCCACCAGTTGGCTGTTGCGTTCGCTGAATCATTCTGACATTTCACCAATGACAGATCCAACGTGCTGAAGAACAGTCTTTTACACTCAGTCTCTTAACCTCTGTCCTGCTGGCTACTGTACTATCCACCACGTATTGCTGGAGATTTTTACTTACATAATGTCGTCGTTTGCTTGGAGCTGGTGGTGCCCAAATGGCTTCGAACTAGCTGTCACACCTCAGCTTCTTGACACATTCCAACTCACTGAGGACCACTTTTACTCCAGTGTAAAGATCTGTTGCTTTTGCCTGGAGTAAGTTGCTTGGAGGATCGAGAAGACTGAGAATTCTGTGCACCATGGTGGCTGTAAACTTAAAGCCAGTGTCCGTCACCGCCTTCAGCAGCCCTGTAGTCTCGAATCTTACTTCTGTGTTGAAGGATAGCGTGCATTCGATGTCAGAGAGGAACTTCAAAATGCTGTCACAACTTTTAACAACCACTGACACAGTAGCCAGGTGTCCAGTCCACCTTTGATCCAGTAGCCTTTTCAAGGTTTCTCCAGTGTACAGGGCAGCCACTGTTAGTTTCTTTAAGAACTTGTAGAGTGAGTCACAAAATTCCTCCAGTGCATTCTCAGATGACATTGCGTGAACGACCACTATGTGAAGCTGGTGGTTGAAACAATGAACATATGGCATTTCTCTGTTTACTTTGTCCTGCAATATTTTCTGCATGCCCCCCTTTTTATCTGACATGGCACTAACATTGACTAAGTATATTTTCTGTGCCAAGGCCAACCTTTGTTAGCTCAGTAAGAACAAGGTTTGAAAGTGATAAAGAATCACAGTATTTTGTAGTTGCCATTGGCAGCAACCGCTCGCGACCGTTATTGTTTTCATCCAGGAGACGATTGACAATGGATATATTTTCAGATCCAGTAGGATTCTTGGTCCCGTCTACCTTCAGTGTGTACCAAGATTCTCCGATTTCTTTAACTATTTCCTCAGTGACAATCTCACTCATGAGCACTATGATTTCATTTTGAATATCATGTGACGTGTATATGGCATTGTGGGGTATGGTGCTAAACACCTTCCTTGTCTTTTCGGAGAGTATATTCCATCATAGACAGAAAAAAGTCCACTGCTCCCCTGTCCCCCTCAGTGGTTGCTGGTTTGAAACAAGGAACCCAATAATGTCCACAATCGCCGACAAATACATGCGATTTCTTGCCAGCTGCCCATCATTAACAAGTGTTGACACCAATGTTCCCATAGCACTTCAAACTAGTTTTTCTTACCACAGTGCAGTGCATTTCAAATGCTCTTCGCTTGATGGGTGCCTAGCAAATCCTTTAGTATGGTGTTTCCCAACTCCAGTCCTCCAGTACACCCAACAGCACACATTTTTGTTGTAGCCCCAGACAAGTACACCTGATTCAACTCTTTGAGGGCCTGATGATTAGTTGACAAGTTGAATCAGGTGTGCTTGTCCCGGGCTACAATACAAATGTGTACTCTTTGGGGTACTGGAGGACTGGTGTTGGGAAACACTGCTTTAGTACTATCAATAGCATGCTTCCAGTTAGAATACCCAGCTTGGGTGAAGGCCTTGTCTGCGTTAGCATTGGACCCAACACAGAACTTTCGACATGGAAAACATAATGCCGCATCTGCAGTTACCGAGTATTCCAGCCACTCTCTTCCTATCAACCTGTTGCTATTAAATTAACATTTTTGGACAGAAAACCTGTAGCTAGGGTAGGATTCTAGGCTAACCTGGGCTGGCTCCTCTGTTCCAAGATCATCAGTTTGGGGCTCTATTTTCTTATAACTAGATATGATGCCTAGCTTAGAAAGAATACATTAATGATTAAACATAATAGGTTTGTGCTGTACTGATATAGATTGTTTAACATAACAAGCTGTGATTAATGTGAGGAACCGTTAGGGGGTAGGCTGAGACAGACTTGTGACTCACACACACACACACTGCCTCTTTATTAAACTGCTCAAGGACATGTGTACTGCTACAATGAAGAAGAACAAACTATGTCTGAGGTTGCTGACTCGAGACAAGTTGTAAAGATAACAACTAATGACCGGCAACAGTGAAGCGCCAAGGGGCTGGGACCAGCCTGAGCGCCAACGATAGGTTGGGTAAGTTTAAACCACACCCAGCCTCTATTCTGACAGGCCCAGCAGGGAGCGGGAACTATCTCTGTCAGAGTATTTAAAGAAGAACTTATAACAATAGCTCAGTTCTCTGTCTGCCCTGCGTGGTTTTTCAGTGGGCCCATATATACGAACATCATATTTACCACTCAAGTGTTTGCATTAATTAAAATACTATTATATCTTAAAAGACGTGTGTTCACCTCTTTTGTTCCTTATACCAGATTCGAATTGACGCAATTTAACAATTGGTGACCGCCGACGTGATCTGGTAGAGGGACTTCCCTGGGAATTGTTCGGCCGATTGGACATCGCTGTCGTTGGACGGTGTGTTTCACAAAGAGTCCGGACAACTAAAAACAGGTAAGCAGACACCTATTGCTATATAACTAAAGTTCTGCACATTGGCTTTATCCAAATCAATTTTGTGAAACACCTGTTTGATGTAAGTGAACTAAATTATGAATTATTATGCGAATTATTATGAGTAGATAAGCACCATATTGTGACATGCAAACCGGTGGTGAATGTGATGTTAAACCATGGTACCATAGAGTATTGTTCTACCGGCAAGGTCCGTAACTACGAGGGTGTCACGGTTCAGACAGACGACCAGAGGACCACAATTGCGTCACACCAGAAAGTTTATTAAACTTAAGGGAAAAGGGAAGTAGGGAGTGAATGAAGGCTCCAGGGGTAACAGGGATCCCGTCCAATGCGCTGGGTCTGTGCCCCCCCCAGTGGCAGCGATGCGTCCTATGAAGCCGGTGGTGGGTGGTCCAGAAGTCCTGGGGGGGGGGAGACACAGACACAACAGGGCGGAATGAAACCAGGCAGCAGTACAGTTCAAGGGAAATCCAAAATACGTAGTAGCAAGGCAGAAGGCTGGTCAGAGTTACCGGGATTGAAGAGTAGTCAGGAGTCGTAATGGCAGAAGCAGGTCTGGATCTCCTGAGGCAGAAGAGTATCCAAAAAACAGGCAGGTCCGGGGTCACAAAACCAGGGTGAGCCAGAAGCGCGAGCAAACAGGTTCCGGGTGTGAGCTTTGCAGACGATCTGACACCGGAGAGCTGAAAGACAGGGCCTTAAATACTGGGAGAGGTAGTGGGTAATGCAGCGCAGCTGGCAGAGTAATTAGAGCAGAGCAGAGCAGGGACAGGTGGAGCTAGTTAGGCTGAGTAGAGAGAGTGGTGAGCAGAGTGGAAGAAAATTAAGGTGGTAACCCGGTGGAGTGAGAGGCCCATGACAGAACCCCCCCCCCAAGGGACGGCCCCAGAAGTCCCAAGAGCAACACCACGCCGGGCGGGAGGAGGGGAGCCGGAGGAGGGCTAGAACTCCTCCGAACGGTCCGAGTGAACGTCCTCATCCTCGGAGGAAGCCGGAGGGCCGTGGTCGGGAGATGGGACAGGTCCCGAGACAGGATCAGGCACAGGACAGGAAGCCGAGCGGGCCGGACGGTTAGGGACCCCTCTGGGGCGGCCCCTACGGATTGCAGGTTGATCAGGATGCCGTTGGTGGAAAGCGGTGATGAGAGTCCTATCCACAATCCGACTAGCTGGCACCCAGGTCCTCTCCTCAGGTCCATAGCCCTCCCAGTCAATGAGGTACTGGAGACCCCTACCCCTCCGTCTGGACCGAAGCAGGCGGCGGACGGTGTAAACCAGACCACCATCGACGAGCCGTGGAGGAGGAGGACCAGGCGCAGCAGGGACCAGCGGACTCTCATGGATGGGCTTAATCTTAGACACATGGAAAGTGGGGTGCACCCTCAGGGAATTAGGCAGTTGGAGCCGGACAGCAGTTGGGCTAATCACTCTTATGATAGGGAATGGGCCAATGAACCGAGGTGCCAGCTTCTGCGACTCCACCCTGAGTGGCAGGTTCTTCGATGACAACCACACCCTTTGACCAACATGGTAGGTGGGAGCAGGAATTCTCCGACGGTTGGCCCCGGTAGTGTAGCTGGCAACGGATCTGAGGAGTGTGGCTCGGGCTTGTGACCAGGTGCGGCGACATCGACGGGCAAAAGCAAGTGCAGATGGGCAAGTAACCTCCTCTTCCTGGCTGGCAAATAGAGGAGGCTGGTATCCATAAACACATTGGAAAGGGGACATACCGATGGCAGAGCAGGTCAGAGAATTGTGTGCGTACTCCACCCATGTCAATTGCTGCGACCAGGAGTGGGGGTTGCGTGAAGTCATGCATCGCAGTGCCTTCTCGAGCTCCTGATTAGCCCGCTCTGACTGCCCATTGGATTGGGGATGGAATCCGGAAGTCAGACTGACTGTGGCTCCCAGCAGGTGACAGAACTCCTTCCAAAAAGCGGAGGAGAATTGTGGACCACGGTCAGAAACTACATCCTTTGGCAGTCCGTGGATCCGGAAGACGTGTTCCAGGACCACCTGGGCGGTCTCCTTGGCGGTTGGGAGCTTGGGGAGGGGAATGAAGTGTGCCATCTTGCTGAAACGGTCAACGATGGTGAGAATGACGGTCATGCCACTTGAAGGGGGCAGCCCCGTGACAAAGTCAAGGGCGATGTGAGACCAGGGACGTCTGGGCACAGGCAGGGGCTGCAGCAATCCGGCTGGGGGCTGGCAGGACGACTTGTGTTGGTTGCAGATGGGGCAGGCTTGGACGAATTCCCGTACATCCTTCCTCAGAGAGGGCCACCAGAACCTCTGGGCGAGCAGGTTGTAAGTGCGGGTGGAGCCAGGGTGACAAGCTAGGCGGGAGTCATGTCCCCACTGAACGACCTGGGACCTCAGGTCTTCGGGGACAAAAAGGCGGTCAGCTGGGCAAGTGCTGGGACCTGGCTGGTTACGGAGAGCCTCCAGCACCTGTTCCTCAACAGCCCAGATCAGAGCTGCAACGATGCAGGGACTTGGCAGAATCGACACAGGGTCCTTGGAGGGGGTGTCATCCTTCTGGAATTGACGGGAGAGGGCGTCTGGCTTGGTGTTGCGTGATCCAGGCCGGTATGACAGAGTGAAATTAAACCTGGTGAAGAACAGGGCCCAGCGGGACTGCCTGGAGTTCAACCGTTTGGCCGTGCGGATGTACTCCAAGTTCTTATGATCGGTCCAAACGAGAAATGGAATGGTGGACCCCTCCAGCCAGTGACGCCACTCCTCCAAGGCAAGCTTCACAGCCAGCAGCTCACGGTTCCCTATGTCGTAATTGCACTCAGAGGGGGACAACCGACGTGAGAAAAAGGCACAGGGATGGAGCTTCCTATCCTCCGCAGCCCACTGAGAAATCACAGCACCAACTCCCACATCCGAGGCGTCCACCTCCACAATGAATTGCCGGTCCACATCAGGCATCTGGAGGATGGGAGCGGAGGTGAACCTCACCTTGAGGGTACTGAAGGCTTTGTCGGCTGCTGGGGTCCAGGTGAAGGGTTGCTTGGTGCTGGTTAGAGCAGTGAGAGGGGCAGCAACGGTACTGTAGTTCCGGATAAACTTCCTATAGAAGTTAGCAAACCCCAGAAACTGTTGCAGCTTCTTTCTGTTCTCCGGAACAGGCCATGAAGTGACTGCTGATACTTTGGCAGGATCCATTTGGATACTTCCCTCTGCCACTATGTACCCCAGGAAGGCCACTGTCTTGACGTGAAACTCACATTTCTCTGCCTTGGCGTAGAGGGAATTCTCCAGAAGACGATGAAGGACTTGCTGGACATGGCGGGTGTGTTCAGACAGGTCTCTGGAGTAGATTAAGATGTCATCCAGGTAAACGAAGACAAACTTGTTTAACATGTCCCGCAGTACATCATTCACTAGAGCCTGGAACACAGCAGGAGCATTGGTGAGGCCAAAAGGCATAACCAGATACTCGTAGTGGCCTGTTGGTGTATTGAATGCGGTTTTCCATTCATCTCCCTCCCGGATCCGCACTAGGTGGTAAGCGTTTCTGAGATCCAACTTGGTAAAAACAGTGGCTCCCTGGAGCAACTCAAAAGCAGAGGTGAGAAGAGGCAGAGGGTAACGGTTTTTCACTGTGATGTCGTTGAGTCCCCTGTAGTCGATGCAGGGGCGAAGAGATCCGTCCTTCTTCCCCACAAAGAAGAAGCCAGCACCAGCAGGAGATGAAGATGAACGGATTAATCCTGCGGACAGAGAGCCATTGATGTAGTCCTCCATGGACTTTCTTTCAGGAGCAGACAACGAATAAAGACGACCCTTTGGAGGAGCTGTTCCAGGGAGGAGGTCGATGGCACAGTCGTACGGTCGGTGAGGGGGCAGAGATGTGGCTCTTGCTTTGTTAAACACCTCTCTGAGACCATGGTAGCATTCTGGGACATTGGAGAGGTCAGGAGCGGAGTTAGTAGGTACTGGCCGAGGGGGTAGTGCGGCAGCAAGCAGGCAGGTTCGGTGGCAGTCCTCTCCCCACTCCCTGATCACCCCGGTCACCCAGTCGAGCTGAGGGTTGTGCCGGCGGAGCCATGGGTAACCCAGGATGAGGGGTTGGCCTGGAGAGGGGAGCAGGTGAAACTGGATAGTTTCTTGATGGTTTCCGGACAGACCCATCGAGACCGGGGCCGTGACATGAGTGACCGATCCGAGTAAGTGCCCGTCCAGTGCCCGGGCAGGAATAGGAGGTGTCAAACGGAGGTTCTCCAGTCCCAGTTGGCGTGCCAGCTTGATGTCCATTATGTTGGCTTCGGCGCCAGAATCCACCAGAGCAGCCAGGGTGTGAGTTGAGTCAGAGAGGCGGAGGTGAACTTGCAGCAGGGGTTTGCGGTCGGAGGACTGGATGGTCATTGAACTCAACCGGACTCCCCCTATGCCCGGTGAGCTTCGGCCCTTTAAAGGGCAGGTTACCACACGATGTCCCTCACCTCCACAATAGAGGCAGAGGTTTGAGGTGAAGCGGCGCTGGCGCTCTGCAGGAGTGAGGGAGGCTCGCCCAATCTCCATAGGCTCAGACTGATCAAGCTGACCTGGGTGAGTGGCAGTAGATGACAGGAGCCCAGTCGGATCTCTCCGAATGCCGGTAGTAGGTGGACCTTGGCGCCCCCTCTCACGACGACGGGTCTGTATCCTTCTGTCGATCCTGACAGTCAGTGCGATGGCTTCATCAAGAGTGGAAGGCAGTTCATGGGAGACCAACTCGTCCTTGATATAGTCAGCCAAACTATGGAAGAACGCGTCCACCAACGATGGTGTGTTCCAAGAACTTCGTCTAGCCAGGGTTCGGAAGTCGATGGAATGGTCTGCGACTGTACGTCTGCCTTGTCGAATACTGAACAGTTCACGAGACGCCTCTGCGGTGGGTGAATCCAGGTCAAACACCTTCAGCATCTCCTCAGCAAACAGGTCGAAGGTTGCACATGCGGGGGTTTGACGTTCGAACTCTGCTGTTCCCCAGAGTCGAGCTCGGCCCGTCAGGTGAGTGATGGCATATCCAACTTTAGCCCCCTCCGTGGCGAAGGTCCTTGGCTGCAAGGAGAACTGAAGTCGGCAGCTAGTCAGGAATGGCCGGACCTGGGTTGAATCGCCGTTGAACCGCTCGGGGTTTCCAATCTTGGGTTCCGGAGCAGCGGCTGCAATGACCGGGGCAGGTAACTCGGGGGCTGGGCTGGTGGGCAGACTGGCTGGGGTAAGGTTGGTGAGGAGTTGAATGATCAAGGCGAGTTGTTGTTGCTGCTGCTGGAACTGCTGCTCATGCTCATCGGTTTCCATGTCGGGGAAAGTGTGCGCTGAGTCCATAATGGTCAGATCGTACTGTCACGGTTCAGACAGACGACCAGAGGACCACAATTGCGTCACACCAGAAAGTTTATTAAACTTAAGGGAAAAGGGAAGTAGGGAGTGAATGAAGGCTCCAGGGGTAACAGGGATCCCGTCCAATGCGCTGGGTCTGTGCCCCCCCCAGTGGCAGCGATGCGTCCTATGAAGCCGGTGGTGGGTGGTCCAGAAGTCCTGGGGGGGGGGAGACACAGACACAACAGGGCGGAATGAAACCAGGCAGCAGTACAGTTCAAGGGAAATCCAAAATACGTAGTAGCAAGGCAGAAGGCTGGTCAGAGTTACCGGGATTGAAGAGTAGTCAGGAGTCGTAATGGCAGAAGCAGGTCTGGATCTCCTGAGGCAGAAGAGTATCCAAAAAACAGGCATGTCCGGGGTCACAAAACCAGGGTGAGCCAGAAGCGCGAGCAAACAGGTTCCGGGTGTGAGCTTTGCAGACGATCTGACACCGGAGAGCTGAAAGACAGGGCCTTAAATACTGGGAGAGGTAGTGGGTAATGCAGCGCAGCTGGCAGAGTAATTAGAGCAGAGCAGAGCAGGGACAGGTGGAGCTAGTTAGGCTGAGTAGAGAGAGTGGTGAGCAGAGTGGAAGAAAATTAAGGTGGTAACCCGGTGGAGTGAGAGGCCCATGACAGAGGGTACGGCTAGGTTCGGGGAAAATACTGAAATCTCTCGGCAAGGTCCGTAACTACGAGGGTACGGCTAGGTTCGAGGATATAGGGAATAATTGAATTAGTAATTGGTATCGGCAAGGTTCGTAACTACGTGGGTACGGCTAGGTTCGAGGAATTACACCGGCAAGGTCCGTAACTACGAGGGTACGGCTAGGTTCGGGAAATTTTAGATAATATAGGGAATAATTGAATTAGTAATTGCTATCGGCAAGGTTCGTAACTACGAGGGTACGGCTAGGTTCGAGGAATTACACCAGCAAGGTCCGTAACTACGAGGGTACGGCTAGGTTTGGGAAATTTTTGATAAATACTGGCGACCGGGAAGGTCCGTAACTACGAGGGTACGGCTAGGTTCGGCGGAGTATTTGGTAGATAGGAATAGTAGGCGAGTTTGGAAGGAGTAATAGTAAATTGGGAACATAAAGGTAAAAGTAATGAATAACTAGTATGAATAAACTGTAACGTTTGAACTGATATAACTGAACTGTAACGTTTGATGTTTGACATAACAAATACTGGTTTCAAATAATTAAATTGAAGTAATATGGTTTATCGTTTGATTTGACATAACAACCATTGGTTAAATAATTGAAATAATTTGGGTTATTCTTTTTGATTTACCATTTGATGTGTGGCTGTTAGATTAATTTGGATTTTAAGAATAATGACTAAAGGATTTTACCCCAAATACAGTATAAATGTTAGAATTATCATGTAGTGTCAACCCACTAACAGAGGGGGCGGTACAAAGGTGGGAGGAGCATAGTGCCTTTGTTTGTCAAGAAGTATAAAAACAGTATGTATGTGTTTTTAGCGCCAGAGCTCTCTCCATGAATAAACATACAAAAAATCCTTCTCCGTGGTTATGGACCTTGAATCATTGATGATTAAAACCAGAGCCTTACAACCTCTGGTAATGATTCAAGCTTAGGTTGAATTAGAGATAGAAATTCACATGACAGATTGGTCCTTCTGAGCAGAGCTTAAATACATCTTTATCGTTCTGAAGACACCGAAACCCGTGCACGGGCGGGTGATAGCATCCGTGAATGAGTCCTGGCCTTCGACGTTAAGGTTATAAACAGGCCGGTGATTACTCTTTATGAACGATAAAGACGTTAACAAGTTTGAAAAAGCATTTAAAATCCAAACTGCAAGGAAGAGGTCAGTAATTTTTATTCATGGATTTTGGTGAAATGATTTGAACTTGTATAAGAATAATTTTATTCTTGTGAAAGGGCAGAGAATAGTTACCAAAGTCAAAGGAAGTAATAATTATTTACGAAACAGGGAGGGTCCGCAATTGATCCTAGGTAAATAGCTATTACAAAAATAAACTAGTCCGAAATGACATGGAGTGAATTGCAATCACAAATGTAAACTAGTTAATATTGTCATTGTACGAGATGCAGTGTAACAGTATAAACAGGGAGATAATTATCATCGTGTGAGATAGATGAGTCGGGAGTAGCGTATACGACTGGGGATTTGCTAGAACTTTGTAGCAAATGATTGTATAAGGTCGTATATGTGTGAGACTTAATCCATCGGGAGACGTGATAGTTATTTCAAGGAAGGAGCTAAAAAAATAAGTTGCGTGAGAAAAAATGGTTATCGACCCCTTTCATGAAACCGGAGTTTTAAATGAAAAACTCTGGGTTAGGGGTTAAATAATTTTAAATGGTTAATTACAAAAACAGATCATACGTTGGCTCAAAAGACGCACTAAAATAATAGCTCCTAGAATAATAATTCTGGGAAATATTACTAAAGGGGGGATTTTTATTTCTCCACCGTGGGAAATAAAACTTCTAAGGAGATCGAATAAATATGTGTTATGGATCCATTTGGGAGAAGAGGTATGAATTTATTGGGCATCTCGAAGTAAAAAAGTTAGTAGGCAGATGCATATCAAATGAATTTGAAAAAAAAAACAGCGAAAGGAGGGGCTGGAGACAGCGAGTGTGTTTTTTTTAAGCGCGAAAGTGCTTTAACGGTAACAAAGGAATATTTAACCATCGTGACTGCATGGGTAAAGAAAAGGAGGAGGACAGTACATTTTTGGTTCAACGGGTAAAATGTTTGAAAAAATGATTCGTGTCAATTAAGAATTGGCTAAAAACACCACAAAGCGATTATTTGAGAGGTACCTATAAAGTCCAACGATGCATGTGTATGAACTTTCGCACTCAAACGTAGACGTACGTAATGAGTGAGAAAGTAGAGAATATTTGCATTTTTGGTCAGTTGGCAGACGCTCTGATCCGGAGCGACTTGAAAAACCAATAGAGAGTTGCATTGAACTATTCTGTCGTGTTGGGCATTTAAATGGCATAAGGTGAAATATGTGTGTATGAGGGAATTCAACGTCGGGTATGAATGATAACCGGATACTACTTAGTATTTGGTTGGTTAAATGCTGAATAAAAGATTTGAGGCGTGGTTATGGGGTAACTAGGAAGATGCACTTATTCAATAGAGAATGGGTGGAGAGAGAGTTTTTTTTACGTGTATTAAAAGTTGCATTAGATAGCTTTAGTAATATTCTAGATATGTCTATGAAAATATGTTATAAGTACGAATGACATTATTTCCTAAGAAGGAAGATTGTAGGGAAGTTTCCCGCGCCTCCCCCATAATGTAGGAAGGAGCAGGAGAGGAGGGGGGGGGGGGGTGAGAGACAGTAAATAAGTTCAGATGGTAGGAATGTCATGTATGCTGATCAACGATATCAAGCATTTGTTTTATTGATTGGGGCCGAATCAGAGAGAACTGTTAAAGATATTGAATAGCGAACTGAAAGGGGTTAGCGGGAAAATACAAATAGTTGGAAAATTTTAAAACGATAATTTATTTTCGTTACAGGGAAGCAAGTGGCATTGGCTGTTGTGCTGGGGGAATAGCGCCAGCCTGTGGTGGGTTCTGGATTTGTTATAAATAACTTTATATTTTAAACTAAAGTGATGGAATAGACTACAATTATAACATCAGAAAAAGGACAATATAATTCGTAATAGTTATTATAATTATTATTGATAGGTATTGCAGTTATTATTATCCTGAGTGGCGCAGTGGTCTAAGGCACTGCATCGCAGGGCTAACTTTGTCACTAGAGATCCTGGTTCGGATCCAGGCTCTGTCGCAGCCGGCAGCGACCGGGAGACACATGGGCGGCGCACAATTGGCCCAGCGTCATCCAGGGTAGGGGGGAAAATGGCCGGCAGGGATGGAGCTCAGTTGATAGAGCATGGTGTTTGCAACGCCAGGGTTATGGGTTCGATTCCCACGGGGGGAGGCCAGTAAAAAAAATAAAAATAAAAAAAATAAAAATGTATTCACTAGGTCGCTCTGGATAGGAGCGTCTGCTGGGTGACTAGAATGTAAATGTATTATCATTGATTCAGTAATGATAGGAGGGAAGTAGCGATAGAGCTGTGAGGGTTGAGTTGAGGACAAGGAGAATGATTTGTGGCTCTGGTTGGCGGGAAAAAGGAGAGGCAGAGACAGACTTAGAGAGACAGAGGAAGTTAGAGAGGGAGAGAATAAAAGAAAAAGAGGAAACTGTTTAGGTTTGAAAAACAAGCAGGCTGAGAGACAGAGACAACAGTTTCTGGAGCTTGAAAAGCAGAGACTAACAGAGTAAGAAAAGGAACAGATGAGAGCAGAGTATTTAATGGCCACTAGGGGAAATAGCTGGGAGAGGTAGAACTCCAGAATAGAAGGGGAGAGAGATTTTACTAGGGGGTGGATCAAATAATTGATAATGGATCATTTGAAATGAGATCACATGTAGCAGATTTAGAGTAATCAATTAAATAATCATTGTATACTCGAGGAATTTTGAGGGATTTTATGAAGTTAGGCAGTATTTAGGTCATAAGAGGGAGCTAACAAATTAAGTTGAGCCTAACTATTTTTGATTGTTATTTTTCAATTGGGTTTTTCAAATAAATAAAAAACACACCCAGCATGATGTTTATAAAGGGTTGTTATGTTGAATTTAGGGAATTTTCAACAGTTCATAGGTGGTGTTTACTATGCTGTGGGATGGAACGGTTTATTGGGTGATATTTGAAACTAAATTAATGGAATAAGCTGCAGTAATCAGAGGAATGTACAATCTAAGGCGAGACAACTATTGCCTAGATCATTGATTTAGCAATAGGATCAGGTAGATAAGGACTAGAAAAAAAAAATTAGATGAAGAATGATGAGCTTTTTGGTAAGGATAGACTGCTGTAAAGCTTGGGTACTCATTATGTACTGCATACGGGTAAATTAAGTGATCTTATCTATGGGAAGGCAATGGCAGCCCATGGTAAAATCATTTGGAACTCTGAGGAGGAAGAACAGGTTATGTTGTTGCTCTCTTCCCAAACAGTCTTAGCTTTTCATAAATATATCAGGGATGTTACCCAAATGGTAGAGAGTAAAGAGGGATATGACATTGGTCGTGGTTTAAAGATGATGGTTTTTTTTTTTGGTGGGCTATTAGAGATAACTGGGTTAATCACGAACATAGAGGTTTTTATTCTTTGTTGCTAGGCAGAATACTTAGGTGACCTAAAAATGGACTTGTCATGTCCAACAATCAGTCTTCAGGTCAAGCCCGGGAGAGCCGGGGTAGAACAGAGGTTGAACTAAACATAAGTGTTTTTACAAGATAAGAGATTGTTTGTTGGATTACTAATTGATTCTGAACTGAATGAAAGTCGAATTTAGCCGCCATAAAGACAAAGGAAGTGGGAGGAGCAATAAAGAAGCAAAAAACAATCTCAAAAATGAAAGGCATGGCAATTGGTTGATAAATAACCTAAGGGAATGTTTAGGAAGGTGGAAAAAATTGACACATAAGCAGAACTATGTGTCAAGAGGGGGGAAGAGGCTAATTGTATTAAATAATATACGAAGGAGAGGACAAAATACTTTTAAAAAAAAACATTTTTTTAGATACAGTCTAAAAAGAGAATGCAGTCAGAAATTGTTAGATTAATCTGAACATGTGTGAAGATAGTTTATTAACCACACCCGTATGTCAGAGGTTTTGTGCCCCACAGGTGAACTAAAGGAGAAGGTGACCCACTATCTAACCAGGTGACTGGTGAGCATCCAGTCACTAGAAGGAAAACTGGAAGCAGGCCTGTTGGGAAGGGCCCTATCAGGTTATGTTGGTCACCACCTTGGCCATTAGAATAGCAAAGAGAGGAACCTGGGTCCATGTTACCCACTGCAAGAAGGTAGGACCACATACAAGCACCGCTTAGCACACGCAGAGTTGACGAGCGGAACTGGGCCACAGGGTCCGGGGGTCACCTCTGTCAACGAAGATCTCCTACCCAGACCTATCATCACTGTAGTGTGTTCCTAGGGTGTGAGTATGGGGTGGTACCGAGCAGAAGGACTCAAGACAGGAGAGGGTTGGCGGTTTTTGGGAATATGAGTGACCCTGAGCTGCATCATAGTCTCGACAATAGTCGTGGTAGGTCAAGATCCACCACCACCTCGCACCAATTACGCTATGGCCTTACCATTATTAAGAAATAAAAGGGAAGCGACCCAACATACTGACCGTCAAGGGCGAGTGATCTACAAAATAGGAGTCAGAGAGGGGTGGGGAGTAAGATTCAAAATTAGGATTAGGGATCTTATCAGAGCGGATAAGCAAGCAACATGGGATTATAAGATCCCGTTGTATTTATGTTCAGCTCCCTTGGCAGATTGTTCCTGGGCTCAGGTATTTAGACATACTGGGGGACGGAGATATGAGACGGGGGGGGGGGGGGGGGGGGGGGGGGGCTGGACGTCCAGATGGAGGATAAGAAGGTATAACGACATCCCCACGGAAATGGTAGTAACGATAGTAAAAGTCACTAAAGAGGACATGAAAATAACTTACTGGGCTTGCGCGGACGTATACGGACGGGATACTTGTCTAAGATTACATTTGATGGAGTCAAAAGATATAGAGGGAGCAGGTACTGTCATTAATCCATTAATGGCAATAGACCGAGTAAATCAGTCAAGGGATGACGGAGTCAATTTGACTAACCCGTCCACTATTAAAGATTTTCTCCTCCAAGAATGGAACCATGGGGAAGTGGAGGGGGTCCCTGATGAGAATCTCTGGTTAAAGTGGATGAAATACACCGCTAGGGCCTTGGGGGAGACCAATTGTTATGCATGCTCCATTGGGCGACCAACAATGTTGACCGCCCCAATGCCAAAGGCAATGTTTCCCTGTGTATTAGACCTGGGGTCCAATCAAAAAGAGCCCAATTGCACAGGGATTGGGCTGGCAAAATTGACATACTCGGCCAGCCCACCTAGATTCACTTTAACTCCTGGCGAATACCAGTGTTACAGACATAGAAATGGCACCCTTAACTTGGGTGATTTTGATGGCTGTAAGGAGATAATTAATGTGACTGATTTAGATAAGGAAGGAAGGAAAAAAATAATTAGGAACCTAACCATCCCTCTGACTGATGTGTGGTGGGCATGCACTAACAAAGGGAGCATTCGGCAGACATTACCAGAGGGATGGGTGGGTACTTGTGCACCAGTATTGTTGGTCCAACCTGTAAGAATTGGTCATCAAAGACCAGTGACAGGAAGAATAATTAGGAGAAAAAGAAATAAGTCAGGAAGGAAATAGCCCAATTTGGATAGATGGTATAGGCATCCCCAGGGGTGTTCCAGACGAATACAAAGCTATGAATCAAATATGGGAGAGTTTTACTACAACATTTTTCAGGTGGGTGACAATAAACAAAAATGTGGATTGGATAAATTATATCTATTACAACCAACAACGATTTATTGACCAGACTAGAGATGCAGTAAAGGGGATCTCTGAGCGATTATCCGCCATCCCGCTCATAACTTAGTAGAGGTTGGTTCTAGATCAGGCAGAAAGGGCCGGTGTCTATAGAAAGATAAGCCATTGTTGCACATTTATCCCTAACAACACCACACTGGATGGGACAGTCACCAGAGCTCTTGCAGAATTAACTGCACTAAGTGAAGGATGAACTGAACTCAGAAGTTAGTACATTGTGGATAGGGTGGTTTGATGAAATATTTGGTAAATGGAAAACCCTAGCAGCCACCATCTTAGGAGCGATCAGTGTTTGTATGGGTATTCTTGTATTATGTGGTTGTTGTCTTGTTCCCTGTGTCCGAGGATTGGTGAGTCAGGCGTTGGTGAAATGCAGTATCTAAACAATGATGAGAGATGGACTGACTCCGGACTCTGACCAGGGGAATGTGAAAAACGATCCTCCAGGCTTGGTGGATGACGAGGATTTGGACCCTGAAAGACCGCAATTGGATGAAATGTTTATTGGTTCTGATGTGATCTCTGAGATTAGTCATGCTTGTAAAATACATTTATCCTGAATGTGGGAATATTTAGTCAAAGGGGTGGATTGTTAGATTAATTTGGATTTTAAGAATAATGACTAAAGGATTTTACCCCAAATACAGTATAAATGTTAGAATTATCATGTAGTGTCAACCCACTAACAGAGTGGGCGGTACAAAGGTGGGAGGAGCATAGTGCCTTTGTTTGTCAAGAAGTATAAAAACAGTATGTATGTGTTTTTAGCGCCAGAGCTCTCTCCATGAATAAACATACAAAAAATCCTTCTCCGTGGTTATGGACCTTGAATCATTGATGATTAAAACCAGAGCCTTACAACCTCTGGTAATGATTCAAGCTTAGGTTGAATTAGAGATAGAAATTCACATGACAGTGGCACTGTAAGAATACTGGTTTTAAATAATTATGTTGAAACAATTTGGTTTATTATTTGATTTAACGTTTGATGTTTGACATAGCATAATACTGGTTTTAAATAATTATGTTGAAGCAATTTGGTTTATTATTTGATTTAACGTTTGATGTTTGACATAGCATAATACTGGTTTTAAATAATTAAGTTGAAGCAATTTGGTTGATTATTTAATTTAACGTTTGATGTTTGACCCTGCAAAATACTGGTTAAATAATTAGACTGAAATAATTTGGTTTATCGTTGAAATATAAATATGCACCGACTTTAACTAATTAGTTGGGAATAATTTGATTTAAATAAATAGATAGACGTACTTTAAATAATTAAATAATGGACGAATATTGCAAATTAAAACAAAAAACATGACTACCAGTGGAGAAGCGGAAAGAATATTGAAGGTTCTAAAATCCACACTTGAAACTAATGGAGGAAAGGACGGGAAGGAATGGAGCAGGCGAGGAGAGAAACTCTATAAGGAATGGATAGAGGATGGTTGGATACCATCCCCCGATGGAGTGCCTGTGGGAAGCGAGCCAGGGAAAATACTGGAATCGTTGAAGCGGAAAACCCAGAAAACTGAGGAAGAATGGAATAAAGAAGGAGAACCCAGAAGAGGTAAAATCAAGGAAGCAATGGAAAAAGCAAGGCTGAAGGAAAGAATAGGACTAGCAGTGTTGGGAAAACTTAAGAAAATATGGGAAGAAAAACAGAACAATGGAGGAAAGCTGGACAAGACAGAGGGAATTAGATTTCCTACGGCACCACCCCCACCCAGATTATACCCAGAACTGCCTACGTCACCACCCTCATACGAGGCACCAAAGCTGATGGCTCCAACGCTTGACATTGTGGGGAAAGTCGAATATCATAAGCGACCAGAAGAGGAAGAGGGAGAAAAATGGGTGAGGGTTTGCGATCTGGGCGATCGGAGACAGGAGGTAGGGGCACTGCTAGAAGCAGCAAGAGCTATACGAGACGGGGTTGAGAACATGTCCAGATTACAGGAAGAAGAAAGTCGTATGAGCCTGACGGGTGACGGCGACAGGGGAAGCCTGATGCTTGATGGGGGTTTGACCCAAACAGAACTGAAGAATCAGGAAAGGGAGGACAGAGAGAGAGAAGAAAGAAATAAGGAACTGAAAATATTGGAAGAGGAAGTAAGAAGAGGCGCGGAACAGCTGCAGGAGATGGAGAGAACCATACGAGACTTGAGCGAGGAAAGGAAACAAGGAAGTAGAGCAAACTCCCTTCCTAGAGGGCACTATTGTCACGCTCTGGCTCCGGGACTGTGTATTTTGAGCCAGGGTGTGTTCATTTGGTTGTGTTGTATTTGGTTGTGTTTCATTGTTTGGTCGTGTGACTCCCAATCAGTGGTAACGAGTGTCAGCTGTCGGCTCGTTATCTCTGATTGGGAGCCATATTTAAACTGTCAGTGTTCACCTTAGTGTTGTGGGTTTTTGTTCCTTTACGGTCATTGTAACTGTGGACTTCACGTATCGTTTATTGTTTTTGCACTTTAGTATAATAAAGTCATCATGTTCGCTCAACACGCTGCGTATTGGTCTGCTCCTTTTGAAGACGATCGTGACAACTATATAGATATGGGAGAAGGGCATGGTGAAGCAGTGAGAGAGAGAGAGAGTAGGAGGGGGCCAGTACCCACTGATAGCTTTGCCTAATCTATTGGCGGGGAATGAAAGGGGCCTCAGCAACCTTAGATGTATACAGTAATAATAATAATAATATGCCATTTAGCAGACAGGCCATGAACACAGAGGACGTGGCCAGAGCGGTAGAAGGAATGACCCAACCCAAAACAGGAATAGTAAGGTTTGGGCTGCCGTTAGAGGGCAATGGGTTTCAGGGGATGCCCAGAGGACACATTTGCCATGGGCCGATCACGGAGAGTATGTTGGGAAAATAACTGAATTGTGTAATAGCCTCAGAGAGACATGCAATCCATCATGAGCAGAATAACAGACAGGACAGAGCCAAGAAAGAGCAGAAAGGAGCAGAGTACCTAATGGCCACTCTTGGGGAAATAGCGGGTAAAGGCAGGGAAAAGTGAAGAATACAGCGGGGGAGGTCGATGCTTCAACTGTAACAAGGAGGGACATTTTGCCAGAGAGTGTGAGGCCCCGTGTAAATACTGTAACAAAACAGGTCATAACCATCGTGACTGCAGAGCTAAAGGAAAGGGCAATGTCCGGGAAATGACAGTCTATTTTTTGGTTCCACGTGTAAAAAGTTTGAAGAAGTGATTTGTGTCAATTAAGAATTGGCTAAAAACACCACGAAGCGATTATTTGAGAGGTACCTATACATTTCTAACGATATATACGCATGAACTTGCTCACCCAAACGTAGACGTACGTCATGGGTGAGAAAGTAGAGAATATTTACATTTGCGGTCATTTAGCAGATGCTCTTGTCCAGAGCGACTTGCAGGAGCAATTGGGGTTGGGTGCCTTGCTCGGGGGCACATCGGCAGATTTTTCGCCTGGTCGGCTCGGGGATTGGAACCGGCGACCTCTCGGTTGCTGGCACGGTGCTCTTGGTTACTGGGCTACCTGCCGCCCCATATGAGTTTAAGGTTGTGCCGTTGTTTGATCATGTGATAAGGTTTAATGGGTAATCGGACCATAACTAATGTGGTTATATAAGTAATGTATGTAAATAGTAGAGAGCCAATAGAGGTTTCCATTGAACTATTATGTTTTGTTGGGCATTTCAATGGCATAAGGTGAAATCTGTGTGTATGAGTGAATTCAACGGCTGGTATGGGTGGTAACCGGATACTACTGAGTATTTGGTTTGTTGATGTTGAATGGAAGATTTGTAGCGTGGTTGGGGTTAAATAGAAAGACTCACTTATTCAATAGGGAATGGGTGAAGGGAGAGAGAGTTTTTGTGTTGCTGAATGAGGTGAGAGCTAGTGCGATTTTCATTTGGTGACGTCACTTGCTCTATGAACTGGAAGTAGTTGCTTTGAAAGAATCATTGTAGAGTGACTGGCGATGTATGTAGAGGGTCCCGGGTTCGAACCCAGGTAGGGACAGTGGGTAAAGCTTTCGCATTGGGGCTATGGACCTAGATTATGACGTAGATTGAGAAATGTGAAAAGTTGAATTAGATAGCTTTAGAAGTATTCTAGAAAGGTCTATGAAAATATGTTACAAGTACGAATGACATTATTTCCTAAGAAGGAAGATGATTAGGGCAGGTCCCCGCGCCTCCCCCGTTGTGTAGGAAGGAGCGGGGAGAAGGGGTGAGAGACAGTTCATAGTTTAAATGATAGGAATATAATTAAATGTATGCTTATAGCAAGTATTTGTTTTATTAATTAGGGCCTAATCAGAGAGAACAGTTAAAGAAATTGAATAGCGAACTGAAATGGCGATAGAGCTGTGACAATTGAGTTGAGGACAAAGGATTATTTAAAAAAATATATAGAGACAGTCCAGCGAGTTAGATTGAGCTGTAAGATTTCAAGTAGTCTAAATACTTGACTGGAAGGCAGTGCTTTGATAAATTCTAATTGTTATTACTTTATTCGATAGGTTGCGTAACACCAGTGGTGTATGAAAATAATTGGTGAATTCTAAAACGATAATTTGGTTTCGTTACGTGAACAATGGGATATCGTTTTTACTATTAGGATGATGGATTAAATAAACCGTTTTTCTGCGTTATGAAGTTATTAAACAATAGGTTTATATTTTATAACCTCAATACAACAGGTTGAGAGGATTAAATTAATAGAAAGGGGTTATAGGGTTATATTAGAAGGTGTAGTGAACTTAATGAAACGTGGTATTATATAGTGTCTTCCAGGATTGATGGAAGTCTCCTATAGCATTATGTTAAGGGGATGCCTGGGATAAAATATAATGTCTTACTTACACGGAGTATGTGATTGAATTGGCTAATGAATGAAATATGACATTTACAGGGGGGACAGGAACAATAGAAGGGGAGACAGATTTTCCTAGGGGGTTGATCAAATAATTGATAATGGATCATTTGAGATGAGATCACATGTAGCAGATTTAGGGTAATCAATTAAATAATAATTGTATACTCGAGGAAATTTGAGTGGTTTTATGGATTAGTTATGAGGAATTAGATTGATACAAACAATTATTGATGGGTTAGGACTGGGGATATCTGTATCATGTTTTGTGTGTACTACCATCTTTAGATTACTGATGGTAATTGAAGGTTAACAAAATGTATAACCAGGAGAAAGAGATTAGCTTATCTCATTGGAATGTTGCCCAGGGCTAGGGGGAGCAGTAGTGAAGTTAGGCAGTATTTAGGTCATAAAAGTGAGCTACCAAATTAAGTGGGGCCTGGCTATTTGTGGTTGTTGTTTTTCAAATTGGGTTTTTCAAATAAAAAACAACACACCTAGTATGATGGTTATAAAGGGTTGTTATGTTAAATTTAGGGGGTTTGTGTTAGGTTTGAAAGATTTAAGTATGGACCTGTCATGTCCAACCATCAGTCTTCAGGTCAAGCCCGGGAGAGCCGGGGTAGAACGGAGTTTGAACTAAACATGAGTGTTTTTACAAGATAAGGGATTGATTGATTGGATTACTATTGATTCTGAACTGAATGCAAGTCGAATTTAGCCGCCATAAAAGACAAAGGAAGTGGGAGGAGCAATAAAGAAGCAAGGGACAGTCTAAAAAAATAAATAAGGGATGGCAATTGGATGATAAATTACCAATATTACCTAAGTGATTGTTTAGGTAGGTGGTAATATTGACACATGAGCAGAATCATGTGTCAAAAGGGGGATGATAGTAGATGGTAGGATTGAATAATAAATATATACGAAGGAGAGGTCAAAATACTTTTAAAAAAAGGAATGCAGTCAGAATTAGAAATTGAGAGCTGAACACGTGTGAAGATAGTTTATTAACCACACCCGTATGTCAGAGGTTTTGTGCCCCACAGGTGAACTAAATGAGAAGGTGACCCACTCTATCTAACCAGGTGACTGGTGAGCATCCAGTCCCTAAAGAAGAAAAACTGGAAGCAGGCCTGTTGGGAAGGACCCTATCAGGTTATATTGGTCACTGCCTTTGCTATTAGAATAGCAGAAAGAGCAACCTGGGTCCACGTTACCCACTGCAAAAAGGTAAGAACACATGCAAGCACCACTAAACACATGCGGAGTTAGAGAGAAGAACTGGACCAATAGGGTCTGGGGATCACCTCTGTTAACGAAGATCTCCTACCCCGACCTATCATCACTGTAGTGTGTTCTCAGGGTGTGAGTATGGGGTAGTACCAAGCAGAAAGACTGAGGACAGGAGAGGGTTGGTGGTTTTTGGGAATATGGATAACTTGAGTTGCATCATAGTCTCGGCAATGGTCTTGATATGTCAAGATCCACCACCAATTACGCTATGCCCTTACCATTGTTAAGAAGTAAAAGAGAAGAGAAGCGACCCGACATACTGACCGCCAAGGACGAGTGGCCTACAAAATGGGTGTCAGAGAAGGGCAGACTGTCAGATTCAGAATAAGGGTTAGGGACGTAGCCAACGGGTGGGGTACATGTCAATAAGCAATTTGGGATTATGAAATCCCATTATATTCGTGTTCGGCCCCCACGGCGGAATGTTCCTAGACTCAAGTGTTTAAAAACACTTGGGGATGGGGATATGAGACCGAGGGTGACTGAACATCCAGATGGGGGGTAAAGAGAAACAAAGACCTCACCAATTATCAATTGGAGAGTAGTAATGTGACGGACTTAAGTTCGGAAGCACAGGAGAGAATTCTGAACCTTACAGACCCTGTAACCGATGTGTGGTGGGCGTGTGCCAGTAAAGGCAGTATAAGGCAGAGAATTCCAAAAGGGTGGCTAGATATGTGCGCCCTGGTTCTACTGGTTCAGCTAGTTAGAATTAGTCACCAGGAACCAAGGATTAAACAGATGTAGGAGGAGTTTTAACAAGAAGGAGAATAGCCCTATTTAGATGGATGCGATTGGGATACCAAGGGGGGTATCGGATGGATACCGAGCTATGAAACAATTAGGGGAAGGGTTTACTACCACGTTCTTTAGGTGGGTGACAAACAAAATTGTGGATTGGATTAATTATATCTATTACGGCCAACAACGATTTATTGGCTAGACTAGGGATGCAACAAAAGGGATCTTTGAACAATTATCCACCATCTCACTCTTATGACTTAGTAAAAAGAGGTTGGCTCTAGATCAGGCAGAAAGGAGTGGTGTCTATAGAATGGTAAGCCATTGTTGTACGTTTATCCCTAACAATACCAGTCCTGACGGGAGTATCTCTAAAGCCCTAGTTGGTTTAGATAAACTATCAGCTGAAATGAAGAGCATGGCTGGAATGGAGGGAAACGGACTGTTCTCCTGGTTGGGGGAGTGGTTTGGTAAGTATGCTGCACTGGTGGTTACTGGATTTCTGACCCTAGTAGTTGTGTTTCTAATATTAATGTGCTGTGATGCCTGTGTAATTCCTTGTTTGAGAAAGTCTGTTACAGATGTCGTGCATACGGCTGGTATGATGCCCCTCCTAGGGGCTCAAGAAGGAGATGCAGACACTGAGATGAAGCTGACTGAGGATGACCCTTGGTTTGCTATTGGTGAGGTGGTGGAGTAACACCCTAGTGGGTGTCTAAAGGGGGAATCAAAATTCCCTGTTTGTGTTTTTATGTTTTATAAATCCATTTTAACAATTGTGAATGTTTGTCTTTCCTTAGGTGAAGGTTTGAAGTTCCTGGGTGGCTGGTAGCCAACCTAGTACAAGTTAGGTGTAGATGGAAGGACTGAAGGCCTTTTTATTATCATTATTGCCTATTAATAAAAGTGTGATTATTTTTGTTTGTATTGTATTTTAATGAGTGACACCCTAGTGGGTGTCAAAAGGGGGAATCCTAAATCTCCCTGAAATCACATCTAGTTATAATTTTCTTATAACTAGATGTGATGCCTAGCTTAGAAAGAATACATTAATGATTAAACATAATAGGTTTGTGCTGTACTGATATAGATTGTTTAACATAACAAGCTGTGATTAATGTGAGGAACTGTTAGGGGGTAGGCAGAGACAGACTTGTGACTCACACACACACACACTGCCTCTTTATTAAACTGCTCAAGGACATGTGTACTGCTACAATGAAGAAGAACAAACTATGTCTGAGGTTGCTGACTCGAGACAAGTTGTAAAGATAACAACTAATGACCGGCAACAGTGAAGCGCCAAGGGGCTGGGACCAGCCTGAGCGCCAACGATAGGTTGGGTAAGTTTAAACCACACCCAGCCTCTATTCTGACAGGCCCAGCAGGGAGCGGGAACTATCTCTGTCAGAGTATTTAAAGAAGAACTTATAACAATAGCTCAGTTCTCTGTCTGCCCTGCGTGGTTTTTCAGTGGGCCCGTATATACGAACATCATATTTACCACTCAAGTGTTTGCATTAATTAAAATACTAGTACATCTTAAAAGACGTGTGTTCACCTCTTTTGTTCCTTATACCAGATTCGAATTGACGCAACTTAACATCAGGAACAGTCGGAGGTGGAGGCGGCTGTGGAGCCATTATAGCGGCGCTTGTGGAAGGGTGGGTAGGCTCTGCACACGGAGCTAGCTGGAGCTCGGGAGCACCATCGCTGTTGGACTTGGTGGCAGACTCAGTGGTCTGATGCTGCTGCTAACTTACTGCTCATCGCTCTCCTTCTCATTTGTTTCTGATATCCATCGTGGCAGATTAGCTGGTTCAAGCTAGCTAAATAGGCTAAGGCAAATAACACTAACACTTTTTACCGCTATAGCTAAGAGTGAAGCATATTCCAAGGTAAACTTGACACCACCCTTTTAAATCCAAATCTAATATTACAGGTGTAGGCGAGATGAGAACGCTTTTTTCCCTGCTTTTTTTTGGAAACCCAAAGGATTCATACCTAACTGCCCAGTGGCTTTCCGAGGCACAGGATTTAGTATGATATATTACATTTCGTATGGTGGAACAAGCTCCCTCACGACGCCAGGACAGCGGAGTCACTCACCACCTTCCGGAGACATTTGAAACCCCACCTCTTTAAGGAATACCTGGGATAGGATGAAGTAATCCTTCTACCCCCCCCCCCCCCCCCCCCCAAAAAAAAAAAAAAAAAAAAAAAAAAACATTGTAAAGTGGTTATCCCACTGGCTATAAGGTGAATGCACCAATTTGTAATTCGCTCTGGATAAGAGCGTCTGCTAAATGAAGTAAATGTAAATGTATGGTATGTATTAATTTCAGAATGTCCATCATTTTCATAAAATATGTTACGAATTTGCAAAGTGTACAATATGTTCTTGTCTTATATATAACCTTTTCGGCGACCCGACCAAATTCACATAGAAATGTTGAGTTATAGGTCATTCTCATCGAAAGCAAGCCTAATAAGTGGTAGATCTGTTCGATATGCACTATTTCTATGCTTCCCAATATTAAGTTTAGTTTTTGCATCTTTTAATTTCGGTTTTGTACACCAGCTGAAAATACAATATTTTTGGTTATGGAAAATATATTTCACAGTGGTTTAGATGGTACAATGATTCTGTACACAATGACTGATTGTTTTGTGACATCAACTGAAATTAGTTGAACTATTTGAATTTTAGCAACCAGGAAATGCTGGAATGATTTCGGCTTATTGCACCTTTAAGTTACTTTCTGTCTTATGTACCAAACGTAAAATATTATACTAATTTGGGTGTCCTGGATTTACTTTTACTATGTAACGTCTAGTCTATGAGACCAGGCTGCCTACACACAGCAACACAGTGTAGTTTTTTGAGCGCCAACCTGTCACTCAATCGTTTTAACTTTTTTGTTATTTTTATATAGGGACATAAAACTAAAACTGAGGGGGATAAAGTGATCATTTAAATATCTAACAACATAAATAATTAGATGCATAAGTAACTCAATCAACAAGTTTCAGATTCATACAATCAACATTGAACATTTTACAGAGAACAATAGAGATTATAATTCTCTAAATAAAGGTTTTGAAAATCAGGTCAAAAATCATGTTTTTACTATTTTGTTGATTTGGACTGCAAATACATTTTCTAAAATTGATCTGTAATAGAAGGTTAATCAAAATGATCACTACTGTGCATGGCTCTCCCTTTATTGCAACTTGTTCACTATGTTTCAGTAGTGACACATTTATTGGGGTGGTAAGGAATTCAGGTAAATATTTCAAATATGCAATACAAACAAAGTGTAGTATATTCTGTACACTTATGTCTACCTGACATACAGTACCAGTCAAGTTTGGACACACCTACTCATTCCAGGGTTTTTCTTTATTTTTACTATTTTCTACATTGTAGAATAATAGTGAAGACATCAAAACTATGATATAACTCATATGGAATCATGTAGTAACCAAAAAAGTGTTAAACAAATCAAAATATATTTCAAAGTAGCCACCCTTTGCCTTGATGACAGATTTGCACACTCTTGGCATTCTCTCAACCAGTTTCATGAGGTAGTCACCTGGAATGCATTTCAATTAACAGGTGTGCCTTCTTAAAAGTTAAATTGTGGAATTTCCTTCCTTCTTAATGCGTTTGGCCCAATCAGTTGTGTTGTCACAAGGTAGAGGGTGGTATACAGATTATAGCCCTATTTGGCAAGAACAGCTCAAATAAGCAAAGAGAAACGACAGTCAATCATTACTTTAAGACATGAAGGTCAGTCAATACGGAACATTTCAAGAACTTTGAAAGTTTCTTCAAGTGCAGTCGCAAAACCCATCAAGCGCTATGATGAAACTGGCTCTCATGAGGACCGCCACAGGAAAGGAAGACCCAGAGTTACCTCTGCTGCAGAGGATAAGTTCATTAGAGTTAACTGCACCTCAGATTGCAGCCCAAATAAATGCTTCACAGAGTTCAAGTAACAAACACATCACAACATCAACTGTTCAGAGGAGACTGCGTGAATCAGGCCTTCATGGTCGAATTGCTGCAAAGAAACCACTACTAAAGGACACCAATAAGAAGAAGAGACCTGCTTGGGCCAAGAAAAATGAGCAATGGCCATTAGACTGGTGGAAATCTGTCCTTTGGTCTGATGAGTCCAAACTTCAGATTTTTGGTTCCAACCGGCGTGTCTTTGTGAGACGCAGAGTAGGTGAACGGATTATCTCCTCATGTGTGGTTCCCACCATGAAGCATGGAGGAGGAGGTGTTATGGTGTGGGGGTGCTTTGCTAGTGACACTGTTGGTGATTTATTTAGAATTCAAGGCACACTTAACCAGCATGGCTACCACAGCATTCTGCAGCGATACACCATCCCATCTGGTTTGGGTTTAGTGGGCCTATCATTTGTTTTTCAACAGGACAATGACCCAACACACCTCCAGGCTGTGTAGGGGCTATTTTACCAAGAAGGAGAGTGATGGAGTGCTGCATCAGGTGACCTGGCCTCCACAATCACCCGACCTCAACCCAATTGAGATGGTTTGGGATGTGTTGGACGGCAGAGTGAAGGAAAAGCAGCCAACAAGTGCTCAGCATATGTGGGAATTCCTTCATGACTGTTGGAGAAGCATTCCTCATGAAGCTGGTTTAGAGAATGCCAAGAGTGTGCAAAGCTGTCATCAAGGCAAAGGGTGGCTATTTGAAGAATCTCAAATATAAAATATATTTTGATTTGTTTAACAGTCTTTTGGTTACTACATGATTCCATATGTGTTATTTCATAGTTTTGATGTCTTCACTATTATTCTGAGTAGGTGTGTCCAAACTTTTGACTGGTACTGTATGTTGGAAGACATGTGTGCTGAAAGTTTGGGAGGAATAGTTTTATTTACCCCCGTTTGGCTTGGTGAGTCAGTCACTTAAAGTGTGTCTGTAGGAAAACATGACAAACCATATCTGACAATTATCCAACGTAGCCGACATTTCAAAGCTGCCTGTTTCAGAAAAAAATGCCTGTCATTTTAGTTGTTGATAACTCATTCTTGATGGCTTATTCATCCACATCATCAGAAAATACAACGTTCCAAATCAAATGACAAGCCACTGTCCGAAAATTCCAGTAGAAAGACAATGCCACAAACAGTGCATTTCTACCCAATAAGACACTTGTTATCAAAAGCAGTGATTTTCATTGCATCTGTTGTGATGAGCATCTCTCATTTCGTTGCACATCAGAGTGTACTGATTGACTGACTACTTGGCATTCCCTGTCACTATGAAGCAAAATCAAACACATACAAAGAAACACAATTAAAGAAAACAAATCCAAACAAACTTGGGTGAAATGAATTATCCGCACAAGTCAGCACTCAATGCCCGGTAATCCCCTGAGTGGAACAGAAAGCAGCATCATCTTATCACATGATGAATAGCTGAGGCATCCACGCACATAAGATACTGACGTTAAACAACAAGAGCAATTTAAGTGGGCCATTTTTCTCACAATAAACTGCAGGAGCAAAGCGTAATTCCAAATGGAAAAACTGTCAGACAATCCTTGGCTCACACAAGTGAATTTAATTGTCTTGTCCTCGTGGTGCTCACCATTTACACACTAGATTTGAGGGATCAATCGGACAACGTTGGAAAATTCATCAAAACAGGAAATAGTATAAGTAATAGTTGTCAAGGATGACTCAATTCTTCCATACATCATTGTTTTAAACCATTTTGAAGATTTGAATTAAAATGTTCCTATCATAATATAACAAAAATTCAACAGCAAAACATATTTAAAATTACATTATTGAATTTATAGCATGATTTAAAGAGTTCAATTGTCAAAGTAAACATGTACCTTTTCTGTTGACTGCGAGGTCCCAAAGAAGATGGGTATGAAGGCTAGCCACACGATACAGGTGGTGTACATGGTGAAGCCGATGGGCTTGGCCTCGTTGAAGGTCTCTGGCACCCCCCGGGTCTTGATGGCATACACCGTACAGGTGACCATGAGCAGCATGCTGAAACCAAGCAGGCAGATCAGAGAAAGGTCTGAGATGTCACATTTGAGCACGCCACGGGCCATGTCCGGGTTGGACGTGCGCTGGTCCTCATAGTCGATGATAGCCTGAGACGGGTCCACACCAAACCAGATGCACACCCCCAGGAGCTGAACTGAGATCAGGCTGAAGGTGATGACCAGCTGGGAGGCCGGAGAGATTAACCTGGGGGCGCTCACTGACATCTTCCCCTGCTCAAAGATGCGATAGATACGGTTGGTCTTAGTGAGCAGCGCTGCATAGCTAATACTCATCCCCAGACCCAGGAAGATCCGTCGCAGGGAGCAGATGCCAACGTCAGGGGCAGCGATCATGAGGAAGGTGGTGGCGTAGCACAGGAAGATGCCTGTCAGCAGCACATAGCTGAGTTCGCGCCCTGATGCCTTCACGATGGGCGTGTCGTTGTAGCGGATGAAGGTGCCCACCACAAACATGGTGGCCATGATTCCCAGCACAGCGATGAGGACGGGGATGACGGCCCAGGGGGAACTCCACTCCAGCTTGACGATGGGGATGGCCTCACAGGCCGTGTGGTTCTTGTTGGG
Organism: Coregonus lavaretus; assembly: GCF_964263955.1. NCBI lineage: Eukaryota > Metazoa > Chordata > Actinopteri > Salmoniformes > Salmonidae > Coregonus > Coregonus lavaretus. The sequence goes on along the minus strand of NC_140007.1, from coordinate 28,966,869 downwards.
CCGCAGGTCAAAGCGGCACATCTTACAGCTGTAGGTGTCGGCCTGGTACTGGTAGCCATCACAGCGCTCACAGTGCCAACAGCAGGGGACACCCTTCACTGTTTTCTTCCTCTCCCCAGGACAACAGGGCTGGCTGCAGATAGACTGGGGCACCTGGAGTGTCCCACCAGGCCACCGCATCTCCTTAGTCTGGCGGAAAGAAGGTGAAGGACAGGAGGAGTTATCTATCTGTCTGTGACCATTAAACAGTCATAAAAAGTGTACTTTATTAATGCATGTTTTCCTTGAATAGGCCAAATGAAATTTGGATAAACTTAGAATAACATTTGCATAAAAATGTTTAGAGTCATTAACACTGATCAAATTGTGTGGCCACAACTATCTTGTTTTTCTTGTTGCATAATAAAAATGAATATTACATATGCATGAGAGCACAATTCAATAATTTTTTAGTGGATTAGAATGAAAACCAAAAACACAAGGATGGTGGGATGAAAGACATTTGTTTTTAAGGATGGTAAACAGCATTTAACAAGACCACTACACCATTTTTCAATCACAAAGTAATTGCTTTGAAAGCTGTTCTTATCTTAAAGCATGGAATACAGCATTTTTTGTAAATTATAACTCAGCAGGAAACTACATATCTGTCCCCTTCTCAGTCACATAAGCCTTGCTTTAAAGGCACTTTCCACCTAATTTAAGAAGAACAAGCAAATGCTGTAATACTGGTCCTCCTGTAGCTCAGTTGGTAGAGCATGGTGCTTGCAACGCCAGGGTTGTGGGTTCGATTCCCCACGGGGGGCCAGTATGAAAAATTTATGCACTCACTAACTGTAAGTCGCTCTGGATAAGAGTGTCTGCTAAATGACTAAAATGTATTGGTAATGCTAACATAATGTAATACCACATCGTAGTCTTGTCCTATTGCCATTACTTAGTTTATTACCATATGTTTCAGATGCCTGATGGTTACTTGAAATGGCCTGGGGTAGAATCAGAATCAGCACAGTAAATAATCTCTGAATGGCAACATGGTTGTTTGCGTTTCCTGAATATGTCTTCTTCATACCGTTATCCCTGAGCCTGCATTCCACAACAGCTATGATTTGGTGTGCAACAGTAACCCCACAGCAGGCCCCTGATATCTACTGTCTTTTTATCATATAGATAAGTCCCAGGTCCTGCATGACTTAACTTAGTTGGTAAAGCATGGATTGAGGCTATGGATACAGTAATGAAAAATACATTAATATCATGGTTTAATATGACGTGTTTTTAGTCAGTGCATCTTTTTATCACCAAAAAATATGATGTACTGTATTAACCTTCACAGACACTTCTAACTGCATACAGTATTTACTTAGATTCACATTACTGAAAACCTTGACGGGTGCCATGCAATAAACAAGTGGATAAATAACCATACATCTAAATGAAGCTGGTCTGCCCAGTGGCCGATGATCTTATACTCTGTGGTGTTGTGTTTCATCTGGTACTGGTAAATCTCATAGCGACCAGGGGCATCTCCATTCACATTGAAGATCACTGGAGTGCCAGCAATTCCTGCAGAATAATTAAAAGGGACATTTTTGTTAATAATATCCACCATATGTATTCAATTCAAATCAAATAACGTTTATTTCCTGAGAGGGAACTCATGTGTGGTGCCGGAATGCTACATACAAGACACATAACAACACAGAACACAACACATGTACAGTATAAAGTATTGGAAGCATTCTATGCAATCACAGGCTATCACTGAACAAAAATATAAATGCAACATGCAACAAAACATTATTTAAAAACGGAGTTAAAGTTCATATAAGGAAATCAGTCAATTGAAATAAATAAATTAGGCCCTAATCTATGGATTTCACTGGGAATACAGATATGCATCTGTTGGTCACAGATACCTTAAAAAAAAGGTACGGGTGTGGATCAGAAATCCTTGCGACGTGGGGCCGTGCATTATCATGATGAAACATGAGGTGATGGCGGCGGATGAATGGCACGACAATGGGCCTCAGGATCTCGTCACGGTATCTCTGAGCATTCAAATTGCCATCAATAAAATGCAATTCTGTTCTTTGTCCGTAGCTTATGCCTGCCCATTTCATAACCCCAACGGCACCATGGGGCACTCTGTTCACAACGTTGACATCAGCAAACCGCTCTCCCACACGACGCCATACACGCTGTCTGCCATCTGCCTGGTACAGTTGAAACCGGGATTCATCCGTGAAGAGAACACTTCTCCAGCGAGCCAGTGGCCATCGAAGGTGAGCATTTGCCCACTGAAGTTGATTACGACGCGGAACTGCACATTTTATAGTGGCCTTTTATTGTCCCCAGCACAAGGTGCACCTGTGTAATGATCATGCTGTTTAATATATAAACAGTACCAGTCAAAAGTTTGGACACACCTACTCATTCAAGGTTTTATCTTTATTTTTACTGTTTTCTACATTGTAGAATAATAGTGAAGACATCAAAACTATCGTCAAAACTATGAAATAACACAAATGGAATCATGTAGTAACCCAAAAAGTGCTAAACAAATCAAAATATATTATATATTTTAGATTCTTCAAATAGCCAACTTTGCCTTTATGACAGCTTTGCACACTCTTGCCATTCTTTCAACCAGCTTCACCTAGAATGCTTTTCAAACAGCCGTGAAGGAGTTCCCACATATGCTGAGCACTTGTTGGCTGCTTTTCCTTCACTCTGCCGTCCAACTCATCCCAAACCATCTCAATTGAGTTGAGGTCAGGGGATTGTGGAGGCCAGGTCATCTGATGCAGCACTCCATCACTCTCATTCTTGGTAAAATAGCCCTTACACAGCCTGGAGGTGTGTTGGGTCATTGTCCTGTTGAAAACAAATGATAGTCCCACTAAGCCCAAACCAGATGGGATGGCATATCGCTGCAGAATGCTGTGGTAGCCATGCTGGTTAAGTGAATTCTAAATAAAACAGAGACAGTGTCACCAGCAAAGCACCCCCACACCATAACACCTCATCCTACATGCTTTACGGTGGGAACTACACATGCGGAGATCATCCGTTCACCCACACCGCGTCTCACAAAGACACGGCGGTTGGAACAAAAAATCTCCAATTTGGACTCCAGACCAAAGGACAGATTCCCACCGGTCTAATGTCCATTGCTCGTGTTTCTTGGCCCAAGCAGGTCTCTTCTTCTTATTGGTGTCCTTCAGTAGTGGTTTCTTTGCAGCAATTCAACCATGAAGGCCTGATTCACACAGTCCCCTCTGAACAGTTGATGTTGAGATGTGTCTGTGACTTGAACTCTGTGAAGCATTTATTTGGGCTGCAATTTCTGAGGCTGGTAACACTAATGAACTTATCTCTGCATCAGAGGTAACTCTGGGTCTTCCATTCTTGTGGCGGTCCTCATGAGAGCCAGTTTCATCATAGCACTTCATGGTTTTTGAGACTGCACAAGTTCTTGAACTGTTCATGTCTTAAAGTAATGATGGACTTTCGTTTCTCTTTGCTTATTTGAGCTGTTCTTGCCATAAATTGGACTTAGTCCTTTACCAAATATTGCTATCTTCTGTATACCCCCCCCCCCCACCCCCCCTACCTTGTCACAACACAACTGATTGGCTCAAATGCACAATTTAACTTTTAAGAAGGCACACCTGTTAATTTAAATGCATTCCAGGTGACTACCTCATGAAGCTCGTTGAGAGAATACCAATAGTGTGCAAAGCTGTCATTGTTGAGCTGAATCTCAGGAGTGAGTCAAAGAACTATACTTCCCAAAGTGCACCAGCAGCAGCAAACCGGCTGCTTGTCACCTGATCAATCATTTTCACTGATTTGGAGCACCTGTGAAGGCATGGAGGGGCTCAGTCATTCAGAAGAACAAACTTCAGAGAGAAGACTCCAAGTTCACTCACAGGTTCAGTCCAAAGACGCCAATGGAAAAAGGCTTAAATGGTTAATTCATTTAAGTTATTTAGAATGTTTATTATTTAAATGTTTAAACTAATTTAAGTTTATTAAAATGTTTAATTAAAATGGTAACTTTTTGTTCTGTCTTTAAAGGTTTACAACCTAATTTACTGGCTATTTTACTGGACAGACAATCAACTGAAAGCAAACTAAAAATAAAAAAGATTGAGTCGGAAATTTGAGTTGTCCCTTTGGATGGTGAACAAGAGGAGGACTTGACAGTTGTAAACCACGCGGAGCGGCCTGGCCCTGAGGATAAACGGCTTCAGACCCAGAAATAAGCTGTTGACGCAGAGGAAGTCAAGATGGCGGAAGATGTCCTGGGGAAGTCGGTCCAGCAGCTCAAAAAGGAGAGGACCACTGCAAAAAGCAGCTTCACCAGACAAGCCAACTTCATTTCAAGAGGAGCAAGCAGCATGCTTCAAGTGGAGTTAAAGGAGGAATTCGCTAAGCTTTCAGATTGTTTCAGAAAGATGCTCGATGCCAACGATGACTACAGGATTGGACTGGAGGTTGACATGACTGAGGATAAGGAACCAGGTCTTAATGAACAGCAAGAGGCTGACATTGATAGATCTGTAAATTAAGGTGAAACAAAGTTGGCGGAAATAAGAGACATTGTTCAAACAAGCCTGTGGTCGAGGTATGGAAGGAGTGAACTTCTTGTGGCAATCCTGGAAGCAGAAAAAGCCAATGATAAAGCGGCTGATGTACCTGTGGAAAGTGCCAATTCAGAGGGCTATGAAGTGCACCTCGCTCTCTTGGACAAGAGAATAAAAGAGGCCATCTCTGCAATGTCAACATGGGAGCGATGGATCCCTGTAGAATTAAAGGACGAATTAGATGGAAGAGTCAAGGACGTAAGAGCATTCTACTACAGGCTTGAGTTAAGGAGACCTGAATTTGCCACTGCACGGATGATCAATGAGCAAGGCACAGGAGTGAAACTACTACTCCAACCGGCAACATCCACACCAATAGTGAGAATCAAGCCAATCTCTCTACCTATCTTCAAGCGAAGCAAGAGAGAATATCACAGATGGAGGTAAGACTGGGACAGGCTGCAAAAGCAGGGAGAGCCATCTGGATCAACTGAAGTTAAGAAAATTCAACTCCTGGAGAGTGTGGATGACAAAATCTCAAAAGACCTCAGACTTTCAACCTACACCACTGCCGATGACATGTTCAGAGTCCTGGAGAACAGGTATGGCAACAAGGTGGTGCCCCAGACCACAATTTTTTCCTCTGCCCAAAAGGAGAAGTCAAAAGAGGGGAAGAGAGAAAGAGTGGAAAAGACGGCAAAGGTGAAAGCAAGCTAACGGAGGAACAAGAGGAGATCTTGTCTGAACTTTCCCAGGAAATGGCAGATCGATGCAGAAAGGCTTTCACCAACACCAACAAAACCGCAGTGACACTCGATGCTTCAGGCCAGTCTGAGCTACTGCAGAAAAATGGGCTCTCTGAACTTCCTGTCATCATGATGTTGATGCAAGTCACGGCAAACGCAGGGCAGAAGATTGGGACTTTAATTGACCTTGCTTCAGACACAAACTACATTACCCATAAGGCTGCTGAAAGACTGAGGTTAAGACATGAGAAGATAACTTTAGTTGTGCATGGGGTTGGTGGTATGACCATGGAGGTGAACACACAAAGGTATCTCCTCAAAGTCAGAGTCAAGACACCTAAAGGGACAGAGAGAGCTAATGAAATGGTCTGCTACGGCTTGGATGAAATCGCCAGAGTGCATCAAGTAATTGAACCTGAGAAGTTGAAGAATTCTTCCCAGAAGTCAAACTTACAGAATTGGAAAGGCCAGAAGAGGTTGAACTTCTCATTAGCCACCGAGAGGGAAGACTCGCTCCCCAGAGGGTAAAAATCATGGGAGACCTCGTCTTGTGGGAGGGTCCATTGGGGAAAACAGCGGGTGGAGCACATCCCAACTTATTTGAAGAAGTGGAGGTTGCAGCATATGAGTCCAAAACACACTTTGCTCGCTCCATGAGGACAGCAGCTGTCAAATATCAAGAAATCACAAGTCCAACAATTGACACAGCCCAGCTACAGCAGGAGGATGTGACTCAGACCAAATTTACAGCTGCCAGTGACCGTGAGTTCCTTGAGTGGTGGCACTGGGACAGCATCGGAGCTGCATGTGAGCCAAGATGTGGAGGATGCCGATGTGGAAACTGTCCACCAGGAGGAAAAGAAATGACCCTGGCAGAGGAGAGGGAACTGGAGATCATTAAAGGAGGCCTCACCTACAAGAAGGGGGATGCTCACACACCGGCTCCACATTGGGATGCAAAGTATCCTTGGATGGTAGATCCAGCCTCTCTCCCGAACAACAAAAGTGCAGTCCAGGCTTGTTTCTTAAGGATGGAAAAGCAACTAAGCAGAGAGCCAGACTGGAAAGTCGTATATGCTACCCAGATCCATGAAATGGTCAAGCGAGGCGCAGCCATAAAACTCACCAACAAAATCATGGACGAGTGGAACGGACCAGTGTGGTACGTAAGCCACCTGGTGGCACCAAACCCTCATTCGGTGACAACACCGGTTCGTATTGTATGGAATAGTAGCCAGACATACAAAGGCGTGGGTATGAATGATCTTCTTCTGAAGGGACCAGACGTTCTCAACCCTATAAGAGCTGTCTTGCTGAGGTTCAGAGAAGGGACGTATGTATCTCTAGGAGACATCAAAAAGATGTACAACTCTGTATGGCTGGAGGAGCGTGAGATGCATCATCACATCTTCCTCTGGAGGGACAGCCCAGATGAAGAGATAAGTGAATATGCAAATAACCAGAGTCAACATTGGGGACAGACCTGCTGGTTGCATTGCTCAGTTGGCTATGAGGGAAACAGCACGCCTGCCCAACTTTCTTCACTTGGAGGATGAGCGCAGAGTCATTGAAGAGGACAGTTATGTGGATGACCTCTTAACCTCCCAAAATGACCTGAATAAACTTGACAAAATCACAGCAAATGTCGAAGAGATCTTGAAAGCTGGTTCTTCCTCAAACCATGAGTCCGGTCAGGGCAAAGTGGGAGGCAAGGAATGGAGATGGAGGTTCTAACAAAGACACAAAGTAAAACCTTAATTCTTCCAAATCAAATGAGGGACGAAGACAACAAAGCCTTGGGTATCGGCTACCAAATGGATGAAGACAAGCTCTACATGTTAACGTCAGTTAACTTTTCCAAAAGGAAAAAAAGATGAGAGTTGGAAAAAATCTTCTCAAGGAGGAGGTGAGAACTGAGACACCTAACCCACTGACTAGGAGGGCTCTCTTAAGCCAAGTGGCTGGACTGTCTGACCCAATTGGCTTAGTTACACCTGCCAAACAGAAGGGAGCAATTCTTGTTCGAAAAGCATTCCAAGAGGGAGGGGTGGGAAACTAACCCAAGAAACATGGGACCAACCTCTCTCAGAAAGCCTCAGAGAAGAAGCCATCCAGCTTTTTGAAGAATATGTGCAGCTTGGAGAGGTGAAATTCCACAGGAGCCTCACACCAGCTGGCTGGGAAGGGAAACCTTGGGGCATCACATTCTCTGATGGAAGTGACAAAACCTATGGAACTGTGATGTACTTAAGATGGGAGACAAGTCGAGGCACTAAAGTTTGATTCATTGAATCAAAAGCCAAGCTGACACTCCTGGATCAGAAGGGAGAAGCTGTAAAAGCTGAGATCTGTGGTGCTGTCTTCGCAGCCAGGATCAGGAAGTATGTGGAAAAGCATGCTTGAATGAAGAATGAGAGATGGTTCCATCGGCTTGACAGTCAAACGGTCTTGGGAGCCATTCAAAGAGTCAGTTATGGGTACAAAACCTTCTTTGCAAATAGAGTGGGTGAAATCCAGAAGGCTGGACAAGTGCAAGACTGGTGGTGGATCCGTGGGGATCTAAACATAGCTGACATCATAACAAGAGGGGGTGCTCCTGAAGATTTGAAGGAGAATTCTACATGGCAAAATGGACCAGAGTTCCTAAAGTGGCCAGTGAAGCAATGGCCTATGAAATCAGCTGGAGAGGTTGCAGCTCATGCCAGGGAGAGTGTAAACAAGCTCCAGAGGAAGGCATTCTCAGGTGCATTAACAAGAGCTCAAGCAATAAGTAGTCAGCAGAAAGAAGACCTACAAGGCACTCAGGAAAGTCCAAAGAGTGAAACTCAAGAGGGAATACCTGTGGTAAACCCAACTCTTCTTAGAAGGAAGCCCACTGGCTGGGTTAAAGATCACCGTTTGCTCTTGTGGGCCCTTTTTTGCTGTTTGACTTTGTGATGTGAACAGGATAGCTGGGAAAAGTCTTCACAAGCACATCTCTTACGATGCCTTTGCTGTCAGCATTGACACCGACCACTCTATCCAGCTTGTACTGTCCTCTTAGGGCGTTTTGGTCAGCCAACCAGACCACATCTCCAACAGCAACATTTCGCTCTTTGGTGTGCCATTCATTCCTTATGAACAGATCTTGTGGAAGTAAGAAGATTCAGTAGCCTGTCCAAACTGGTGAGAGTCGTTGCCTGGGTTTGTCTAGCAGCCAAGCAGTGGCTGAAGAGGAAGGACCGGGCCCCTAAACAGGCAAAGAGGGAGGTAAGATCACCCAAGCAAGCTGTGCTGACTGTCAAAGAACATGAAGATGCATTCAAATACATTTTCCTCGCAGCTCAAGAAGGTACAGATTTTTCAGACACAACTCTAAGCAGACTGACAGTGTACAAAGATGTGAACTCTGGGCTGCTAGTTTGTGGAGGCAGAATTCAGACATTCAACGAAGATAAGACAGCAGTGCCAGTTTTACCCTTTGAAGCATGGGTGTCTACACTGCTGGCACAAGAATCCCACAAAGCAAACCACGAGGGAGTGGCGGGAACCCTTCTCCGGATGAGGAAGAAAGCCTGGGTAATAGTAGGCCGTAGACTTGCCAAGAAAATGGTTGACAGCTGTGTGGTCTGCAGGAAAAACAAGGCAAAACAGTGTCAACAAATCATGGCTGACCTGCCTCTAGAGCGAACAGGCCCAGCTGCACCTTTTGAAGTCACCACCATGGACCTGTTCGGCCCTTATGAAGTGAAAGATGAGGTCAAGAAGAGAACTAGACTCAAAGTATGGGGAATAGTCTTCTGCTGCATGGCTTCCCGAGCCATACACACTGAAGTGGTGAGTGGCATGTCATCTGAAGGATTCCTGCTAGCCTATCTAAGGTTCACTTCACTGAGAGGACACCCCAGGAAACTCTGGTCAGACCCTGGCACTAACTTTGTGGGAGCCAAACCCGCACTTCAAAAATTCCTTAACCAACTAAACAAGTCTGAACTTGAAGACACAGCTGCCAAGCATGGTACAGAATGGTCATGGAAGATCCACCCTGCAGACTCTCCCCATAGGAATGGTGCCGCAGAGGCAGCTGTCAAAGTAGTGAAGCGGGCATTGAGCAACCTTGGTGGAGATGGTGTTTTCACGTGGGGAGAATTCCAAACTTTTCTCTTCATGGCAGCCAACCTTGCTAATGAGAGACCCATCGATGCAAGAACTCAAAGCAGAGAAGACTGTGTAGAGTACATCACCCCGAATTCTCTGCTTTTAGAACGTACCAATCCAAAGGGAGACCCTGGAGATTTCCAGTTTGATGGCTACCCTTACAAAAGACTTAAACATATTCAAGCAGAGTTAAGCCATTTCTGGAAGAAGTGGAGCCAATTGGCTGGACCTAATCTGTTCATAAGGAACAAATGGCACACCAAAGAGCGAAATGTTGCTGTTGGAGATGTGGTCTGGTTGGCTGACCAAAACGCCCTAAGAGGACATTACAAGCTGGATAGAGTGGTCGGTGTCAATGCTGACAGCAAAGGCATCGTAAGAGATGTGCTTGTGAAGACTTTTCCCAGCTATCCTGTTCACATCACAAAGTCAAACAGCAAAAAAGGGCCCACAAGAGCAAACGGTAAAAGAACGAAGAGGCTTCAAACCAAAATCCCAGCCACAATTCTTCATAGAGATGTCAGACGCCTTGTCATTCTACTTCCCATTGAAGAACAAACAGAGGTGTGAAGGGCTTGTGTGACCTCTCTGGATTTGAAAAAAACAGGAGCTCAAGTGGGAGGTGTTGAGCTGAATCTCAGGAGTGAGTCAAAGAACTACACTTCCCAGAGTGCAGCAGCAAACCGGCTGCTTGTCACCTGATCAATCATTTTCACTGATTTGGAGTACCTGTGAAGGCATGGAGGGGCTCAGTCATTCAGAAGAACAAACTTCAGAGAGAAGACTCACAGGTTCAGTCCAAAGATGCCAATGGTAAAAGGCTTAAATGGTTAATTCATTTAAGTTATTTAGAATGTTTATTTAAATGTTTAAACTAATTTAAGTTCATTAAAATGTTTAATTAAAATGGTAACTTTTTGTTCTGTATTTAAAGGTTTACAACCTAATTTACTGGCTATTTTACTGGACAGACCAATCAACTGAAAGCAAACTAAAAATAAAAAAGATTGAGTCGGAAATTTGAGTTGTCCCTGTGTCCTTTGGATGGTGAACAAGAGGAGGACTTGACAGTCATCAAGGCAAAGGGTGGCTATTTGAAGAATCTCAAATATAAATTATATTTTAGATTCTTTTTTTGGTTACTACATGATTCCATGTGTCATTCTATGTTTTGATGTCTTCACTATTATTCCACAATGTAAAAAATAGTAAAAATAAAGATAAACCCTTGAATGAGTAGGTGTGTCCAAACCTTTGACTGGTAGTGTATATATATATATATATATATATATATATATATATATATATATATATATATATATATATCAGTACCTTCGGTAAGTATTCAGACTCTTTGACTTTTCCACATTTTGTTACATTACAGCCTTATTCTAAAATTGATTAAATAAATAAAAATCCTCAACAATCTACACACAATACCCCAAAATGACAAAGTGAAAACAGGTTTTTATAAAGGTTTGCAAATGTATTAAAAATAAAACTGAAAAACAGTATTTACATAAGTATTCAGACCCTTTGCTATGAGACTAAAAATTGAGCTCAGGTGCATTATGTTTCCATTGATCATCCTTGAGATGTTTCTACAACATGATTGGAGTCCACCTGTGGTAAATTCAATTGATTGGACATGATTTTGAATGGCACACACCTGTCTATATAAAGTCCCACAGTTGACAGTGCATGTCAGAGCAAAAACCAAGCCAAGAGGTCGAAGGAATTGTCCATAGAGCTCAGAGACAGGATTGTGTCGAGGCACAGATCTGGGGAAGGGTACCAAAACATTTCTGCAGCTTTGAAGGTCCCCAAGAAAACAGTGGCCTCCACCATTCTTAAATGGAAGAACTTTGGAATAACCAAGACTCTTCCTAGAGCTGTCCGCCCAGCCAAACTGAGCAATCGATGGAGAAGGTCCTTGGTCAAGGAGGTATTAAACACAAATGGAACCCGATGGTCAGTCTGACAGAGCTCTAGAGATCCTCTGTGGAGATGGGAGAACCTTCCAGAAGGACAACCATCTCTGCAGCACTCCCCCAATCAGGCCTTTATGGTAGAGTGACGAGACGGCAAACACTCCTCAATAAAAGGCACATGACAGCCTGCTTGGAGTTTGCCAAAAGGCACCTAAAGACTCTCAGACCATGAGAAACAAGATTCTTCTGTCTGATGAAACCAAGGTTGAACTCTTTGGCCTGAATGCCAATTGTCACTTATAGTGGAAACCTGGCACCATCCCCATGGTGAAGCATGGTGGTGGTAGCATCATGCTGTAAGGATGTTTTTCAGCGGCAGGGACTGGGTGACTAGTCAGGATCGAGGCAAAGATAAACGGAGCAAAGTACAGAGAGATCCTTGATGAAAACCTGCTCCAGAGCACTAAGGACCTCAGACTGGGGTGAAGGTACACCTTCCAACAGAACAATGACCCTAAGCAGACAGCCAAGACAACGCAGGAGTGGCATCGGGACAAGTCTTTGAATGTCCTTGAGTGGCCCAGCCAGATCCCGGACTTGAACCCGATCGAACATCTCTGGAGAGACCTGAAAATAGCTGTGCAGCAACGCTCCCCATCCAAACTGACAGAGCTTGAGATGATCTGTAGAGAAGAATGGGAGAAACTCCCCAAATACAGGTGTGCCAAGCATGTAGCGTCATACCCAAGAAGACTCGAGGCTGTAATTGCTGCCAAAGGTGCTTCAACAAAGTACTGAGTAAAGGGTCTGAATACTTATGTAAATGTGGTATTTCATTTCTGTATTTTTAATAAATTAGCAGACATTTCAAAAATCCTGTTTTTGCTTTGTCATTATGGGGTATTGTGTGTAGATTGATGAGGGGGAAAAAACGATTTAATCAATTTTAGAATAAGGCTGTAACCTAACAAAATGTGGAAAAAGTCAAGGGGTCTGAATACTTTCCGAAGGCACTGTATGTACACTACATTACCAAAAGGTAATGTAGTGCTCGTCAAACATCTCATTCCAAAATCATGGTCATTAATATAGTGTTGGTCCCCCCCTTTTCTGCTACATCTGCCACCACTCTTCTGGGAAGGCTTTCCACTAAATGTTTCAACATTGCTGCAGGGACTTGCTTCCATTCAGCCACAAGTGCATTAATGAGGTAGGGCACTGATGTTGGGTGATTAGGTCTTGCTCGCGTTCAGCGTTCAAATTCATCCCAAAGGTGTTCGATTGGGTTGAGATCAGGGCTCTGTGCAGGCCAGTCAAGGTCTTCCACACCGATCTCGAGAAACCATTTCTGTATGGACCTTGCTTTATGATGGCGCTCCTGAGTGGCGCAGCGGTCTAAGGCACTGCATCTCAGTGGAACTTGTTAGTGAGTGTTACAACCGAGGACAAACAATTTTAGTGTGCTACGCTTTCTGTGAGATTGTGTGGCCTACCACTTCGCGGCTGTGCCGTTGTTGCTCCTAGACGTTTCCACTTCACAATAACAGCACTTACAGTTAACCGGGGCAGCTCTAGTAGGGAAGAAATCTGACGAACTGTCTGTGCCATGTTGAAAGTCACTGAGCTCTTCAGTAAGGCCATTCTACTGCCAATGTTTGAATATGGAGATTTCATGGCTGTGTGCTCGGTTTTATACATCTGTCAGCAACGGTGTGAATGAAATAGCCGAATCCACTATTTTGAAGGGGTGTCCACATACTTTTGTATACACTGAGGAACACCTCCCTAATATTGAGTTGCACTCCACCCCCCCCCCCCTCAGAACAGCCTCAATTCATCTGGGCATGGACTCTAGAAGGTGTCGAAAGCGTTCCACAGGGATGCTGGCCCATGTTGACTCCAATGATTCCCACAGTTGTATCAAGTTGGCTGGATGTCCTTTGGGTGGTTGGACCATTCTTGAAACACACAGGAAACTGTTGAGCATGAAAAACCCAGCTGCGTTGCAGTTCTTGACACAAACCGGTGCACCTGGCACCTAGTACAATACCCCATTCAAAGGCACTTACATTTATTGTCTTGCCCATTCACCCTCTGAATGGCACACACACACAATCCATGTCTCAATTGTCTCAAGGCTTAAAAATTATTATTTAACCTGTCTCCTCTCCTTCATCTACACTGATTGAAGTTGATTTAACAAGTGACATCAATAAGGGATCATAGCTTTCACCTGGATACCCCTGGTCAGTCTATGTCATGGAAAGAGCAGGTGTACTTAACGCTTTGTATACTCAGTCTACAGTAAGTTGATCATACAGACAATTTGGAATTTCCAATACAATATTTCTCACAGAAACAAGAATTGATGCAGTCAATCCCTCCTCTACTTTGAGCAAAGAGAGACCGACATGCATACTGTTGACATTAGTCCTCTGTGTACACTGAAGGGCAAGACGTGTCGCTCTGTTCTTGGTCTTTCTTTGCAGCACTTGACCATATCACCGGGCAATAGTCAAGATTAGATAAAACTAGAGCCTACAGGACTTGTTTGGTCGACTGGTGTTAAAAATGCTGAGCATCTCTTTATCACAGACACACAGACAGTGTTCTATTGGATAGATAGCGCTCAACCCATGTTATGGTAGAGGATGTAAAGCCATACCATATGTTTTTCCAATAACAGATTATGGTCAATAATATCAAAGGCTGCACTGAAGCCTACACTAAAGTAAGCATTTCACTGTTAGTCTACATCTGTTGTTTACGAAGCATGTGACAAATAAATTAGATTTGATTTACATACATTATGGGGTATTGTGTGTAATTCGATGATGGTCTTTTTATTGTTATTTTTATTACCTGAGACATTGTAATGAAGTAGTCTGTTTATTCATTAAAGCAGTTTTTTTCATTTTTTTTCATCATATACTGTGTATTAAGAACACTGCTGTACATAAGGGCTTACTGTGGTGTAGCTGCTGGGGCATGAGTCTTCTACCATACTGTTATTAATGACTGGAGTAAAATGGAGGCTGACAGCCATGTCTGTGCCCATTCTCATGTCATTTCACACTCTTTTGTTCTGCTTGTTGCTCTGTTAGACGTTGCCCCCAAAGTCCCCTCTCTGAGCGCTGGCTAATGACAGCATGGAGCCTGATTACCACAGTAAGGCCCCTCCCTCCCCCTGCCTCCCCAATCCCTCCCTCTCCCTGCTTCTCCCTGCCTCTCCCTGCCTCCCCTGCCTCTCCCTCCCTCTCCCTGCTTCTCCCTGCCTCTCCCTGCTTCTCCCTGCCTCTCCCTGCCTCCCACTGCCTCTCCCTGCCTCTCCCTCCCTCTGCCTTCCTCTGCCTCCCTCCCCTGCCTCCCTCTCCAGCCTCTGCCTCCCTCCCCCTGCCTCTCCTTCCCTCTCCCTCCCTCTGCCTCCCTCCCCTGCCTCCCTCCCCCAGCCTCTGCCTCCCTCCCCCTGCCTCTCCTTCACTCTTCCTGCCTCCCCTGCCTCTCCCTGCCTCTCCCTGCCTCTCCCTCCATTCCCTCCCTCCCCCTTCCTCTCCCTGCCTCTCCTTGCCTCTCCCTCTCTGTGTGTGCCTGCTTGGTCCTGGATCTGAGCCATCCCACAAACCCCTCTCAAACTCCTCACTGTGTCAAATGAGGGGTCTGGGGATCCTGTGATTTTCTGTTGGGAGCCGAGAGTAGAGAACCACAGCCGCCCCATATTATTGTGGCTGTGGCTAAATGGAGAAGGCCATAGAGAGTAACTCTCTCTCTTTCTCTTTCCTTCTCTCTCTCCTCCCCTCCATTGCACATTCCCCCAAGCTCTTTGAAATATGGTTGCAGCTCACTTTGGTGGCACTTGACATCACACATGCCAAGACTTCAAAGCAATACACATAGGTGTGCTTGCAAGTCAGGTCTCAGATCTCAGCTGTGAAGGTTAGTGGGTGAGAAAGCTAAGATATTGAAAGGAGATTCGAAATACAAGGCGTTTCATGTGGTAAAAGGGTCACTGTGTCTATATCTAGTGAGAATACGTTCCAAGGGGACAATGTCCACAAGTGAAAGGATGTCAGCACTGAAGAGCAGATCAAAAGCCAATATTCTCAGCTTGCAAACTTAAGTTATCTGTGGTGAGACATGAGAATGTCTTGCAGCCTCCACTGTATACATTTCTCATGAAAAGAAAACTAGTCCAATTGTATTCATATACGAGTCACTTTTCATATAATTTTGATGAAGTACTGTGTGAGTAATTTAAAAGATATGAGCTTGAATTAGAAAGGTTTATCCAGTGCCAGATAAAAAACGGTAACCTTTAGAAGTCATTCATTAAAGAATCTGATGGAAAATAGACTGGCATTAGCACACTTTACCTCTTCAAGAGGCTCCCATGGGCATTTGATAGATCAAAGAAGTCTTTTAGAGTGTCAACTCTCTATATCATTTTGTATTTTGAAAAGATTTAGTGGCATTCTAGGCCTGTGGACTGGGCTTCTTGCCTGCAGCTATTGTAGGAAGGAAGAGTCCATCTCCATTATCTCAGAGGTTATTTCTCTACTGTAGTTTTGTCACTGTCAAAGCCTGCACTTATCGAACGTGTAAAGAAAACTGGCATCATATAGTTGAATTCTGAAGCAATAGTCTATAGGGTCTGAAGAGTGGTAAAATAGTCCATGATGAAATAGTCCAGTATGAAATCACAGTCAACTGAAATACATTCTCAAGAACCAATGATCTTGACCCAACTATTGACTGACTATTTAAAAGTTATTTGGAGTATAAAAAGTACTACGTATTATTCTAAGCACTTGAGTTGTCTACATTATGTAAAGATGACATAGACTGTACTGATATCATAAAGGTTAGATGTAAAAATAGTAGTATTTCATGATGATGGTTTCGTGTCTTGGCAACTTTTTTGTATATTCTAAATACCGGTACTGTATGTGGTATCAATATTCAAGATTTTTCAAGGGGTTCTTCTTCCGTAAGTCTGAACATTTATTTTATTTTTTATATATTTTTTGCTTAAGGTAAGGGCTGTACTGCATGCACAGTGGTTTACCCTAAATGTCTCAAGTGAGCTGCATGCAAACCACAAATCCATAATCATATCTGAGAGAGAAAAAAAACAGAATAAATCACTAGTTAAAGTATATGTAGCATAATCATATCTCCATGACACATCATCTCCTCTATGCCACTATTACTGCTTCAGCATACTGCAACCAAGCTAACAGTGAAAGATACACAATTACCACAATCTTCTACATTTCCCTGTAAATGCAAAAGTAGGCTTTGAAAACACAGGGATTCGGTGGTGACACATTATAATTTACAACCACTCAAAATGGAGGCCCAGCTTTTCCTGGTTATTAGTCATCCAATTGAGCAGAGCTAAGGCCAATGCTGTGGCTGATTGTCCTGTCAGAATCTCCCTGTCATCTCTATGTGACACAAAACTCAAAAAGGGTGCTGCATTGTGTTCCGAGCTGTATTTTACACTCCCCTTGCTGTTTGTTGTGGCATGTAATTTGTTAGTTGCCTGGCAGGGAGGATGGCATTTGGCGTTTATGCTTCCCCACTCTGTAATTAAACATTCATACGCAGGCAGTTGTTATGTAATTAAACATTCATACGCAGGCAGTTGCAACAATTAACTGGCTTTACAAATCAGCAAGTTTATATGTGCTAGGCCGCTCTTGACTTGAAGGTTTGCTTAAGGCCGCTCAATGAGGAAAAGTATCCATTGTTTGAAGAACGCAGAAGTAGACAAACAATATTGCATTTTGTAAGCTGAAGCAAAAGTCTCAGCAAATATCTTGGCCATGATGAAATCACAAAAATCTAACAGTTCAATGCTTTTAATGAAAGCGAAGCCGATGGGTTCTAGTGTAATGGATATGGGTATTTAGAACTTTTTATCTCTAACCGTGTTTTCTTTGAACCAAGGGACTTCACAAAGTAAGTTATGCTATCACAAAAATATGATACAGTTTAGCCAGTGCAGCAGAAACGTTTATGAAACGACACAGAAAATACGGTGGTTGGCCGAACATCAATAAGAATCAACTCCGTCAACAATATCTGGAGTGGCCAGGTGTCTCCTTTCCTCTAGTCAGCATAGGTGCTTCTAGTTCCCAGAATACACTGGGATCATGTCAACATTTCCTGTTCTCTTCCTTAAAACCTTTTAAATTCTACTTTCTAATGTAGAGTAAGACTTGACAGCAATACATCCTTCCGGTAATATGTTTTTGGCATTGATTTTTAGGCCATCTTAGGTTTAAACGCAATACTTTTAGTTTTATTACTGAGAAGTCTTCCAGTAATGCAAGTAAAGGGTATTTTCCATTAGGGAGTGCTACTGCTAGGTTGGAGACGGAGTGAACTGGACATGAAGGTGAGAGCAGTGGGTTGGCTAGATGTCAAAAGGGAGCTTAAGGCCTGAATTTTGGTTCAGGTTGTGAACTTGTGCATCTTGTGCTGAGTTTAGAAAATTGGGCCAATTGTTTCAGCAGCTTGCTTGATCATACTGTATAACATTGGTAAAGTTACTTACAGAGCTCTTAGTGCTAACTCAATCAGCCCTATCCAGATTAACATGAGGATACCAAATTAGGTGCATCAAGCTATCACTCAAAATGACCACAAGCAATTTGTTTCATATTTTATTAGAACAAACACCCAAATGAGGGGTGACCTTGATACATATAATCACCACGTTGAGGAATATGCAAACAATGTTAGAATTATAATTTGCATCTTGTCTCCATTTTGGGCAGAACTTGTGGTTGGTTGTCTAAAGAAGGAGAAAACATGATAACAGGACAAAGCTTATTCCTTGTAAGAGAAGGCTGCTCTTTTTCTTGTATTTTGCAGATAGACAATATATTCCCCTTGAATAAAGGAAATGAGGTAGATAAAGTTAAGTCATTGAGACAAATGAGGAATTATATTGGTTTATTCTGTCCAATTCGCTAATTGGTGCAAAGTATGTCATGCTGTTAGGAACCTTCTACCTGTGAGGGGTGTTGCTTTCAGGAAATGAGTCTACATTTAGAGCAATAAAACACAACAGCTCCCCTGTCGAGCATAATAGAGAGAAACCCTGAAGCACAGAACTGCTAGAGCAGCACGCGTGCAGTGTGGCCATGCCTGGTGATGAGCCATTTAGGTCAGGAAGTGAAGCAATCATCTCAGTTACAAAGCTGAACAGGTAGCTGAAGAGGTAGACGTTGTTCTATGGAGGTGGTGATTGGTTGGTATGCCTACTCAATATACACCCTGCCTGATAGAGTCACCTTTTGTGCATAACATAAGAAGCAGCACGCCTCTATGGAAGGTTAATAAGAGCCCTGTGATAAGGCAGCTCTCTATTTTGCTGTTCAGCTATTCTATTCTATTCTCACCCTGCTGCTCTCCCTTCCATTCTACATCTGGATTGTGCCTTCCTCTAGGATCACACAATACCTCCATCCAAATAGGGCACCTATTACCATATAATTAGCTCTAATGGAGGGTCTGAGCAGTCCATGGATGTCAGGATGCACATGTTGCATTATGTCTGATTGCCTGAACTCTGCGTCACTCTGACCTTCTGCTCACTTGATGTATAATTAGCAGCACCTTATTAGAACAGATGAAAGTGACATCAGACAGAGACCATACTCTAAAATATCCTAGCAGGCCAATGAGTCACACTCACACCATTTTTTATTAGGCGATCTGAGTTTGTCTTTCCTTGAAATTTCAACACCCATGTGGACTGGAGATGAGGTTGTCACTTTGAGGTTTATAAAATGACTATGACAGTGTGGGCGACTTTTCTGTCAGCAAAACAGCATTGAGTTCCACGAATATAGCGTTGATTATCTTGTAACTTTTGTTTTACGTTGATCTTCAATTGATCTACAAGCTATCAATAACCAAGCTTTATACAGTTCAGCTGATTTGAATCAAATGCCCACTGTCTTGTTTAATATTTCACCACAACTGTAGTGTATTTTTCCTAAAGCTTGTTCCATTACAACAACACAATGTTTTTCTCTTCTTTTGACTGTAGTGTACAACAGTGCAGTGAACTACCACCACTTCAAATGCTTCTCTGGCAAAAGAGATTCCATACAAATGCAGATGAGTTTCTCTGGACTGAGTAACAGTAAGCTAGTAATATCGGTTTGCTCCCCTGCACAGCAATAGCAGCTTGCTTTTGCTTTCATGTTCTCTTTACGGATTTGTTGGGAGAGGCATTTTTCATGCTGCTCTCTGGAACACTCTGGAATCTTTCAGTTGGCTGTAGAACCACAGTGTTTCTTGCATTACTGTTTGTTTTCAAAATAATTACACTAGTAAGCCACATCATTCAAGCTAAATGTGGTGGAAGGAACAAAGCTGGGGTTTAAGAGTCTGTTTCAATTGACAAATGTATGGTAAGGCATTGTCTTACAGAGCGAGAAATACTGAAGGAAATGCTGATGCCTTTGCCAATGTGTATATTTGTATAGTGTTTGTGTATTATTTGTGTGTATCTGCTATCTTGCATATATTCACAGGTGTTTGTTGTTTGTGCATTACACAGACAAACCTGTAAAGTTGACTTTGCGAATGAACTTGAGCAACATGGTTCCATTGATGGTTTCCATTTTGGAGCAGAGGCCCACTTTGCCTGGACAGAGCTCCTTGTGCATGTTGTGTAGGGCATGAGCCATGGCGTAGACTGCGTCGACCACAAACTGGACCTTCCCCTCCTGCTCATAGGACGAGTCCTTCCCGATCCGTTCGTGGTCTAAAGGGACACAAAGATAGGAGTTACTGTTAAATTCAGTTATTATACAGTAGCATAACACTAACACTCATGTAATAACATTTAGTCCAAAGAGAATAAAAGCACTTCTGTATTACAGTGGATCTTAACAGTTTTCATAAGCAATTCAATTATTGTAACTCCTACCCTACTTTTCAGCAAATAGTTGGCTTTGTTTTTAGTTCCCCTTTGTTTTTACAGCTACTCAACTTTGACTGTCCACTCTGACTGATTTGACATGGTATGCTCAATAAGACTGCAGTTTTTTTTAAAGTACTGCATAGCAGAACAACCAACCAACCTCAGAGAACGCAACGACTGAACAACAGTGATTGCAAGAAAAGGGAAATCAAGCAAATGATAGCCTTTTAGAGTGTTCTGATTGCTTTATTGTTAATCTACCCTTCCTACCCATACTTAATTTATTTGTAGCTTGGCAGAAATGAAAGTTGCCAATTACATGCTATTTGTTCCAGACATCAATTAGAGGATCCCTTTTCTATGAATGCAAATGATTTTAAAAAATGGCTTTTATATATTTTATTATGGCCTGTTATTTCTGATTGATGAGGAAAGCCTCTTAGCACACATTTACATCTCAACACATATCATTGCATCCCAAAACTTTACTGCACTTCGGAATATGTCTGGTATAGACCTTCAACTGAAATTAGAGTTCTCTTGAGACAAAAAATCTACATATCTGGAAAGGCTTCTTTGATATAGAAAGAACACAGAACTGAATGACAGGTCTTGTTTATCTGCCATGTTCTACTATTCATCAGGAGATGTGTTAATCAAGGCGAGATTGTGTGGTGGAAGAGGACTGGAAGACAAAGCAAGACAGGCCTAATCATTCTTCAGTATCAATGTAATTAATTATGACAGGTGTATATTAATCATAACAGAGGTTGTTTCAATGCTTTGGAAAGGTGTTAATCACTAAGCAATGTTTCAATTAACATCCTGGTCCCGCAATTAGCCGCTGCCCTGTCAGTGCGCCTGCATGGAGAGAGTGACAGTGGGGCAGTCCACTGGCCTTTAATTGGCTGGTCTCAGTTGTTATTATTACAGCACAAGTAAGAAGGAAAAACCACAACCACCAACCAAGGTCCCCACCTTTGGAATTGGGCCTGACTACTCTATATAACAACTAAGTGAGTTGTGATTCCATACACAGCATGACTATAGTTTATATTATCAGTATGCCAGACCAGAGGTTTCAGCCATTGAGAAGAGTCTGATGAGAATGAAACACAGGTTAGGGTTGCTCCGCTGTCTGAATTATGAATGATTTTAACACTGGCTGTGGCATTCTAACTAAATCAACTACAATTTTGAATTTAGTTAAATTAAATCAAAAACGGATTCAATTTAACTAAATTAAATCAGTAGCTGGGGATTGAATTATGTAATCTATGAGGGTTTCCCAAACTTGGTCCTGGGGGCCCCCCCGGGTGCACGTTTCGGTTTTTGCTCTAGCACTACACAGCTGATTCAAATAACCAACTCATCATCAAGCTTTGATTATTTGAATCAGCTGTGTAGTACTAGGGCAAAAACCAAAACGTGCACCAAGGAGGGGACCCCAGGACAGAGTTTGGGAAACCCTGATCTATAAGATATGCTGAACAAAGTTTAACAAGACTGAAATCATTCTCAGAGGGATGCAATGAGTTCAGTCATACATCTAATATGAACACTGTCACAGCACACATTTTAATAATAGTCAGTGAAGATAATTAAAAGTCGCATCCTTGTCCCATGAAATCATTAGCTGAAAACCAGAGTTTGGAGGAGCTAGCGAGGGGACCAAGATAGGGGCAACATGTGAAAGCACTGACAGCTGATCCTTAAAGTAACAGGTACCATCTGCCACTCTTTTATCCTGTGTGACAATTCCGCACCATGCTATTCAAGTAAAATCAACAGGGTCGACGTCCTCCGATTCAGTTCAAACACTCCTAGTCAATGAAAGGATTTTGTTAGATTGCTTACTAATGTTCTCAATGCTTGATGCTTAGTGCTCATGGAATTAAATAAGTAGACTGGATAATATCTGATTGAAATGGGAGATGGGGGGAGTAAACCTATACAGTACTATTTTTCAAAAAACTTCTACTCAACTTTATGCCTATACCTCGATTGTATGTAAAAGTACATATATTGTACATTCATACTATATAATTGTCAGACTTAAACTTAATAAAACAGGTACATAAATGCTAGGTTTATGTATGTTGTGTGTTTCTGTTACCTAATCCCCTCTTGCCAGTGATAAACGGGGGAGGCAACAGTCCACATAATCAGTCTAGTTCTTTAATGTCCATTTGGAAAGTAGTCTCAGTGCCTCTGTGTTGGTAGCCAGACATTCATTGTCACTGATGAATGGGACTCTGTCACATATTACTCTTGCATTCGCTAAGTAAGGACTCTACTGTCCAGTGTTGATGGCTGTGATACAAATCAACAGGCAGTGCCATCTAGGGGATGGCTTCTGAGGTCACTTCTTTCCCTCTCCCTTCAGACCCATGCTCCAGATTCAGCTCTAGCTCTCTCTCTCATCTCACTTTGTCTCTTAATGCCTAATCCACTTGTTCCCTGAATGTAAACAAGACATAGAATGTATAAGATAAGAAAAAGAAAAACAGGATGGAGTAATTGTTAAAGTTGCTCAGCTTTTTGTTTTCTGCATGCCTCATGAAAGGTACACATGGCCATTTCTTATCTAAACAGAAGCACTTCATGTTAACAAATGCTGGCTTTGAACAGATAAATATATTTTAGTTTTCTCTTGCTGCTGCTATCTGCAGTCTGAATCAGTATTTTCCCAAACTGGGATAAGCAATTGAACATCCCTGACAAGCCTTTGAATGTTTAAGAAGCTTGAATAAATAATGGCCCGTTATGGTCCTGTAAATGTGTGCCACAGGCATACCAATCATAAAGGCCTGCTCTTACTCAAGTGCGTGCGCGCACACACACTCTCACACACACACACAACTCAGCTGTTATCAATATTTTGGCATTAATGGGACAAATAACTTATGGAATGCCAGGATGAGGAGGCTCTGATCACTGAACAGGGATCTGCTGCTCATTTATGATTTTTATCAGGATCTCCATTAGCCGACACCAATGGTGACAGCTAGTCTTCCTGGGATCCGACACATAACTAAAACGACAATACAGACAAAAAGACTACAGTTTACATACATTTAAAACAATAACATAAACATTACAGACATATACTGTATACAGTGGGGGAAAAAAGTATTTAGTCAGCCACCAATTGTGCAAGTTCTCCCACTTAAAAAGATGAGAGAGGCCTGTAATTTTCATCATAGGTACACGTCAACTATGACAGACAAATTGAGAAAAAAATGTCCAGAAAATCACATTGTAGGATTTTTTATGAATTTATTTGCAAATTATGGTGGAAAATAAGTATTTGGTCACCTACAAACAAGCAAGATTTCTGGCTCTCACAGACCTGTAACTTCTTCTTTAAGAGGCTCCTCTGTCCTCCACTTGTTACCTGTATTAATGGCACCTGTTTGAACTTGTTATCAGTATAAAAGACACCTGTCCACAACCTCAAACAGTCACACTCCAAACTCCACTATGGCCAAGACCAAAGAGCTGTCAAAGGACACCAGAAACAAAATTGTAGACCTGCACCAGGCTGGGAAGACTGAATCTGCAATAGGTAAGCAGCTTGGTTTGAAGAAATCAACTGTGGGAGCAATTATTAGGAAATGGAAGACATACAAGACCACTGATAATCTCCCTCGATCTGGGGCTCCACGCAAGATCTCACCCCGTGGGGTCAAAATGATCACAAGAACGGTGAGCAAAAATCCCAGAACCACACGGGGGGACCTAGTGAATGACCTGCAGAGAGCTGGGACCAAAGTAACAAAGCCTACCATCAGTAACACACTACGCCGCCAGGGACTCAAATCCTGCAGTGCCAGACGTGTCCCGCTGCTTAAGCCAGTACATGTCCAGGCCCGTCTGAAGTTTGCTAGAGTGCATTTGGATGATCCAGAAGAGGATTGGGAGAATGTCATATGGTCAGATGAAACCAAAATAGAACTTTTTGGTAAAAACTAAACTCGTCGTGTTTTGAGGACAAAGAATGCTGAGTTGCATCCAAAGAACACCATACCTACTGTGAAGCATGGGGGAGGAAACATCATGCTTTGGGGCTGTTTTTCTGCAAAGGGACCAGGACGACTGATCCGTGTAAAGGAAAGAATGAATGGGGCCATGTATCGTGAGATTTTGAGTGAAAACCTCCTTCCATCAGCAAGGGCATTGAAGATGAAACGTGGCTGGGTCTTTCAGCATGACAATGATCCCAAACACACCGCCCGGGCAACGAAGGAGTGGCTTCGTAAGAAACATTTCAAGGTCCTGGAGTGGCCTAGCCAGTCTCCAGATCTCAACCCCATAGAAAATCTTTGGAGGGAGTTGAAAGTCCGTGTTGCCCAGCGACAGCCCCAAAACATCACTGCTCTAGAGGAGATCTTTATGGAGGAATGGGCCAAAATACCAGCAACAGTGTGTGAAAACCTTGTGAAGACTTACAGAAAACGTTTGACCTGTGTCATTGCCAACAATGGGTATATAACAAAGTATTGAGAAACTTTTGTTATTGACCAAATACTTATTTTCCACCATAATTTGCAAATAAATTCATTACAAATCCTACAATGTGATTTTCTGGAAAAAATAATCTCAATTTGTCTGTCATAGTTGACGTGTACCTATGATGAAAATTACAGGCCTCTC
This sequence comes from Coregonus lavaretus, assembly GCF_964263955.1. NCBI lineage: Eukaryota > Metazoa > Chordata > Actinopteri > Salmoniformes > Salmonidae > Coregonus > Coregonus lavaretus. The sequence continues at coordinate 28,941,863 of NC_140007.1, read as the reverse complement.
TCATCTTTTTAAGTGGAAGAACTTGCACAATTGGTGGCTGACTAAATACTTTTTTCCCCCACTGCATATACACACTATATATACAAAGCTATGTGGACACCCCTTCAAATTAGTGGATTTGTCTATACCAGCTGGCAGGTGTATAAAATTGAGCACACAGCCATGCAATCTCCATAGACAAACATTGGCAGTAGAATGGCCTTACTGAAGAGCTCAGTGACTATCAACGTAGCGCCATTATAGGATGCCTCCTTTCCAACAAGTCAGTTTGTCAACTTTCTACCCTGCTAGAGCTGCCCCGGTCAACTGTAAGTGCTGTTATTGTGAAGTGGAAATGTCTAGGAGCGACAACGGCTCAGCCGCGAAGTGGTAGGCCACACAAGCTCACAGAACGGGACCGCAGAGTGCTGAAGCGCGTAGCATGTAAAAATCGCCTGTCCTCGGTTGCAACACTCACTACCGAGTTCCAAACTTCCTCTGGAAGCAAATTCAGCACAAGAACTGTTCGTTGGAAGCTTCATGAAATGGGTTTCCATGTCCGAGCAGCCGCACACAAGCCTAAGGTCACCATGCACAATGCCAAGTGTCAGTTGGAGTGGTTTAAAGCTCGCTGCCTTTGGACTCTGGAGCAGTGGAAACGTGTTCTCTGGAGTGATGAATCATGCGTCACCATCTGGCAGTCCGACGGATTAATCTGGATTTGGCGGATGCCAGGAGAAAGCTACCTGCCCGAATGCATAGTGCCAACTGTTTGGTGGAGAAGGAATAATGTTCTGGGGCTGTTTTTCATGCTTTGGGGTAGGCCCCTTAGTTCCAGTGAAGGGAAAACTTAACGCTACAGCATTCAATGACATTCTAGACAATTTTGTGCTTCCTACTTTGTGGCAACAGTTTGGGGAAGGCCCTTTCCTGTTTCAGCATGACAATTCCCCCGTGCACAAAGCGAGGTCCATAGAGAAATGATTTATCGAGATCGGTGTGGATGAACTTGATTGGCCTGAACAGAGCCCTGACCTCAACCTCATCGAACACCTTTGGGATGAATTGGAACGCTGACTGCGAGCCAGGCCTAATCGGCCAACATCAGTGCGCAACCTCACTAATGCTCTAGTGGTTGAATGGAAGCAAGTCCCCACAGCAATGTTCCAACTCTAGTTGAAAGCCTTCCCAGAAAAGTGGAGGCTGTTATAGCAGCAAAAGGGGGACCAACTCCATATTAATGCCCATGATTTTGGAATGAGATGTTGGATGAGCAGGTGTCCACATACTTTTGGTCACACAACTAAAGAATAATAATGTGCGGGTGTGTGTCGAGTGTGTTTTAGAGTCTGTGTGTGTGTTTCCATCAGTTACACATGTCAGTACATACACACACAAATTAGGTCACATGGGGGAGAGGTGTTGTGCCGTGAGGTGTTGCTTTATTAGTTTTTTTAAACCAGGTTTGCTGTTCACTTGCTGTATGAGATGGAAGGGAGTTCCATGCAATCATGGCTCTATATAATACTGTACATTTTCTTGAATTTGTTCTGGACCTTGGGACTGTGAAGAGACCCCTGGTGACATGTCTGGTGGAGTAAGTATTACACCTTCCAAACCAAGACGTTTTTCTGCCAACTTTAGCATCCCGCCAACTTTTGCTGACCTTTCTTTATATACTGAACAAAAATATAAACACAACATGTAAAGTGTTGGTCCCAGAAATGTTCCATATGCACAAAAAGCTGTTTGTGAGTATTTCTAATTGGCCAAAATAATCCATCCACCTGACAGATGTGGCATATCAAGAAGCTGATTCAACAGCATGATCATTACACAGGTGCAACTTGTGCTGGGGACAATAAAAGGCCACTCTATAACGTGCTATTTTGTCACACAACACAATGCCACAGATGTCTCAAGTTTTGAGGGAGCGTTGAATTGGCATGCTGACTGTAGGAATGTCCACCAGAGCTGTTGCCAGAGAATTGAATGTTAATTTCGCTACCATAAGCTGCCTCCAACGTCATTTTAGAGAATATGGCAGAACGTCCAACCGGTCTCACAATCACAGACCACGTGTATGGCATTGTGTGGGCGAGCAGTTTGCTGATGTCTACCTTGCGAACAGAGTGCCCCATGGTGGAAGTGGGGTTATGGTATGGGCAGGCATAAGCTACGGACAACGAACACAATTGCATTTTATCGATGGCAATTTTAATGCACAGAGATAACTTGACAAGATCCTGAGGCCCATTGTCGTGCAATTCATCCACCACCATCACCTCATGTTTCAGTATGATAATGCACGGCCCCATGTCACAAGGATCTGTACACAATTCCTGGAAGCTATAAATGTCTCAGTTCTTCCATGACCTGCATACTCACCAGACATGTCACCCATTGAGCATGTTTGGAATGCTCTGGATCAACATCTGAGATCCCCAGAGATTGGAAAGCTGCTGCGGTCATCCCCCTCTTCAAAGGGAGTGACACTCTAGAGCCAAACTGTTACAGACCTATATCCATCCTGCCCTGCCTTTCGAAAGTTTTTGAAAACCAAGTTAACAAACAGATCACCGACCATTTCGAATCCCACCGTACCTTCTCCGCTATGCAATCCGGTTTCCGAGTTGGTCATGGGTGCACCTCAACCACGCTCAAGGTCCTAAACGATATTATAACCGCGATCGATAATAGACAGTACTGTGCAGCCGTCTTCATCGACCTGGCCAAGGCTTTCGACTCTGTCAACCACCGCATTCTTATTGGCAGACTAAATAGCCTTGGTTTCTCAAATGATTGCCTCGCCTGGTTGGTTCACCAACTATGTGTCAAATCGGAGGGCCTGTTGTCTGGACCTATGGCAGTCTCTATGGGGGTGCCACAGGGTTCAATTCTTGGGCCGACTCTTTTCTCTGTGTATATCAATGATGTCGCTCTTGCTGCTGGTGATTCTCAGATCCACCTCTACGCAGACGACACCACATTAAGCATCTCCAATCCAAAGTTAAATCCAGAATCGGCATCCTGTTTCGCAACAAAGCCTCCTTCACTCATGCTGCCAAACATGCCCTCGTAAAACAAATTGCAAATTGGATGTAGTCTATCACAGTGCCATCCGTTTTGTCACCAAAGCCCCATATACTGCCCACCATTGTGACCTGTACGCTCTTGTTGGCTGGTCCTCACTACATATTTGTCGCCAAACCCACTGGCTCCAGGTCATCTATAAACCTTATCTTAGCTCATTGGTCACCATAGCAACACCCACCCCTAGTATGCGCTGCAGCAGGTATATCTCACTGGTCATCCCCAAAGCCAACACCTCCTTTGGCCGCCATTCCTTCCAGTTCTCTGCTGCCAATGACTGGAACGAACTGCAAAAATCTCTGAAGCTGGAGACTCTTATCTCCCTCACTAACTTTAAGCATCAGTTGTCAGAGTACCTTACCGATCACTGCACCTGTACACAGCCCATCTGAAATTAGCCCACCCAACTACCTCATCCCCATATTGTTATTTATTTTGCTCATTTGCACCCCAGTATCTCTATTTGCACATCATCTCTTGCACATCTATCATTCCAGTGTTAATACTAAATTGTAATTATTTTGTACAATGGCCTATTTATTGCCTTACCTCCATAACTTGCTACATTTGCACACACTGTATATATATTTTCTGTAGTATTTTTGACTTTATGTTTTGTTTACCCCATATGTAACTCTGTGTTGATGTTTTTTATCGCACTGCTTTGCTTTATCTTGGCCAGGTCGCAGTTGTAAATGAGAACTTGTTCTCAACTGGCTTACCTGGTTAAAGAAACGTCAAATAAAAAAATTAAAAATTAAAAATGTAAGATTTTAATTTTCACTGAATCTCCGTTTAGATATTGGTTAGGCTACCATTAGGCTGTAGAAAAGTTGAGTGATGCTCATGATCATCTTGTCTAGTTGGCTCATTTATTAGCACTGATCAGAACACTTTGCAAGCATGTCATGTAGCTTAACAAGTGGATTATGTTGCTCTTCACTCACAGTCACATAGTAGCCTAGGCCTACTTCCGACCAAAAGCCTGTGACTCGTCTTAATCAATCAATGTGATTTTGTTTAACTGAATCTCCGTCTGTATATTTTGTTAATTCGCTGGCTGGGCAAATAAGTGGAGGTGGTATAGCTAATCTATTTGTTTGCTCATCTATCACTGATCAGAAACATTTAGCCTAAATCAAGTGTAGGCCTATTATTTTGCTCGTCCACATAAAGGCAACTCCAAAAGCCCACGGAGGTTGTGAAATATGAACACGAGACAAACATGCTTTTGAAAATATACCGTAGATTGCTATTATTTTCTATCGGTATCATGATGAAGATACTCTCAATGTAAGACCCTATACGCCTGCTCCGTAACAAAGCGGAGTGAGGGTAGGAAAAAGAAGAAACATGGATCAAAAAAAGCATGGGCTTGCCTTGGGCTCTTGTTATGATGTCTTTTCATAGTGTTGTAGGAACAAGGTTAAATCTATTAGATAGGTGACTCTTGGTGCCGCAGAGTCTGGATGTCAAGGATTCCAGTATGTCGAGGGAGGTTACTGGGCTTTATCTTAGAATGATTGATAGATATAATATACTGACTTGGGGTACAAGGTAATAACATCAAAGTGGGGAGTGCCAACTGATGGTTACCAGATGTTGGTGAAGAAACGTGTAACATTAAGTATATAAACTGAGAGGTTTTCTTTGTTCAGGAGTTCGGATGACAAGAGGCAAAGCATTTGCCTTTTGTTAGACGAACCCGGTACCGTATCTATTAAATATTTTGTATTAACTCCCCATATAATTGCTTAAGTATATTCCTGCATCCTGAATTACTTGACACCAGAGAAACTCATCATAACAGCTCTGTTTTAAAATATCACTTTTTTTTATATGACAGCGGTTCCACACTTTGCCGTGACGCAAGTTGTGTTGGAAAAATATTATTTGTATTTTATTCTGTTATATTCTTAGCCTACTATAAATTATATGTGTGTTGACTGTGATCAGGGTAGCGTAAGTGTGTCTTGCCTGTTTATGCAAAAAATAACTATTGATTTCATGTGCATGGCGTAGCGATATAGCATATAGGCTGCACAGACCAGTAACATAATTAAACTCAAAATATGCTATTCTATTCTTTTGAAAATATATGTTATTACATTTACATTTTTACAGACGCTCTTATCCAGAGCGACTTACAGTTAGTGAATACATATATATTTTTATACTGGCCCCCCGTGGGAATCGAACCCACAACCCTGGCATTGCAAACGCCATGCTCTATCAACTGAGCTACATCCCTGCCGGCCATTCCCTCCCCTACCCTGGACGACACTGGGCCAATTGTGCACCGCCCATGAGTCTCCCGGTCGCGGCCGGCTGCGACAGAGCCTGGATTCGAACCAGGATCTCTAGTGGCACAGTTAGCACTGCGATGCAGTGCCTTAGACCACTGCGCCACTCTGTTATACATCAACATAACGTAAAGTCTGTCTGTAAAGGGTATATGTCTGTCAGAGCTATATGTAAGTTCTTTGCAGCGCTTGACCATATCACCGGGCAATAGTCAAGATTAGATCAATCTAGAGGCTGCAGGAATTGTTTGGTCAACTTTGGTGTGAAAAATGCAGAGCATCTCTTTATCACAGACACACAGACAGTGTTCTATTGGATAGATAGCGCTCAACCCATGTTATGGTAGAGGATGTAAAGCCATACCATATGTTTTTCCAATAACAGATTATGGTCAATAATATCAAAGGCTGCACTGAAGCCTACACTAAAGTAAGCATTTCACTGTTAGTCTACATCTGTTGTTTACGAAGCATGTGACAAATAAAATAGATTAGATTTTAATTTACAAAGCTAACATATGGAATTGATTTAATATAGTCAAAACATGCATCATTTAGCCATTTGATTTTGAATTGTAGGACCCCAGTAGGTATATACATTTTTTTAAATAATAATAATATTTGATGAAACGTTGAATTTGGCCTTTACTGCTATAGCCCATAGAAAAACATTGAATAACACATTCATAAATGGCAAAACAGAAAGTCTAAAAAGAAATACAGTGGCTTGCGAAAGTATGCACCCCCCTTGGCATTTTTCATATTTTGTTGCCTTACAACCTGGAATTAAAATGGATTTTTTGGGGGCTTGTATCATTTGATTTACACAACATACCTACCACTTTGAAGATGCAAAATAGTTTTTATTGTGAAACAAACAAGAAATAAGACAAAAAAACTGAAAACTTGAGCGTGCATAACTATTCACCCCCCCAAAGTCAATACTTTGTAGAGCCACCTTTTGCAGCAATTACAGCTGCAAGTCTCTTGAGGTATGTCTCTATAAGCTTGGCACATCTAGCCACTGGGATTTTTGCCCATTCTTCAAAGCAAACCTGCTCCAGTTCCTTCAAGTTGGATGGGTTCCGCTGGTGTACAGCAATCTTTAAGTCATACCACAGATTCTCAATTGGATTGAGGTCTGGGCTTTGACTAGGCCATTCCAAGACATTTAAATGTTTCCCCTTAAACCACTCGAGTGTTGCTTTAGCAGTATGCTTAGGGTCATTGTCCTGCTGGAAGGTAAACCTCCGTCCCAGTCTCAAATCTCTGGAAGACTGAAACAGGTTTCCCTCAAGAATTTCCCTGTATTTAGCGCCATCCATCATTCCTTCAATTCTGACCAGTTTCCCTGTCCCTGCCTATGAAAAACATCCCCACAGCATGATGCTGCCACCACCATCCTTCACTGTGGGGATGGTGTTCTCGGGGTGATGAAAGTGTTGGGTTTGCGCCAGACATAGCGTTTTCCTTGATGGCCAAAAAGCTCAATTTTAGTCTCATCTGACCAGAGTACCTTCTTCCATATGTTTGGGGAGTCTGCCATATGCCTTTTGGCAAACAACAAACGTGTTTGCATATTTTTTTCTTTAAGCAACTGCTTTTTTTCTGGCCACTCTTCCATAAAGCACAGCTCTGTGGAGTGTACGGCTTAAAGTGGTTCTATGGACAGATACTCCAATCTCCGCTGTGGAGCTTTGCAGCTCCTTCAGGGTTATCTTTGGTCTCTTTGTTGCCTCTCTGATTAATGCCCTCCTTGCCTGGTCCGTGAGTTTTGGTGGGCGGCCCTCTCTTGGCAGGTTTGTTGTGGTGCCATTTTCTTTCCATTTTTTAATAATGGATTTAATGGTGCTCCGTGGGATGTTCAAAGTTTTGGATATTTTTTTATAACCCAACCCTGATCTGTACTTCTCCACAACTTTGTCCCTGACCTGTTTGGAGAGCTCCTTGGTCACAGGTGGACTTTATTTAACTAATTATGTGACTTATGAAGGTAATTGGTTGCACCAGATCTTATTTAGGGGCTTCATAACAAAGGGGGTGAATACATATGCACGCACCACTTTTCCGTTATTTATTTTTTAGATTTTTCCTTTGTACTATTTTCTACATTGTAGAGTCGTAGTGAAGACATAATTTTTTTTAAATAACACATATGGAATCATGTAGTAACCAAAAGTGTTAAACAAATGAAAATAATTTTATATTTGAGATTCTTCAAATAGCCACCCTTTGCCTTGATGACAGCTTTGCACACTCTTGGCATTCTCTCAACCAGCTTCATGAGGTAGTCACCTGGAATGCATTTCAATTAACAGGTGTGCCTTGTTAAAAGTTAATTTGTGGAATTTCTTTCCTTCTTAATGCATTTGAGCCAATCAGTTGTGTTGTGACAAGGTAAGGGTGGTATACAGAAGATAGCCCTATTTGGTAAAAGACCAAGTCCATATCATGGCAAGAACAGCTCAAATAAGCAAAGAGAAACGACAGTCCGTCATTATTTTAAGACATGAAGGTCAGTCAATCCGGAAAATAATGTCCATATTTGTAGGTCCTGTTTAAGCTGGTTTTCCAGTGTTCCAAAGTTATCCTGATGTAGTTTCTTCAGATCTTGGGGGATAGTAATCCCTAAATATTTCAATTTATTTTGATCCCATTTAAGTTTAAACTTAGTTTTGATGTCATGGGATATTGGTTGACTTATCGTCATTGCTTCTGATTTCTCTGTATTTAGTCTGTACCCAGATACGGCACTGTATTGTTTTATTTCATCCATAGTGGTGGGAACTGACTGAGGAATGTTTATTAAGTAGAGAATCAGGTTATCTGCATACATTGCTAATTTGTGTTCTTCCTGATTGATCTGTAGACCTTGTATTTTACGATTATTTCTTATTTTTTCGGCTAACAGTTCCATACTTAAAATGAAGATTGAAGGTGACAGAGAATCTCCCTGTCTTGTCCCCCTTAGGAGGTCAAAAGAGCACAGTAATGTACCATTTACCCTTTTTCTGGCATTTGGTGTTTTGTACATAATTTGCAGCCAGTTCAGGAAAGTTTCACAAAAGTTAAATGTTTTACATGTTTCAAAGATGAAAGGCCATGACACCCTTTCAAAGGCTTTCTCTACATCTAGAGTTAGAATAAGCGGTTTATGTTTTTTCTTGGGAGCGTGTTCCAATACATTAAACATTTGCCTAGCATTATTGCTCAGGAGTCTGCTGGACACAGAACCCGTTTGGTCAGAGTTTCTGATATCTGGGATTATATTACTTAATCTATTTGCAATAATTGATGTAAGCAATTGTTGGTCGCCGTTCAGCAACAATATTGGTAAATACGATGTAAATTCTTCTGGATCTTAACCTTCTTTATGGATAACGGTAATAATAGATGAGATCCAGGTTGGCGCATATTCTCTGGGGTTGAGGGCCCAGTTGAGGGCTTTACATAAGAAAGGTACTATGTCTAGTTTGAATTCCTTATAGAATTCAGTCAATCAGGCACGTGTGTGTGTGTGTGTGTGTGTGTGTTTGTGTGTGTGTGTGTGTGTGTGTGTGTGTGTGTGTGTGTGTGTGTGTGTGTGTGTGTGTGTGTGTGTGTGTGTGTGTGTGCGTGTGTGATGTGGGGCTGAGGCTGCTGACCCAGAAGCTTGGCTCTATCACTCCTCCCAGGGGAGAGTGGACAATGAGCCTGTCGTAGCGTATGTAAGCAATGTCCCCACGCTCTCTGGCAATTGCTTTGCAGCAATGCATTACATTCCCCTACCACTGATGGCTTTTCATCTCAGCTTTTTGTTCCCTCACCAAAGAGATAGCTCACAAAACACTCAATAAATATATAAGAACAAAGCGTTGCAGATAAGTCAACTATCATAGCAGTTTTCATTTTGGATTCACTCCGCCACGAGGAGCAACTATTGTTATTTTTTTTCATATTAAGAGTTTTTTAACAGACTACGAAGAAGAATACCATAAATGAGGCACATGGCAACACATGTCAGGGAGTTGCTGTGTGTATAAACATCTGCAGTGCTCAACCTGAGAGTAACTCTAATATCAAGTTATGATCGGAACTGCTAAAAGTTATACTGAAACACATCATTGTGCGGCAGGTAGCTTAGTGGTTAAGAGCATTGTGCCAGTAACCGAAAGGTCACTGGTTGTAATCCCTGAGCCGACTAGGTGAAAAATCTGTCGATGTGCCCTTGAGCAAGGCACTTAACCCTAATTGCTCCTGTAAGTCGCTAAATGACTAATTATTATTATTATTAATTATTATGTGTTTCTAACACTCTGAAAATGATCTCTCATGATTATTGCCATGATCGGTGCATTATTGGGCAGCTAGCATCATAGCACCCTATCCACTGCCGAAAATGGTCCTATACCAGTGGACTAATAGGTGTCTACTAGCTGCTGCTCAAAATTAAACAAGATATTTTCACTGATCGTTGTCACATCTAACCCAGCATTATGTATTTTTCTTGTATCAAACAAAACCATTTTGCACAGCTTTACAGTAATTAATCCTGGATCAATATAACTTTGATACACTCTTGGTTGCATATAAAATTAATATCCTCATACAGCACTTCAAAGAAATTGGCAATGTGTGCTAGATTGGGCAGGTTTCAACAGGTTTGGACAACCTGCTCTCCTCGCAGTTGGCTGACGTTTATTGGATGATAAGGGAAGAAAAGAGGAAGGCAGTGACTGGACACTGGGTTTGACATGCTGCCTGGCAGACTGGAGAGTGCCTGCTGTGGAACACAGCCAAAGCTGCAGATGAAGATTCAACCTTTGTGTCTTTGTATCATTCATCCAGGGACAGCATCACTGTGGGCCTTGAGAGTTTGAAAGAAAAAGATGAGGCCAGGTGATGTGTTCTGACTAAGCATACACACATCATTCCACTAAATGAAGGCGGGTGTCTTTTGCTACATCGTTAATTTGCTCAGAGCCAGACAAATATGTTGTGCTATTATTATGCTTTCTTGTCAAAATAAATACAATGGATTTATAATATTTTGCATATTGGAATCATTCAGAAGCGAGAGCGAGAGAGAGAGAGAGACAGAGGGGAGGATCTTGAATGAGAACCCTATTGTTTGTAATAGATTGGTAGCAAATGAAAAGCTTATCAAGCTATGTAGCATATTTTGTGCCTTGTACTGTTTTTCTATGCCCTTCATAAATATTCCATAGACGAGTTAGCGGTTGTCATCGACTAATGCCAGAGGCATTGCTCCTGTTATGGACTTGACTGGTAATCTCTTGACAGTAAGATACTGTATGAAATGAATGTCTTAGAGAATTCCTTTGGTGTTTCTTCTTAAAACGTATTGGGCTAATTTGTCATTAAAGGCCATTTCTTACAAGCAGTGCTAGTTGGAAGCATTAAGCTTCAAAACACAACTATAGAATAATAATTAGACTGTCGACTGACTTTGATGAGTGCCGACTCCACTGACGCTAAGGCAGAAACGCATTGATGTGTTCTCCCTGTATGGGCAATAGGTAATGCCCATTGCCATCTGATGTGGATTTATACTGTTTGTCAGTAATCATTAGTGGTAGACTTTCTTTGCCAAGAGAAAGAAGAGGGTCAGTTTGAAATTGCTTCTTTAGACTTTAAATGACTGGCTTTTGTCCCAGAAGGAGAAATACAGTTGAAGTCGGAAGTTTACATACAGCTTAGCCAAACACATTTAAATTCAATTTTTCACAATTCCTGACATTTAATCCTAGTAAAAATTCCCTGTCTTAGGTCAGCTACGATCACCATTTTATTTTAAGAATGTGAAATGTCAAAATAATAGTAGAGAGAATGATTTATTTCACAGCATGATGCTGCCACCCCCGTGCTTCACGGTTTGGATGGTGTTCTTCGGCTTGCAAGCATCCCCCTTTTTCCTGCAAACATAACGATGGTCATTATGGCTTCTGTTTTTGTTTCATTAGACCAGAGGACATTTCTCCAAAAAGTACGATCTTTGTCCCCATGTGCAGTTGCAAACCGTAGTCTGGCTTTTTTATGGCGGTTTTGGAGCAGTGGCTTCTTCCTTGCTGAGCGGCTTTTCAGATTATGTCGATATAGGACTCGTTTTACTGTGGATATAGATACTTTTGTACCTGTTTCCTCCAGCATCTTCACAAGGTCCTTTGCTGTTGTTCTGGGATTGATTTGCACTTTTCGCACCAAAGTACGTTCATCTCTAGGAGACAGAACGCATCTCCTTCCTGAGCGGTATGACGGCTGCGTGGTCCCATGGTGTTTATACTTGCGTACTATTGTTTGTACAGATGAACTTGGTACCTTCAGGTGTTTAGAAATTGCTCCCAAGGATGAACCAGACTTGTGGAGGTCTACCATTTTTTCTCAGATGTCTTGGCTGATTTCTTATGATTTTCTCATGATGTCAAACAAAGAGGCACTGAGTATGACATCATTTTCTGGAATTTTCCAAGCTGTTTAAAGGCACAGTCAACTTAGTGTATGTAAACTTCTGACCCACTGGAATTGTGATACAGTGAATTATAAGTAAAATAATCTGTCTGTAAACAATTGTTGGAAAGATGACTTGTGTCATGCACAAAGTAGATGTCCTAACCGACATGCCAAAACTATAGTTTGTTAACAAGAAATCTGTGGAGTGGTTGAAAAATGAGTTTTAATGACTACAACCTAAGTGTATGAAAACTTCCGACTTCAACTGTATATCGTTATGTGTTGTTTAAACACTGAAATGGTGTAAAGACACAGCAGGCAAAAAAATCCAACCATCAGAAACCCAACCATTCAACCTCAACATAATCTCATGGGGAATATTACATTTTCAAAAGTAGAGCTAAATCAAGAGTGGTATATGGGTGACTTCAGTTGTGCATATGGCAGTCGGGAGACACTCTCCGCACTTTCCACAAGTATGTTTGGAACCCTGCACTTAATTGAACATGAAAGGCTCTTGTACGTTCAAGTGAGCTGGTGCAACCACGGCACTGGCTTTAATGTAGAAGGCTATCATATAGCAGGGTGATTCTTTCCTTTATCTCATTAAGGAGAATTGGCCTCACCTCCCTTAAACTCAAAACAGACAGACTACAGTTCATGTCATTATCGCTTGAAAATACATTTTCAGTCACATGTAGTGAACTCACCCTGGTTATAGGAAACTGCTGCGAGCAATGGCCTGTGAAAAAGTGTGCATGTTCAGTTATTGTGCTGTAGTGGTTACAAGTAGAAAGGCTGAACTGCTGACCGCAATTAAATCGGTGGCTACAATCATGGACATTATGTTTCAGACTATAGAAAACCACCTCAATGGCAGTTTTTTCTTCTGAGGAAGGGTTTATTTTTGATCTGTCACATCAGTGACGAATGTTGTGAGTCATGGGACAAAAAGACGCACCAAACCAAAAATAAAAAAGACGCACCAAACATTGCTTGATCATAGAAGGCAGATTTCCAGCGAGAGCGTGGCCTCAACCTCTCAAGAAAATAACCCACACATAACTCCTCCTTCCGCTGGCCTTGATGACTCATGTCCACTGGGATGGTGAGCAATAGAGTGAATCAGTCAGTTAGTCAGTCATGTTTGCTTGACTCTTCAGTGCACCTAGACAGGAGGCCTCACCTTGGACTGACGTCAGTGACAGTGCTTAATTTGTAAAATGTGGCCTTTTATGAACGCATTTCATGCAATTCTACATCATTTTACGTTACTGGAGACTTTGGCATAATCTTTTTTAATGCCGAATTCAAAACATGGAAACTCGGAACTGGGAAATCTCTGACTTCCAACATCAGTGCGTTCAAGACAACTGGGAACTCGTGAAAAAACGAGCTCCGACTGGGAAAATGTGTTTTGAACGGTCATCCAAGTCGGAATTCCAAGTCGGGAACTCAGGCCTCTTTCTAGCGCTCCGACCTTCCGACCTGAAGATCACTGACATCATGATTCAACCTCGTTTTTATCCAAGTTCCCAGTTGTCTTGAAAGCACCATAATACTGCACAAATGATCGAAATGACAGGCTACTGTACTATGACACTGACAAACTGAGAATCTGAGATCAGTAAAAATGACCTTGTCTTGAATCCATCAATAGCCTAGGCCTAGGTGTGTGGAGACACATATTGTAGGCTACAATATGAGGAGGAAATTATAGTCCTATAAAAGCTTTCCAGTTTCACTGACCCACCCAATGATGCACAGCTCACTCGCTGGTGATGGCCGATGCACTCGTGCCAAAAGCCTCTCTCTCTCTTGTTTTACTTTGTAATATTGTGAAAGGCCTGTTTTGTCTGCATGCTATTTGTTCACTGACAGATTTGCAGCGCGTTCCCGACTGTAGGCTATGCCTTGTTATTGGGCTACACTCCACAGCTAGGCAAACATGTTTTTAAAGAAGCGGTTGATCCGCTGTGGCTAAATTATATTATTTCTCAAGGTGTAGTAGGCTATTATGAATTATTTCATTTATTTGTGAACAGGCAGCAGTAACTCTATAACTTTGGCAAATGTATTTCAATTTATCAGGGCTGCTGCAGCTCCTCCAGAACCCTTCGCGTGGCTATGATTCTATAAGGAAATAAATGATGAGGTGCAACGCTGGAGAGATGAGATGCAGGCTTATTCATGTCTATCAGAGCAGAGAGCGGGAGAGAGATCATATAAATTGTTTCTCTTTCCAGTTCTGTGAGAGACACATGCGCGCTTCTCACACAGCCACGCATTGGCCTCAAGTATAGGTTAAAATGTTACGCAAACCATAATAATGATAATAATGTGAAATGCAATGAGTCAAGGTTTTGTAGAATCAAAATGGGACAGCAAAGCAATCCTAAACACGTCAGACCTGTGACTAGATCTCACCAGAAAATGGCTGTATTGAACATGTGTGAATCGGAGGGCCTGTTGTCTGGACCTATGGCAGTCTCTATGGGGGTGCCACAGGGTTCAATTCTTGGGCCGACTCTTTTCTCTGTGTATATCAATGACGTCGCTCTTGCTGCTGGTGACTCTCAGATCCACCTCTACGCAGACGACACCATTTTGTATACATCTGGCCCTTCATTGGACACTGTGTTAACAAACCTCCAAACGAGCTTCAATTCCATACAACACTCCTTCAGTAGCCTCCAACTGCTCTTAAACACTAGTAAAACTAAATGCATGCTCTTCAACCGAACGCTGCTTGCACCCGCCCACCCGACTAGAATCACTACTCTCGACGGGTCTGACCTAGAGTATGTGGACAACTACAAATATCTAGGTGTCTGGTTAGACTGTAAACTCTCCTTCCAGACTCACATTAAGAATCTCCAATCCAAAGTTAAATCTAGAATCGGTTTCCTATTTCGCAACAAAGCCTCCTTCACTCATGCTGCCAAACATGCCCTCGTAAAACTGACTATCCTACCGATCCTTGACTTCGGCGATGTCATTTACAAAATAGCCTCCAACACTCTACTCAGCAAATTGGATGTAGTCTATCACAGTGCCATCCGTTTTGTCTCCAAAGCCCCATATAATACCCACCACTGTGACCTGTACGCTCTTGTTGGCTGGTCCTCACTACATATTCGTCGCCAAACCCACTGGCTCCAGACCATCTATAAATCACTGCTAGGCAAATCCCCGCCTTATCTTAGCTCATTGGTCACCATAGCAACACCCACCCGTAGTCTGCGCTCCAGCGGGTATATCTCACTGGTCATCCCCAAAGCCAACACCTCCTTTGGCCGCAATTCCTTCCAGTTCTCTGCTGCCAATGACTGGAACAAATTGCAAAAATCTCTGAAGCTGGAGACACTTATCTCCCTCACTAACTTTAAGCATCAGTTGTCAGAGCACCTTACCGATCACTGCACCTGTACACAGCCCATCTGAAATTAGCCCGCCCAACTACCTCATCCCTATATTGTTATTTATTTTGCTCATTTGTACCCCAGTATCTCTATTTGCACATCATCTCTTGCACATCTATCATTCCAGTGTTAATACTAATTGTAATTATTTTGCACTATAGCCTATTTTATTGCCTTACCTCCATAACTTGCTAAATTTGCACACACTGTATATATATGTATTTCTGTTGTATTTTTGACTTTGTTTTGTTTTACCCCATATGTAACTCTGTGTTGTTGTTTTTATCGCACTGCTTTGCTTTATCTTGGCCAGGTCGCAGTTGTAAATGAGAACTTGTTCTCAACTGGTTTACCTGGTTAAATAAAGGTGAAAAAAAAAAAAAAAAAGTGACAATGGCACAATATTCTGCACGATAAATGACAGGGGTCCATGGTTTCACAGAGCAAACTGGTCTATTAGAACTCCCATTGACAGTTGAGCATTCTTCATTATTGTCCATGCCACGCCAATGTGCGCAGATTCATTTGCTCACAAAAGAGATGTTTGTTTGTCTAAAATGTGTCCCCCTTCTCACATACTGTATCAGGAGATCAGCCATGGCCGAGTGTGGCTTCATTCATTTGGGTTAGCCTGTAATATGTTGGTTCTGTGGTTATGTTCACTAGATAAGACATGATTGCGTGATGGACTGTATGTATCTGGTCCCACTGTTGGAGCTCAACCTACAATTTGGTCTCATTATTTGAAACCTCATAGAGCAAACACATTTTGAGCAATGTTGGATATATACAGCGAATAACTCAAAATGCTGCTGCAAATTCCAGACAGTAAAAACTATGTTTTCTATACTGTAATCCTCTCCTAGAAGTGGTTGTATTTTCACATGTTAAATTGCATTTTCACATGTGAAATAGCTGTTTTCACATGTTGAGTTTAAATTTCACGTATTAAATTTAGAGTTCATATGTTAACACCACCTTCCTCACGTGTGAATTGCAGTTGTACATGTTGCTGTTGTACGAGTTGCGGTTTCACATGTTTAAAACCTTCACATATGAAAATCAGATATGAAAATTTCACATTCACATTTGGAATTGCACATTCACATGTGGTGTTGAAATAATGTTATTCTCTTCACATATGAAAAGATGGTATTAACATGTTGCAGTAGCAGGTGGAATTAAGGTGACAACATCTAATAAGCCCAAATGTGGGACAAAGGAATGATTTTCAAGGATATTTGTGGAACAGTGGACCGAATAAGGTGCCTTGCAAAAGTATTCATCCCCCTTGGCATTTTAACTATAGTGGGGGAAAAAAGTATTTAGTCAGCCACCAATTGTGCAAGTTCTCCCACTTAAAAAGATGAGAGAGGCCTGTAATTTTCATCATAGGTACACGTCAACTATGGCAGACAAATTGAGAAAAAATAATCCAGAAAATCACATTGTAGGATTTTTAATGAATTTATTGGCAAATGATGGTGGAAAATAAGTATTTGGTCAATAACAAAAGTTTCTCAATACTTTGTTATTTACCCTTTGTTGGCAATGACACAGGTCAAACGTTTTCTGTAAGCCTTCACAAGGTTTTCACACACTGTTTCTGGTATTTTGGCCCATTCCTCCATGCAGATCTCCTCTAGAGCAGTGATGTTTTGAGGCTGTCGCTGGGCAACACGGACTTTCAACTCCCTCCAAAGATTTTCTATGGGGTTGAGATCTGGAGACTGGCTAGGCCACTCCAGGACCTTGAAATGCTTCTTACGAAGCCACTCCTTCGTTGCCCGGGCGGTGTGTTTGGGATCATTGTCATGCTGAAAGACTCAGCCACGTTTCATCTTCAATGCCCTTGCTGATGGAAGGAGGTTTTCACTCAAAATCTCACGATACATGGCCCCATTCATTCTTTCCTTTACACGGATCAGTCGTCCTGGTCCCTTTGCAGAAAAACAGCCCCAAAGCATGATGTTTCCACCCCCATGTTTCACAGTAGGTATGGTGTTCTTTGGATGCAACTCAGCATTCTTTGTCCTCCAAACATGACGAGTTGAGTTTTTACCAAAAAGTTATATTTTGGTTTCATCTGACCATATGACATTCTCCCAATCCTCTTCTGGATCATCCAAATGCACTTCAGACGGGCCTGGACATGTACTGGCTTAAGCAGGGGGACACGTCTTGCACTGCAGGATTTGAGTCCCTGGCGGCGTAGTGTGTTACTGATGGTAGGCTTTGTTACTTTGGTCCCAGCTCTCTGCAGGTCATTCACTAGGTCCTCCCGTGTGGTTCTGGGATTTTTGCTCACCGTTCTTGTGATCATTTTGACCCCACGGGGTGAGATCTTGCGTGGAGCCCCAGATCGAGGGAGATTATCAGTGGTCTTGTATGTCTTCCATTTCCTAATAATTGCTCCCACAGTTGATTTCTTCAAACCAAGCTGCTTACCTATTGCAGATTCAGTCTTCCCAGCCTGGTGCAGGTCTACAATTTTGTTTATGGTGTCCTTTGACAGCTCTTTGGTCTTGGCCATAGTGGAGTTTGGAGTGTGACTGTTTGAGGTTGTGGACAGGTGTATTTTATACTGATAACAAGTTCAAACAGGTGCCATTAATACAGGTAACGAGTGGAGGACAGAGGAGCCTCTTAAAGAAGAAGTTACAGGTCTGTGAGAGCCAGAAATCTTGCTTGTTTGTAGGTGACCAAATACTTATTTTCCACCATAATTTGCAAATAAATTCATTAAAAATCCTACGATGTGATTTTCTGGATTTTTTTTCCTCAATTTGTCTGTCATAGTTGACGTGTACCTATGATGAAAATTACAGGCATCTCTCATCTTTTTAAGTGGGAGAACTTGCACAATTGGTGGCTGACTAAATACTTTTTTTCCCCACTGTAAATCCATTATTAAAAAATGGAAAGAATATGGTACCACAACAAACCTGCCAAGAGAGGGCCGCCCACCAAAACTCATGGACCAGGCAAGGATGGCATTAATCAGAGAGGCAACAGAGACCGAAGATAAACCTGAAGGAGCTGCAAAGCTCCACAGCAAACCCAGCACCTCTCATCACCCTGAGAACACCATCCCCACAGTGAAGCATGGTGGTGGCAGCACCATGCTGTGGGGATGTTTTTCATCGGCAGGGACTGGGAAACTGGTCAGAATTGAAGGAATGATTGATGGCGCTAAATACAGGGAAATTCTTGAGGGAAACCTGATTTATTCTTCCAGAGATTTGAGACTGGGATGGAGGTTCACCTTCCAGCAGGACAATGACCCTAAGTATACTGCTAAAGCAACACTTGAGTGGTTTAAGGGGAAACATTTAAATGTCTTGGAATGGCCTACTCAAAGCCCAGACCTCAATCCAATTGAGAATCTGTGGTATGACTTAAAGATTACTGTACACCAGCGGAACCCATCCAACTTGAAGGAACTGGAGCAGTTAAAAAATCCCAGTGGCTAGATGTGCCAAGCTTATAGAGACATACCCCCAAGAGACTTGTAGCTGTAATTGACTTTGGGGGGCGGTGAATAGTTATGCACGCTCAAGTTTTCTGTTTTTTTGTCTTATTTCTTCTTTGTTTCACAAAAAACAATATTTTGCATCTTCAAAGTGGTAGGCATGTTGTGTAAATCAAATCATACAAACCCCCCAAAAATAAATTTTAATTCCAGGTTGTAAGGCAACAAAATAGGAAAAATGCCAAAGGGGTGAATACTTTCGCAAGTCACTGTATATTTTCTTGGGGCAAGTTAATGGATCACGTTCAAATGGCGAAGTAGTTCTGCTGTATGAAGGTCACTGCCTGGTAAAGGGGCAATCCTTAGTTGCTGCATCAATTTTTGGACTTATAAATTAATGATACGTACCAATTCATTATTGATGAATATAAAGTATAATATCTTAATTCAACTGTAGTTTTACTGAAACTGTGGTGGGGAGGACACTTTGTTAATGTTTCAATTAAGGATTGCCATTTAAACACCTTTAATAGAGAAATAGTGTTATTATATGGTGCAATCTTCTAATTTTGTGCCATTAATATCAAGAAAAACTTCTGATGTCGAGAACAAAATTCTTAGTATTGCAAACAAAAATAATATATTGAAAGCAAAACATTTACATTTACATTTACATTTTAGTCATTTAGCAGACGCTCTTATCCAGAGCGACTTACAGGAGCAATTAGGGTTAAGTGCCTTGCTCAAGGGCACATTTACGTCATTTAGCAGACGCTCTTATCCAGAGCGACTCACCAATTGGTGCGTTCACCCTATAGCCAGTGGGATAACCACTTTACAATTTTGGGGGGGGGGGGGGGGGGGGGGTAGAAGGATTACTTTATCCAAAAAAAAACATAAACCCAAAAGTATTGATAGCAAAACAGAATATTGCAAGGATTTCTTTATTTCTGCGAGAGAAAAATGTATTGTAAATGGATGCAAAAAAAAAAGTTTTCAGTGACTTTATATTTTATGATAATGCAATTAAATAAAAAAGCCTCCCTCTGTCCTGCAATTTTTGGCACGTTCATTCCAGCAACATGGCACTCTGCATCCCACTGCTGGTTTACCTTGGATGCTAAGCAGGGTGGGTCCTGGTCCCTGGATGGGACACCAGATGTAGCAGGAAGTGGTGAAAATAATGTGGGGACATTTTTTTCACTGGGAAAAAACTTGAAAAATGAACGTGAAATTTCACACATGTCCGAAAAACACGTGTCTGACTTATGTACAAATTTCACATTATATATATTTTTTTACGGGAGATTTTGCATTTGATTTGTTCATGTGTGTTCACACGTGTCCGAAAACCACAGGTGTATTTTTCACATGTGATTTTTCATGTTTTTTGTTGTTGTTGTAAGGGACAAGTGTGTTATTTATTGAAATGTTTACATTTACTGCTCTGATAGAAATATATCATCTTAATCTACAAAGAGAAATTTCCTCTAATCTAGTTGAATGACTCCAGTCCAGCTAGTACTCCTAGTCGGATGGCGAGACACTTGCTCTTGCTAGCCGACAATTCCACTCCAATATCAATGTGTGGAATTAAAGTACTTATTGGCTTGGCTGATTACCTATCTTTCATTCTCCATTGAATGTGTTTCGTCACCATCTGGCCATGGACACATTGAGCAATACAGGGACCTACAGGTTGAGGTGGTTGTCACCTACAATGTAAACTTAGGCCCCGGGCCAGAAGGTACAAGCAAGGAGATTTGGACTGAGACCTGTGGTTGGATCTGAATTATACATCCAGACTCTGGGGCTTAGGCCTTTCAGTCTGGAGTCACCATCCTAATGGATGAGAGAAAAGTTACTAAAAAGGTACTAAAACCTAACATTATAGTGTAAGTACCTCCAGCTGAGGTGCACTTGTAAGTGGTTGATGTATGTGACTTACAATAACCCTTCTTTTTTTTTTTTGTTCATTCCACATACAATCCACCAACACAAAATCCTAAACTTCTGAGGGGATACACTTGGGTATCAGTCCCCATAACCACCTGTCCCTGGGGTTTCTTATAAAAATTAAATGGATTGCCTTACAGTCCCAACTTCCTCAGTTAAATATTTACAGTAACATCAGCAGTTGGCCAATAGTAGGGGGATGATTTGTAAACATCTGTGTAGCAGGAAATCACAGGAGAATACTCCTTGTTCCCACTTCCCTCAAATTCGATGATTGGGCAAGCTCTCATTTAGGATGTTAATTCTAATTATTATGTTGTCTATTAGAGCAAATCGATCCTTTTACAGAGGTCCAGCACAATCGTATTGCAAAACGTGCCCCTGAAATATTATATAGTGAATGAGAGAGAGAGAGAGAGAGAGAGAGAGAGAGAGAGAGAGAGAGAGAGAGAGAGAGAGAGAGAGAGAGAGAGAGAGAAGCATCTGCTAAATGATGTAAATGTAAATCTAACTCTTTCCTGTACAAAGTTACAGTGCTCCTGGGGCCACTCACTGCAGGAAAACAAAATCTGCAGCAATTTAGCTCAAGAGCTGCCAACATGACAACTGATGAAAGGTATGGGTAAACACAAAGGAATCTTGAAACTTAGGAGGCTAGTCTGTTTGAGAGCATCCCTAAGGCATTGGTATGTGTAGAGACCTTACAGTTAAGTATTGGCTTAATTGACTAATGTTGTGCTAATACTAATGCACTTTCATTATTATTCTCCTGGATTTCTTCAGGCCCCCTGTGACATCTTGGAGCCAAGATGGGAAATCTCATTCATGATTAATAAATATTGCATAATTGTTAAACTCCTCAACATTTTGCTGAATGAGCTAAAATAAACAAAGAGCTTACATTTGTTCTCTTCCTTTATCCAATTTAGAAAACGAATCACCATTCATTTGAATTGTAAATTAGATACATGTTGATGCTGAATGTGGTATGTTGTGGTTCTGGGAGTGTGATATATGTACAATAGTGTGAGTGGTGGTCTTGAATGCATGACTCTATCCTGCTGATTCCTGCTTACAAGCAAAAACTCAAACAGGAAGTAGCAGTGACGCGCTCAATACAGAAGTGGTCCGATGAAGCGAATGCGAAGCTACAGGACTGTTTCACAGACTGGAATATGTTCCGGGATTCATCTGACAACATTGTAGAGTTTACCACATCAGTCACCAGCTTCATTAATAAGTGCATTGACGACGTTGTCCCCACAGTGACCATACGTACGTACATATCCAAAACAGAAGCCATGGATTACAGGCAGCATCCGCACAAGAGTGGCCTCTTTCAAGGACCGGAACACTAATCCTGACGCTTATAAGAAATCCCGCTACGACCTACGACGAGCCATCAAATAGTCAAAAAGTCAATACAGGACTAAGATCGAATTCTACTATGCTGTCTCTGACGCTCGTCGGATGTGGCAGGGCTTGCAAACTATCACGGATTACAAAGGGAAACCCAGCCACGTGCTGCCCATTGACGAGCTAAATGCCTTCTATGCTCCCTTCGAGGAAAGCAACACTGAACCATGCATGAGAGCCCCAGATGTTCCAGACGACTGTGTGATCTCGTTCTCTGTAGCCGATATAAGACCTTTAACCTCTTAAGGATCGGACCTTTTTTTTCAATTTTCACCTAAAATGACAAACCCAAATCGAACTGCCTGTAGCTCAGGACCTGAAGCAAGGATATGTATATTCTTGATACCATTTGAAAGGAAACATTTTGAAGTTTGTTGAAATGTGAAATTAATGTAGGAGAATATAACACATTAGAGCTGGTAAAAGATAACACAAACCAAAAAACATGCGTTTAAAAAAAGAAAAAAATGTTGTTCCATCATCTTTGAAATGCAAGAGAAAGGCCACAATATAGTATTGCAATTTAGGCACAATTTAGATTTCGGCCACTAGATGGCAGCAGTGTGTGTACAAAGTTTCAGACTGATCCAGTGAAGCATTGCAATACTGGACTATTTTGTGTCAAGTCTGCCCAAATGTGCCGAATTGTTCAATTGATACATTTTCAAGTAAATAACTATAGAGAACATACAAAAATGATATGGTAATACAAAATGTAAGTTTACACACTCCCAGGAATGCCATACATGATGGATCATTAGCTTATACACTAACTTTCACACATCTAGATGGCCGGGCGGGTGTGGAGCCAGAGACAGCATGGGTTCAAACTGTAGAACCCAGTTCCTACATTTTAATATAAAAATGGATTATATCAAACAAAACTATGCTACATTTTATCTCTGGGACCCTTAGGATGACAAATCAGAGCAAGATTACTGAATGTAAGTACATTATTTACCTTCAGAGGTGAATGTCTCAAACCAGTTGCCTTGATAAGTTTTTTGTTGCTGTGCACTCTCCTCAAACAATAGCATGGTATTTTTCCACTGTAATAGCTACTGTAAATTGGACAGTGCAGTTAGATTAACAAGAATTTAAGCTTTCTGCCCATATAAGACATGTCTATGTCCTACAAAGTTTGCTGTTACTTACAACAGTCATGCTAATCACATTAGCGCACGTTAGATCAACCGTCCCATCCCGAAAACGGGACACCGATCCCGTAGAGGTTAAACATGTTAACATTCACAAGGCCGCAGGGCCAGACGGATTACCAGGATGCGTACTCAGAGCATGCGCTGACCAGCTGGCAAATGTCTTCGCTGACATTTTCAACCTCTCCCTGACCCATTTCGTAAATGACTATCACCCAGTAGCACTCACATCTCTAGCCATGAAATGCTTCGAAAGGCTGGTCATGGCTCACATCAACACCATCATCCCAGACACCCTGGACCCACTCCAATGCGCATACCGCCCCAACAGATACACAGATGGCACAATCTCTGTTGCACTCCACACTGCCCTCTCCCACCTGGACAAAAGGAACACCTATGTGAGAAATGCTGTTCATTGACTATAGCTCAGCGTTCAACACCATAGTGCCCACAAAGCTCAGGACCCTGGGACTGAACACCTCCCTCTGCAACTGGATCCTGGACTTTCTGACGGCCACCCCGAGGTGGTGAGGGTAGGCAACAACACATCCGCCACACTGACCATCAACACGGGGGGGCCCTCCGGGGTGCGTGCTTAGTCCCCTCCTGTACTCCCTGTTCACCAACGACTGCGTGGCCACGCATGACTCCATCACCATCATTCAGTTAGCTGACGACACAACGGTGGTTGGCCTGATCAACGACGACGATGAGACAGCCTATAAGGAGAAGGTCAGTGATCTGGTAGTGTTGTGCCAGGACAACAACCTCTC
Source organism: Coregonus lavaretus (assembly GCF_964263955.1). Lineage (NCBI taxonomy): Eukaryota > Metazoa > Chordata > Actinopteri > Salmoniformes > Salmonidae > Coregonus > Coregonus lavaretus. Next base: position 28,917,839 of record NC_140007.1, on the reverse strand, counting down.
CCTCAATGTCAGCATGACAAAGGAGCTGATCCTGGACTACAGGAAATGGAGGGCCCAGCACGCCCCCATCCACATCGACAGTGCTGTAGTGAAGCGGGTCGAAAGCTTCAAGTTCCTCGGTGTCCATATCACTAAGGAATTATCATGGTCCACACACAACAAGAAAGTCATGAAGAAGGCACGGCAACGCCACTTTCCCCTCAGAAGGCTGAAAAGATTCGGCATGGGCCCTCAGATAGGCATCCTCAAAAGGTTCTACAGCTACACCATTGAGAGCATCTTGACTGGCTGCATAACCTCTTGGTATGGCAACTACTTGGTATCCGACCACAAGGTGCTACAGAGGGTAGTGCGTACAGCCCTGTAAATCACTGGGGCCGAGCTCCCTGCCATCCAGGACCTCTATACCAGGCACCCAGCCACCAAAGTCATAGACTATTCTCGCTGCTACCACACGGCAAGGTAACGATGCACCAAGTTTGGAACCAACAGGACCCTGAACAGCTTCTACCCCCAAGCCATAAGACTGCTAAATAGTTAACCAAATAGCAACCCAGACTATCTGCATTGACCTCTTTTGACTCATCCCATACGCTACTGTTACTGTTTATTATCGATCCTGTTGCCTATAGTCACTTTACTCCTACCTACTGTATATACAGTACCAGTCAAAAGTTTGGACACACCTACTAATTCTTTATATATCTTTTTCTAAATATTTATTTTTACTATTTTCTACATCGTAGAATAATAGTGAAGACATCACAACTATGAAATAACACATATGGAATCATGTAGTAAGCAAAAAAGTGTTAAACAAATCAAAATATATGTTATATTTGAGATTCTTCAAAGTAGCCACCCTTTGCCTTGATGACAGCTTTGCACACGCTTGGCATTCTCTCAACCAGCTTCATGAGGTAGTCACCTGGAATGCATTTCAATTAACAGGTGTTCCTTCTTAAAAGTTAATTTGTGGAATTAATGCGTTTGAGTCAATCAGTTGTGTTGTGACAAGGTAGGGTTGGTATACAGAAGATAGCCCTATTTGGTAAAAGACCAAGTCCATTTTATGGTAAGAACAGCTCAAATAAGCAAAGAGAAACGACAGTCCATCATTACTTTAAGACATGAAGGTCAGTCATTACGGAAAACGTCAAGAACTTTGAAAGTTTCTTAAAGTGCAGTCGCAAAAACCATCAAGCGCTATGATGAAACTGGCTCTCATGAGGACCGCCACAGGAAAGGAAGACCCAGAGTTACCTCTGCTGCAGAGGATAAGTTCATTAGAGTTACCAGCTTCAGAAATTGCAGCCCAAATAAATGCTTCACAGAGTTCAAGTAACAGACACATCTCAATATCAACTGTTCAAAGGTGACTGTGTGAATCAGGCCTTCATGGTCGAATTGCTGCAAAGAAACCACTACTAAAGGACACCAATAAGAATAAGAGATTTGCTTGGGCCAAGACACACGAGCAATGTACTTTAGACTGGTGGAAATCTGTCCTTTGGTCTGATGAGTCCAAATTTGAGATTTTTGGTTCCAACCGTCGTGTCTTTGTGAGACACAGAGTAGGTGAACGGATGATCTCTGCATGTGTGGTTCCCACTGTGAAGCAAGGAGGAGGAGGTGTTATGGTGTGGGGGTGCTTTGCTGGTGACACTGTCTGGGATTTATTTAGAATTCAAGGCACACCACAACATTCTGCAGCGATACGCCATCCCATCTGGTTTGCGCTTATTGGGACTTTCATTTGTTTTTCAACAGGACAATGACCCAACACACCTTCAGACTGTGTAAGGGCTATTTGACCAAGAAGGAGAGTGATGGAGTGCTGCATCAGATAACCTGGCCTCCACAATCACCTGACCTCAACCCAATTGAGATGGTTTGGGATGAGTTGGACCGCATAGTGAAAGAAAAGCAGCCAACAAGTACTCAGCATATGTGGGAACTCCTTCAAGAATGTTGGAAAAGCGTTCCAGGTGAAGCTGGTTGAGAGAATGCCAAGTGTGCAAATATATATTTTGATTTGTTTAACACTTTTTTGGTTACTACATGATTCTAACATGATATCTGTTATGTCATAGTTTTGATGTCTTCACTATTATTCTACAATGTAGAAAATAGTAAAAATAAAGAAAAACCCTTGAATGAGTAGGTGTGTCTCAACCTTTGATTGGTACTCCATATTAAAATACAAAAACACAGTCATGGGAAGCACAAATAAAATATTACAAACCAGCCAGAAAAACAGTTACATTCCTCCACAAATACATCCCCAATCAATACTTTAAATTGCCCGAACGGCAACAGAAAATCAAGATGAAATGTGTTTTGAATTTTTTCCAACAATACGGTGCATTAAAACAATTTGATGGCAGGATCATGTTTACTGCTAATTTAGTGCATTTAGGCAGGGGTCGTCAACCTTTTCTTGCCCAGGGACCCCTGCCCAGGCAAACCGTCTTATCTTCAGGTGAATGATAATGGCAAGGAGAATTAATCAACATTTTAAAATGAATAGATTGAATAGATGGTTTTTCATTATTTTGACCTCCCCACATTGTAATTGGAAGAGGAAGTAAACTCTAACAAAAAATAGCAGCTGTTTACTTGGTTAAACAAAGGTTAGCCATGTGTTGGCAAAAATGTATGTAAAAGTCAAGAAAGTTTACCAGCAAGTAGCGTCACTGGCCGCGACTCGTTGGTGCTTTTTGAAAGCCTATGTCAGATACTCCAATGAGTGTAATTAGCTACAATGAGTGTAATTTTCTCAATATTAGGAGTTGAGAAATAATATGTTATCTTTTCTATTGTAGGTATGTAATTCAAGATGTGTTTATTCTGTTGTTGCTAGCGATATTCAGAATGTCTCTAGCAACAACTACCAGGTTGAAACCCATGCATTAAGGTATCAAATTCAGGTCTTACATCAGGTTGTCACACAATGTCACGCCCTGGCTCTGGGGACTCTTATATGTTGAGCCAGGGTGTGGAGTTTATATGTGTTATTTTCTATGTTGTGTTCTAGTTCGTGTTTTCTATGTTGGCCAGGGTGGTTCCCAATCAGAGGCAGCTGATTCTCGTTGTCTCTGATTGGGAACCATACTTAGGCAGCCTGTTGGCACTTTTGTTTTGTGGGATCTTGTTCCGGAAGGTTTGTGTATTTAACCTAGGACTTCACGTATCGTTTATTGTTTTGGTTCGTTGTGTGTACACTAATAAAAGTATGTATGCCTATCACGCTGTGCCTTGGTCCGCTTCATAATATGTCAACGATCGTGACAGAAGATCCCACCTCGACTGGATCAAGCAGCGTGATGAGGAGAGAGGATGGACTTGGGAGGAGATGAGTGCGAGTCTGGCAAGAGGGATGGAGGCCTTGAGCACGGGGGAGAGACAAGCCCAATACATTTTTAGGGGGGGGGCTCACACCGTGGACGGCGAGGCAGCGGGAGGCCGCAATAGAGCGGTTCGGCAGGTTTGCAGAGGAGGCCGCCAGGTTACGGGGGCCACTGGTCACGAGGGAGACGGAGAGTGTAGAGGCACGGCGAGAGGTACTGGGGTGTGTTACCAGTCCGGTCCGGCCCGTTCCTGATCCCCGCACAAGGCCAGTGGTGTGTGTTCCCAGTACGGTCCGGCCTGTTCCTGTCCCTCGCACCAAGCCTGTGGTGCGCGTCGCCAGCCCAGTTCGGCCTGTTCCTGCTCCCCGCACCAAGCCTGTGTTGCGCGTTGCCAGCCCGGTGCGGCCTGTTCCTTCTCCCCGCACCAAGCCAGTGGTGCGCGTCGCCAGCCCGGTCCGGCCTGTTCCTGCTCCCCGCACCAAGCCAGTGGTGCGCGTCGCCAGCCCGGTCCGGCCTGTTCCTGCTCCCCGCACCAAGCCAGTGGTGCGCGTCGACAGCCCGGTCCGGCCTGTTCCTGCTCCCCGCACCAAGCCTGTGGTGCGCGTCGTCAGCCCGGTCAGGCCCGTTCCTGCTCCCCGCACCAAGCCAGTGGTGCGCGTCGTCAGCCCGGTCCGGCCTGTTCCTGCTCCCCGCACCAAGCCAGTGGTGCGCGTCGTCAGCCCGGTCCGGCCCGTTCCTGCTCCCCGCACCAAGCCAGTGGTGCGCGTCGTCAGCCCGGTCCGGCCCGCTCCCCGCACCAAGCCAGTGGTGCGCGTCGTCAGTCCGGCACGGTCCGTGCCTGTTCCACCTGTGCCTGGTCTGGCACCGGTCAGCTGCTCCACACCGGAGCCAGAGCAATCCGCTCCACCGGCGTTCAGTCCAGCTCCGGCCAGCAGGGCCAGACCACGAGGGCGAGAGAGAGAGTGGTGGTCACGCCCGGAGCCGGATCCGCCTCCGAGGCGGAATGCCCACCCGGCCCCTCCCCTGTTGGGTTTAGTTGGCGCGGTCGCAGTCCGGGGTACTGTCACGCCCTGGCTCTGGGGACTCTTATATGTTGAGCCAGGGTGTGGAGTTTCTATGTGTTATTTTCTATGTTGTGTTCTAGTTCGTGTTTTCTATGTTGGCCAGGGTGGTTCCCAATCAGAGGCAGCTGATTCTCGTTGTCTCTGATTGGGAACCATACTTAGGCAGCCTGTTGGCACTTTTGTTTTGTGGGATCTTGTTCCGGAAGGTTTGTGTATTTAACCTAGGACTTCACGTATCGTTTATTGTTTTGGTTCGTTGTGTGTACACTAATAAAAGTATGTACGCCTATCACGCCTGGTCCGCTTCATCATGTGTCAACGATCGTGACACACAAGCTCTACAGTAGTTCCCACCTCATGCATTAACTAAAGTTATCACGATCGTTTACGAACGAGAAGGACCAAGGCGCAGCGTGATATGCATTCATATTTATTAACGACTAAACACACGACAAAACAACAAACGAAACGTGAAGTCCAAGGTAGCATACAAACAACATACCTTACACGGAACATGATCCCACCACTAACAGGTGCCAAAAGGCTGCCTAAGTATGGTCCCCAATCAGAGACAACGATCTACAGCTGCCTCTGATTGGGAACCACCCCTGCCAACATAGATCTACACATTCTAGATCTAACACATAGAAAACAACATAGCAAACACAACACAGAAAATACACACCCTGACTCAAATAATACAAGTCCTCAGAGTCAGGGCGTGACAAAAGTACATATGTGTTTAGGATCTGAACACAATTAATGACTCAGGCTATGTTTCTCAAACCACCCTGGATCCCCTTTGATCACCTAGAACTGAACCTGTAGAAAAGTGGAGACAACACATCTTCTGGTCTAATACCCCGTCTTCACTGCAAATAGTTCTCGGGCCCCTGATTTATAGAATTGTGATGTAATGGCATCATGCAACTGTTGCGAGGAAACCCATCAGCTCCTAGCAACTATCGTAGCAAGCTGATGAAAGCATGAAACATTAGGAAGGAAGGAATCAATCATCAGCGCTTCACAATCCAACCAATTCAAGAATCAGTCCAGTCTGGGCTGATTAAAATCCTGCAGATTGTGTTGTCTGTACAAGGAAATGAAAGACAGTCAGGCTTGGAGTGCCTACTGATTTTAATGACCTGGGAGCTTGTCTCTAATATGCTGATTGGATTTGCTATTGATTATGTTTTCAACTTGTGTAATGGCCCAGTTTTGGTGATTGCTATTGTACTGCAGTGCAGATTGAACTTGGCAACAGGGAGTCATGGGAACATTTAATCATGTCTAATGGAACAAGAGAATCATAGCCTTTACTCAAACACATCGCATTTCCCCAAAATGTACCGTAGCTCATACTACAGTAGCCTACATCTCTGCAAATACATAAGGCTGTTGGAGAAGGGTTATAAATGTATATTTCAAGTGCAAATACTGTAATGAAACCAATCTATTTTGTTGGCATTGCACTTTCCAAAACACATTCCACATTTATGCAGTCACACTCCAGCGCGATATAGTTCCTGATTCTTCTATTCTGCTTAATTGAACCCATTAAATGGTATGACCCTGTATTTGTGTATTCAGCAGGCACTGCATTACATGGTCTCTTGTGAAGTGATATTTGACTAATCAAAGTTCCTGGCAGAGTTTGGAACTTACCACAGAAATGTTTATAGCCCTGCAATCTGGGAATACATTTTGGGCTCCATGTTTCTCACCCCTGCATGAAAAATAACCATAGTATTTTAAGTAGATGTAATGGCACATCATCCAAGACATGTCGGAATACAACAACTAGCGATTGCATCTGTGAGTTCATAAACAATCAGAGTGTGTGTGGGAGTAGGTTATGGTAAACAAGGAAATCCTATTCTTACTTGTGCACTTTTTGATGCTGGATCCTTTCTTCAGAGCGTGTCGACTGAGTTTGCACTGAAAGTTGTTTTCCCAGAACTCTGCAAACCAAATATTCCTTCTGTTGTTATCCAACGTTCTGCTGATAAAGTAGCGATCAAACCCTAGAGAGATCAATGAGAGGCACAGTTGGATTTAGAGCCACCAGCTGAACTACTGCAGAGATGTGTATTGGATTTTCTGATTACTTTATCAACACGTTTTTTTCAGCACTACCTCCACATAGTACTACTTTCATCTTACAGGTGTTCCTATATCCTGCTGTTGTTTACAGTATATGTCAGTGTTTTATATGGAAATATCAGGGTATTTGAATTGCATTGTCAAAGACAACAAAAAATAGACACAAAGTGTGTCATTTAAATTTGACAATAAAGAATATAGACATCATATTCTGTATAACATCAGTACCTCGGATGGACTGCCGTTTAGGTAGGATGGTAACAGCACCTTCTGCCATCTCCTCCTGGTTCAGTATGGGGGAGATCTTAGACCCCCAGCTGTCTGATCCCACCCAGATGAAATGTCCTGTCTGGTTGTCCTTCTTAGCTGCTTGAAGAAGCCGCCTGCAGGAGGGGCAAAGAGAGAATACAATACAATTATTGCCATTTATATACATAATTCACCTACTCATGGGGCTGGATGATTATTTAAATACGTTGTGTTGGTACTGGACATGAACAGAAGCCTAACTGCACACATCGTGGGTCAATTGCAGGACCAGCACAACACACTAAAGAAGAACCCTGTTTGAACCACTGCTCCCCTCCCTGCCTGTGACAGAGTGTCCCCTCTGGTGTTGTGTGCATGGTGCAGGCTAGCGAACACCCATCCCTGCCTGCCAGTGCTGCTACATTACTCCAGGTTTGGTCCCTCCCTGGTAATAGAGCTAATTAAAAAGCAACCAGGATGAGCCAGCCAGCGTTCCCTGCTGTTCCACCAGGCTCTGTATTCATCACTCCTTCTGCTGCCCCTAGGACCATGTACAGGAAGCACAGTCATTATAACAGGACCACAGTACTGGAAACACAGTCGCTACGACAGCCAGGTACAATAACAATACAGTGTATCCCGAAGTCACTCTGCCACCCCTTTGCCTCATCAATCAACCCAGAATGAAGAGACAGAGTAATGCATGTTTGAGTTATAATGACTTTTCTCCTACCTCACACTGAATAAACATGGTTTATTCTGAGCCCCAGCTTTCCCATATAGCTTTACAGGAGAATATAATGTCTGTAACAAAACCTACAGTATACTAATGTCATGTCAGATGCTCTTTTTTTGACTCACTTGGAGAAGGACTTGTCTGTCAACTGTCAATTGCAACCCCCCCTTGAGGTCATTTACATAACAATCTTGTTTATCACAGAAACACCAAGTGTTCTCATCATGGTGTGAGTCATTTAGTGAGGAAAGGTTGGCATGACAATCTATGGCATGTCAGAAATTACTCAATTACATACTGAAGGTCTATGTTTAGGACAAAATGCATGATGGCACTAACATCCTTCTCCTAGCTTTCTGCTAGCCTGAGTGCTGAAAACTCAGAATATACAGCACCAGTCAAAAGTTTGGATACTGTTGCACTAGCCTTCGCTTTGGCTCCCCCTCCTGTCCAGCTCAGGAGTTCGGCGTCGCCGGCCTTCTAGCTGCTGCCGAACCTGCTGCTGGAAAACGCCCTTCACTCATCAACCCCGGACTCCCTCTGTCATTTGTCTTTGTCGGTCATTGTTGTACCAATTTGTAAGTCGCTCTGGATAAGAGCGTCTGCTAAATGATGTAAATGTAAATGTATATGTTGCTTGTTTTCCTGATAGGAATCTCTCCTACTATTTCCTGAGTACTTTATATTTGGCACTGTGGGTTTCGTCCCGCTTTAAGCTATGGTGCTTTAATAAATTCAGTAGTTCTAAACCTGCGACTGCCTCCTGCCTACTCCTCTCTACACTTGTGACAGAATGACCGACCCAAGAAAACAGGAGGCTGCAGGACATCCCGACCTCTCCGCTGTAGTAGCGAAGCACGACTCGTGCCTGGAGCACTTCGGGACTGCCATGGACGAGGTGATCCAGACCGTACGCCAACTGCAGGCTACACCTCCACCTTCCCAGTTCCTCACAGTCGTTCCAGCCACCCCACCACTATCTACATCACCCGGTCCGATCAGCAACGTCCACCTGCCCCTCCAGGATGCGGTTTTACGGCACCCCAGCTCACTATAGGGGGTTTCTCCTGCAGTGTGACCTCCACCTTGCACGTCATGCCGGGACGGCCTCCGAGAGGGACAAGGTGGCCTTGGTGATTTCAGTGCTGACAGGCCGTGCTCTGGAGTGGGCACACACCGTCTGGGAGAGGGACGGTCCAGGAGTACAGTCCAATGAGCGCGTCACCCAACTCTTCTGTGCCGTTTTCGACCACCCAAACGAGGGCCGAGAGGGAGGTGAGCGTCTCCTCCATCTGCGCCAGGGGTCCAGGACAGCGTCTGAGTATGCTCTGGATTTCCGGACGGTGGCTGGAACGACTAGGCCTTGTTGACGGTTTTCCGCAGTGGGCTACAGGCGGACGTCCAGACCGAGCTGGCCTGTCACGATGAGGATCTCATTCTGGACCAGCTCATTGCCATGGCCATCCGCCTGGATAATCTCCTGCGTGCCCGTCGTCGCCCATCCCAGGGGTTCGGGTCTCTCCCAGGAACCTGCAGTGAGACTGAGCCCATGGAGGGGACCCCAACAGGGTCTCTGCGGGAAGTCGGACCACTCCTGGAACACCTGTCACAGAAGGAGAACCAGGCGAGGAAGTGACAGGCCGAGGAGCGCTCCTGCACCTTCCCAGGTAGGCGTGGACGTGCCTTGCTCCTCTCTGTCCACCCAGCCCGTCCTCCTCCCTGTCACCTTCCTGGACTATCCTGGTCCCCCACTGAGTCCTGCCCTAGTGGACTCAGGTGCTGCAGGCAATTTCCTAGACCGGTCAGTGGCCTTATCATTACGCATTCCTCTAGTCCCTTTACAACCCCCTATCCCAGTCCATGCCCTAGACAACCGTCCCCTAGGAACAGGACCAGTGAGCCAGACCACAATCCCAATTTCCCTCACATTTGATCACAACCCCCATGAACGCATCACGTTCCTCATCGTAGACTCTCCTGCACACAGTTTTAGGTCTCCCCTGGTTACAGTTGCATAACCCCAGTATATTGTGGACAGAGAGGAGGTTGTTGGGTTGGTCGCAGGAATGTCAGGGGAGGTGTCTCTCGGTGTCTATCTGTGCCACCTCCGTGGAAAGTCCGGTCCAGGCCACCCACATCCCTATCCCGGAGGAATACTGGGACCTACAGGTGGCCTTTTCGAAGACTTGTGCAACGTGCCTGCCCCCTCATCGCCCATGGGAATGCACTATCGACCTACTGCTGGGTTCTACCCTCCCGCGGGGGCACATCTACCCTCTCTCGCATGCAGAGACCGAAGTCATGGAGGTCTACATCCTAGAGGCGCTGACCTCTCCGGCCTCTTCCAGCTTCTTTTTCATGAAGAAGAAGGACAGAGGTCTCCGCCCCTGTATAGATTACCGGACACTGAATAAGGCTACAGTTAAATTCAGTTATCCCCTGCCTCTCATACCAACTATGATCGAACAGATGCACGGTGCAAAGTACTTTACTAAATTAGATTTACGCAGTGCCTACAACCTGGTGCGCATCAGAGAGGGGGATGAATGGAAGACCGCCTTCAGCACCAGCACCGTGCACTACGAATACAGGGTAATGCCCTACAGCCTGACAAATGCACCCTTGGTGTTCCAATCCTTCATTAACAAGGTGTTTAGAGACATGTTGGTTCGCTCTGTAGTGGTGTAAATAGATGACATCTTGGTGTACTCCAATACAAGCGAGCAACTTGTCGCTCATGTCAGGTCCGTTTTGGAGAGGCTGATAGGGCATCACCTGTACGCCAAGGTGGAGAAGTGCCTTTCTTCCAGCAGGCGGTCTCCTTCCTGGGCTATCAGATATCCACCATGGGAGTGGAGATGGAAGAACAGAGGGTCAGTGCAGTAAGGTCGTGGCCTGTTCCCTCCAACATCAAGGCGGTGCAGTGCTTCCTAGGTTTTGGCAACTATTTCAGGTCCTTCATTAGCGGTTTAAGCACAGTGGTGGCCCCTCTCACCTCCCTCCTGAAGGGAGGTCCTCGACAGCTGTGCTGGACTGGGAAGGCCAACGAAGCCTTTCGGGCGCTCAAGGAACAGTTTACGAACGCACCGGTTCTGGTTCACCCTGACTCTCTCTGCCCCTCATCGTGGAGGTGGATGCCTCCGAGGTTGGAGTAGGGGCTGTTCTCTACCAACGTACTGGATCGCCACCTAAACTTCATCCATGCGCCTTCTACTCACGGAAGCTGTCTCCCGCGGAGCGGAATTATGACGTGGGGGATCGTGAGTTGTTGGCAATCAAGAAGGAGCTGAAGGCAAGGCGGTACTGGTTGGTGGGTGCTCAACACCCATTCCTTGTCTGGAAGGACAACCGGAACCTAGAGTACATTCGAGCAGCGAAGAGGATGAACCCGCCTCAGGCCAGGTGGTCCCTATTCTTCACCAGGTTTGACTTTACCCTCTCCTACTGGCCGGGATCTAAGAACGCTAAGGCCGATGCGTTGTCCTGAGTGCATGACACAGAAGATCGGAGGGAGGAAGTGACACCCATTATTCCCCTGTCCCACACTGTGGCTCCTGTCGTGTGGAATGTGGATGCAGACATCCGTCGAGCCCTGCAACAGGAGCACTCCCCTGCCCACTGTCCCGAGGAGCGTATCTACAGTTGAAGTCGGAAGTTTACATACACCTTAACCAAATACATTTAAACTCAGTTTTTCACAATTCCTGGTCAGTTAGGATCACCACTTTATTTTAAGAATGTGAAATGTCAGAATAATAGTAGAGAGAATGATTTATTTCAGCTTTTATTTCTTTCATCACATTCCTAGTGGGTCAGAAGTTTACATACACTCAATTAGTATTTGGTAGCATTGCCTTTAAATTGTTTAACTTGGGTCAAACTTTTCGGGTAGCCTTCCACAATAAATTGGGTAAATTTTGGCCCATTCCTCCTGACAGAGCTGGTGTAACTGAGTCAGGTTTGTAGGCCTCCTTGCTCGCACACGCTTTTTCAGTTCTGCCCACAAATTTTCTATAGGATTGAGGTCAGGGCTTTGTGATGGCCACTCCAATACCTTGACTTTGTTGTCCTTAAGGCATTTTGTCACAACTTTGGAAATATGCTTGTGGTCATTGTCCAATTGGAAGACCCATTTGCGACCAAGCTTTAACTTCCTGACTGATGTCTTGAGATGTTGCTTCAATATATCCACATAATTTTCCTTCCTCATCATGCCATCTATTTTGTGAAGTGCACCAGTCACTCCTGCAGCAAAGCACCCCCACGGCATGATGCTTCACGGTTGGGATGGTGTTCTTCAGCTTGCAAGCAGCCCCCTTTTTCCTCCAAGCATAACGATGGTCATTATGGCCAAACAGGTCTATTTTTGTTTCATCAGACCAGAGGACATTTCTCCAAAAAGTACGATCTTTGTCCCCATGTGCAGTTTCAAACCGTAGTCTGGCTTTTTTATGGCCGTTTTGGAGCAGTGGTTCTTCCTTGCTGAGCGGCCTTTTAGGTTATGTCGATATAGGACTTGTTTTACTGTGGAAGCTGAGCCCGCGGTTTGTGGGAACGTTCAAAGTCCTGAGGAGAATCATTGAGGTGACGTACAGATTACAGCTCCCCGTCAATTACCGAATCTCACCCTCATTTTATGTATCTCTCCTCAGGTCGGTGGCAGCTGGTCCCTTGGCTAGTGCTGGACCCCACAACGCACCGCCCCCTCTCTTGGACGTCGAGGGAGCCCCGGCATACTCAGTCCGCAGCCTGTTGGACTAAAGGCCTCTCCAGTACCTGGTCTACTGGGAGGGGTACGGTCCCGAAGAGTGGTGCTGGGTTCTGGCGCGGGACAGTGAGACCATTCTCTCATTCGGGATTTCCACAGGCGTCATCCCACTGAACCGCACAGCGTCTCCGGGGTCATCCCCATAGTCAGCGGTGCCCAGCTTCTGGAGCAGCGCCTCAGGGGTGGTGGCGTACTGTCAAACCAGCCTTCGCTTTGGCTCTCCTTCCTGTCCTGCCCAGGCGTTTGGTGTCGCCGGCCTTCTAGCTGCTGCCCAACCTGCTGCTGGAAAAAGCCCTTCACTCATCAACCCCGGTTCCAACCGCCGTGTCTTTGTGAGACGCAGAGTAGGTGAATGGATGTTCTCCACATGTGTGGTTCCCACTGTGAAGCATGGAGGAGGAGGTGTGATGGTGTGGGGGTGCTTTGCTGGTGACACTGTCTGTGATTTATTTAGAATTCAAGGCACACTTAACCAGCATGGCTACCACAGCATTCTGCAGTGATACGCCATCCCATCTGGTTTGCGCTTAGTGGGACTATCATTTGTTTTTCAACAGGACAATGACCCAACACACCTCCAGGCTGTGTAAGGGCTATTTGACCCAGAAGGACAGTGATGGAGTGCTGCATCAGATAACCTGGCCTCCACAATCACCCGACCTCAACCCAATTGAGATGGTTTGGGATGAGTTGGACCGCAGAGTGAAGGAAAAGCAGCCAACAAGTGCTCAGCATATGTGGGAACTCCTTTAAGAATGTTGCAAAAGCTGGTTGAGAGAATTCCAAGAGTGTGCAAAGCTGTCATCAAGGCAAAGGGTGGCTATTTCAAGAATCTCAAATATAAAATATAATTTGATTTGTTTAACACTTTTTTTGGTTACTACGTGATTCCATGTGGTGTTATTTCATAGTTTTTATGTCTTCACTTATTATTCTACAATGTAGGAAATAGTAAAAATAAAGAAAAACCCTTCAATGAATAGGTGTGTCCAAACTTTTGACTGGTACTGTATATAAAAAATATATATTAAGTGGACGCCAACTCACATTGACTGGGTTCAAGGGTAGAGCAGGCATGCTTGGCAGAAATCCCCCTGGCTTGTTATAATTACTATATATCCAGACTATTACCCATTATCATTCTTGGATAAGTCAATGTGCATTTTGTGTCACTGGCCTACACACAATACCCCATAAAGTCAAAGTGGAATTATGATTTTAGAAATGTTTACAAATTAATTAAAAATGAAAAGCTGAAATGTCTTAAGTCAATAAGTATTCAACCCCTTTGTTATGGCAACCCTAAATAATTTCAGGAGTAAAAATGTGCTTAACAAGTCACATAATAAGCTGCATGGACTCACTCTGTGTGCAATAATAGTGTTTAGCATGATTTTTGAATGACTACCTCATCTCTGTACCCAACACATACAATTATCTGTAAGGTCCCTCAGTCGAGCAGTGAATTTAACTTTATGTCCTGAAAACAAAGTGTTATGTTTGGGGCAAATCCATCAAAACACATCACTAAGTGCCACTCTTCATATTTTCAAGTATGGTGTTGGCTGCATCGTGTTATGAGTATGCTTGTCATCGGCAAGGACTAGGGAGTTTTTAGGATAAAAATAAACGTAATAGAGCTAAGCACAGGTGAAAAAGAGCACCACCATGTGATAGTCTCCAAAAAGAGGTGCCGGTGTCGACTATAGGTGCAACTGCCCCTGCGTTCCGGTTAGAGAACGTAAATGACCAGTAGGAGACAGCAATACAATCCACACTTTATTACCACACTGAACAGACAGGCACACACACACAGCGATAGGAAGAGGAATAGTCAAATATGCACTAAACACCAGTCAGGGAGTCCAGAAGAAGCATTGTCAATGTGGAAGGGTTCAAACGTGAGTTGATGTGGAGGACAGGAGCTTACAGAGGTTGTCTTAACCTGTCCTCCTCCTGGAAACAACTGAAGAGTTGAGAGGCAGAGTGGGGTTCTGCTGCTCCCAGGGTAGATCATAGATTGGTTGATCAGGTCAGCTGACTCTGTTCCCTGGCAACCTGGTCCCTAACACATACTGTAGGTCTGAATTGGCTTCTGCCACTGGACAATAGGGCCAGGCTGAGGCGGGAGATGGTAACCCCTGATGCAGCTGAAAATTCACACAGAGTTTGTCTATATGTCCTAGTCAGAGAGAGGGTTCAGTGAAGGTTTAATGATTTAAGGTATAGGGTTTTATACAACAGGCAAAATCCTATAGGAAAACCTGGTTCAGTCTGCTTTCCAACAGACACTGGAAGATAAAATTCACCTTTCAGCAGGACAATCACCTAAAACACAAGGCCAAATATACACTGGAGTTGCTTACCAAGACGATGTTGAATGTTCCTGAGTGGCCTAGTTACAGTTTTGACTTAATTCAGTGATCAACAACCAACTTGACAGAGCTTGAAGACATTACAGAGTATTCTGTGTAGATTGTTGACAACAAATGACAATAAATCAATTTTAATCCCACTTTGTAACACAACAAAATATGGAAAAAGTAAAGGCTCTGTATAAAACTATTTTCTACAGATGTTTAATGTTGAGAAAAAGCTATAGGACAGGGTAGAAAAGGGCAAAGTTATTTAAAGGTAACTTTGGTTATGTAATACTTTGCTTTTGGATACTCACATTGGTTTATTTGTGTTACTTGATTCAGCAAACCTGATTTATCTTTAAAAAAGCCTATTACCTATTACTGCATAGAACGTCAACATCCCTGTATTTGGTGTCTTGCCTCTGAGGGCAGATACTTATTACAACATATCAATAAGAATGTGCTTTCATTATTTGTTACATATGCAAGTACAAATTGAATTTTAAAGTCATTGCTATATTCTTGAATAGACTGTAAATAGTTTACAGGATACTTCAAATACAATAAAATTGTCAATACATTGTGTAGGTCTCTCTCTCTCTCTCTCAATTCAATTTGCTCTATTGGCATGATGTAACAATGTACATTTTGCCAAAGCTTAATTTGGAGATTTACAATATTAACATAGTTAAAATAATAAGAATCAATATTGTCAACGGGACAACAGTAACAACAATAACCAAGGGTCAAAATAACCATACATGAAACAATAACAATAACAATGGCATAGAGGACATGTGCAGGTTGGTTGGTCTGTCAGACCCTGTCCCTCATCTTATGGCAGGCAGCAATGTAGTGCGCTGCCAACCCACAGCTCTCTGCGTCCTCCCCCAACAGGACGGGTAGCCTATTCTCATCAGAGAGGTCTTTGAAACCTTGAATAAGGGTTTCAAATTTGGAGAAATGACACTCTCTACTTGTTTTATATTTTTTACATTTTGTCAGGAAATACAGCTCTGTCTCGGGTTTTGCTGTGGTGCAGTGGTTGCACAACCTTTCCTCTACAGGGAGCCAGGTTTTCCTGTGCCTACCCTTCTCAATGGCAAGGCTGTGCTCACTGAGCCTGTACTTTGTCAAGGTTTTTCTAAGGTTTTGATCAGTAACAATAGTCAAATAGTTTGCCACGGTGTACTGTCAATTTATGGCCGGATAACACTGTATTTTGCTTTGTGCTTGTTTCCCAATAAGTAATGTAGTTTTGTTTTGACTGTGTTGTAATTTGGTTTATTCGGATTGATTGGATGTGCTGGTCCTGAGGCTTCAGTGTGTTAGTAGAACAGGTTTGTGAACTCAGCCCCAGGACCAGCTGGATGAGGGAACTATTTTCTTTGCTCAACCCTCTGTGTAAAGGGTTCCACCTTGGAACTCAAAATGGTTCTACCTGGAACCGAAAGGGTTCTACCTGGAACCAAAAATGGTTCTTTAAAGGGTTCTCCTATGGGGACAGCCGAAGAACCCTTTTAGGTTCTACATAGCACATTTTTTTCTAAGAGTGTACCATAAGCCACTGCAGTGTTGTGTTGTGAAATGTTTAGGATGCTATGTGTGTGTATCAAATGACAGACAGATGGCAAATGTTGCATCGTATCAATGTGGAGGACAAACCCATACATTATGCTATACATGTACTGTACACTGAGTGTACAAAATGTTCTTTCCATGATATAAACTGACCAGGTGAATCCACGTGAAAGCTATGATCAATCCCTTATTGTTGTCACCTGTTAAATCCACTTCAATCAGTGTAGATTAAGGGGAGGATACAGGTTAAAGAAGACAATTGATACATGGATTGTGTATGTGTGCCATTCAAAGGGTGAATGGGCAAGACAAAATATTGAAGTGCCTTTGAACGGGGTATGGTAGTAGGTGCCAGGCACACCAGTTTGAGCGTGTCAAGAACTGCAACGATGCTGGGTTTTTCACGTTCAACAGTTTCCCGTGTGTATCAAGAATGGTCCACCACCCAAAGGACATCCAGCCAACTCGACACAACTGTGGGATGCATTGGAGTCAACATAGGCCAGCATCCCTGTGGAACGCTTTCAACACCTTGCAGTCCATACCCCGACAAATTGAGGCTGTTCTGAGGGCAAAAGGGGGTGCAACTCAATATTAGGAAGCTGTTCCTAATGTTTTGTACACTCAGTGTATATTCTATGCTTGTGTTAGTAGTAGCTAGGTTTTGAATATGCTGTAAAACATAATGGCTAGCTGCAACACACATCACCAGCTGTCGCCCCATGACACTGATCAGATGCTCCTCAGTCCTCAGGACACCTAAAGGTTTACAACACTGCAGGGGAATGGCGGAAATGAAACAAGATGCAACAGATTGATAATTGCTGTAAACTAGATATATATACCTCAGATGAGAAGAACATATAATCAGAATGTAGTTAGATTGAATGTGTTTAATGTGAACTGGCACATATCCCTTTCACTGTGGACATCTAATGAAAACAAAGCTGTTAAAACTTACTGAAAATGGTGTATTTCATTTTAGGGATGTTCAAGCATGGTGGGGAGGACAATATAGTAATTTACAGCCATTTACACTACAGTGCATACCCATCTAAACCAATGGGCAAACATGTTGAATGTTGCGTCATTAAACAGAAACTCTGATGTATTGAGATTCTTTCTTTTTTTTAAGGGGGTAGATCAGCTTTAATATTGCAGATAGATTGTAACTTCCATCAATGTAATTGTCTGCATCACTTCCAATCTCCCATATGTTTTTTTTTCTCGCAAATATATATATATATATATACATACATACACATACATATACACATACATACATATAAATACATATACATACATACAGTGGGGAAAAAAGTATTTAGTCAGCCACCAATTGTGCAAGTTCTCCCACTTAAAAAGATGAGAGAGGCCTGTAATTTTCATCATAGGTACACGTCAACTATGACAGACAAAATGAGGAAAAGAAATCCAGAAAATCACATTGTAGGATTTTTAATGAATTTATTTGCAAATTATGGTGGAAAATAAGTATTTGGTCAATAACAAAAGTTTCTCAATACTTTGTTATATACCCTTTGTTGGCAATGACACAGGTCAAACGTTTTCTGTAATTCTTCACAAGGTTTTCACACACTGTTGCTGGTATTTTGGCCCATTCCTCCATGCAGATCTCCTCTAGTTTTGGGGCTGTCGCTGGGCAACACAGACTTTCAACTCCCTCCAAAGATTTTCTATGGGGTTGAGATCTGGAGACTGTAAGAATGTAATATGGTTTCATCTGACCATATTACATTCTCCCAATCCTCTTCTGGATCATCCAAATGCACTCTAGCAAACTTCAAGCGGGCCTGGACATGTACTGGCTTAAGCAGGGGGACACGTCTGGCACTGCAGGATTTGAGTCCCTGGCGGCGTAGTGTGTTACTGATGGTAGGCTTTGTTACTTTGGTCCCAGCTCTCTGCAGGTCATTCACTAGGTCCCCCCGTGTGGTTCTGGGATTTTTGCTCACCGTTCTTGTATCATTTTGACCCCACGGGGTGAGATCTTGCGTGGAGCCCCAGATCGAGGGAGATTATCAGTGGTCTTGTATGTCTTCCATTTCCTAATAATTGATCCCACAGTTGATTTCTTCAAACCAAGCTGCTTACCTATTGCAGATTCAGTCTTCCCAGCCTGGTGCAGGTCTACAATTTTGTTTCTGGTGTCCTTTGACAGCTCTTTGGTCTTGGCCATAGTGGAGTTTGGAGTGTGACTGTTTGAGGTTGTGGACAGGTGTCTTTTATACTGATAACAAGTTCAAACAGGTGCCATTAATACAGGTAAAGAGTGGAGGACAGAGGAGCCTCTTAAAGAAGAAGTTACAGGTCTGTGAGAGACAGAAATCTTGCTTGTTTGTGGGTGACCAAATACTTATTTTCCACCATAATTTGCAAATAAATTCATAAAAAATCCTACAATGTGATTTTCTGGACATTTTTTTCTCAATTTGTCTGTCATAGTTGACGTGTACCTATGATGAAAATTACAGGCCTCTTTCATCTTTTTAAGTGGGAGAACTTGCACAATTGGTGGCTGACTAAATACTTTTTTCCCCTACTGTATCTATGCATATCCTTTAAAGAAAATAAAAAATCCCTTTATTACTTTCCAACCCCACCACCCCTTCCCTAATTGGAGTAAACTAGTGAACAACAACGCTTAGGCCTCTACTTCCAGCTTATACATACTATATACATTTTATGGACACAGTCAATTTTACAATCATTATATTTTGTTTGTTTTTTGTTCCTGAACTTCCTCTACCCTCAACCTCTCCAATCATTTTCATGATGTCCATCCGGTTTGCTTCTATAGCCATATCTTTTTAACTGTGCTCTTTCACAAAAGCTCTCAAGCTATAACCCATATACTTATTATGGACACAGTATGCTTTACATTAGTTATCCTGTTGTTATTAGTTGTTGTTAGTTGTTATTAGTCTCATCCTTCAGCTCCATTCAACACCTCCCATCTATCGCTTAACACCATCCATATTGGATTTCTATTTGCCATATATTTTTCAACTGTACTGTGATGTTTCACAAAAGTTCTGAACCCTTCTATTCGTATTGTTTCTACAGATTGTAAATTGAAAGTAAACATTTTTGCTAAAAGTATTATTATATTATTGATCGATTGACTATGACTTTTCAGATCACCCAGTAGTGCTATCTGCAGGGTTAGCTCCAGGTAAATATTGCAATCCTTCAGCCATTCCTGGACCTGTGACCAAAAACAAGCTACAAATGGACAGTACTGTATTGAGATATTTTGTTGGCATCATTTAGTAATACTTTTTTTTCATTCCTGTAACAGTCAACATCACTTACCTAATGTCATCTTCGTTGGCAAAGAGAATAACAACCCGGGCGTTGGGGTTCTCTGACAGTCTGCGGATGATCTTGTCAAACTCTCCAGGCTTAGGTTCTCGTGGTATCTTCACTGACTGAGAGATGCACACACCTCCTGCAATCAAGGGACGAAGGAACATGTTAGGATTATTATAGACAGAGGAAAATAGACAGGGATAAACTACACTAGCTGAACTGCTGATCTGTCTAGGCGGTCCCTAAAACAGAGTAGAAACAGAGTTTCTAATCAGTACCTGGGGACCTTTTGTTAGGGTACACCATCTCTGATGTAATTTGGAGTATTGTTAAGGAACACCTGTCGGGCATCAGCACCAGAAATAACTGTATTGGTAAACCAGCACAGGGCATCTGCATATAGCTACAGTAAACCAGCACAGGACATCTGCATTTAGATACAGTAAACCTCTATCTAAATTCAGGTTAATCATTCTTAGAATCACCCTCTAGTTCTCTGTGTCAACTGAAAGTAGGCCAAAGCCAAGTAGAGTTTTTTTCACTCTTCTAAACCAACAACACTAATTCTATTCATATCTTCAGGACTTTTTATGGATGTCTGGATGCAAGATAAAAATTGTGCTGGTGCAATATTTCACAGCATGAGGAATGTAAGGTATAAAAAAATATTTTCATGTACCACAAGGGGCATAGCTGAGACACAGAAACCAATCAATTCAGTGCCAATGAGACTGGGGAAATTGTGTAGCAATTCGAAGCGAACCTACACTCGTAATTGAAAATGTGAGAACTGGATCCATTTGCGAATAGTATAAATGTTTTCTCTCCATAGATGTATTTTTGTTCATCTTTAGCATTGTAAGGCTTTCAGTAAATTATAAAAGACATTCAGTACATCTTGCTTCCTCGGCAAGCATAATTTTATTGATATTCATCTTTCTACTTTTTCACAGCATTCTTTTTGTTGTGTATTGTATAAATCCAAACGTATAGGGCCTTAAGGAATTCCAATTCCAATGGAAGTATCCACATGACTCATGAAACTGTTTAGTTGGCCGTTAGAAACTGAAAGTTACTCTGACTGTCAACAACATGATCAAAACTCCAAAATAGCCCACCCATACATCACACAACACGTTATGGAAACCAGTGCTATTTCATTTAAATTCATCAATTAAATCCATGTAACCAGTGGTGTAGTGGAGGGTAAACTCACGTACAGTAAACTCCATTTACCCATCTTTTTTTTTTTGTGCGAGCGTTTACCTTTTTTGTGGAAAAATGCATTGAAAGTTTAGGGAGTGTTACTCACCGCGACTGGCAATCAGCGTTTACCCACCATTTTTGTTTTACTACTACATCAATGCATGTGACCTAATCCCATTCTGACCATTCCTAATCTGGTGTGTTAGACTCTGACACACAATACACCTACACAATTCCCCAAAGAGAGCAGCAAACTAAACCTTCCCGTACCATGAGGCATTGGTATCGAGCAGCAGAAAGGAAGTGAGAGAGCTCCAGCATATGTCCATTGGATACCAAACAAGCCAAGGCTTTCTAATTCTCAGAGAAACATTTCAGGATAATTGTTTTGTCGTCCTGCCAAAATGCCACAGAGTCTATGTATATGCTAATGAACTGTGCAATCAATGCAGGAATAATACCCTCTGGTTCAGTGAATGGCTGTCAGTGCCGCCCGATGGATCAGAAAACAAAGCGGCGGCACCCCAGCTCTGATACTAATAGGTTGTGAAAGTGGAAGTAGGATTTCTTTTTATAGCGAAGACCATTAGATGGACAACAATGGCTAGCTTATAGGTGCAAAGGGCCACATCCGGTTGAGATCATTTGAGCTAAGGCCTTAGTCAATGGCATGCACCAACACACTGATGTTATTGTACTCCCTCCCACATATTGTACATACAAGTAGTTTATTTTTCTTTGATTTAGTGGTTTTGCTACACCACTATGTGACAACAAGTAGCCTACATGAAGCAGACACTGGCAGTGCTCTGACCATGCTGTCACTGGGCTGGTTAATCATATATTTTTCTCTTCACTGGAGAAATAGAGACTTGTCTTTTGTCTGTAATGTATTTTTCATTATGTGTCGGACCCCAGTAAGACTAGCTGTCGCCATTGGCGTCTGCTAATGGGGATCCTAATAAATCAAATAAATCAAATCAAATCAAATTACTCATATCATGGTTCATGTCTGTTTTTTCTAGGGTCAGACATCGTCATAGTGACAGACCCATGATTCTCCTGCTTCCACAATTTTTTCACTCATTCCTCCACACTCCAAAATAGATTGAAAGCCATTTGTGGGTCCGACAATTGTCCAATCTATTCAGTGGCCTCCACTACGTTGTCTCCATCCTACATTCTATTCTCACTCTCCAATCCTACAGTACTCTGTAAACTTTTTCCAACTAATTATACCCAGTCGAAACTGATTCTCTTGAGGTTTATCTGTCGATCTACCTGTCTCATTCTATCTATGTAGCCAGTAGACTCATGGGAAATGTTACTCCAGCAACGGGCAGATCTAGGGGGAATGCTATAACTACTCTCCTCGTCATTACCAGAGACTCTATCCATCTTAACCATAACATGTCTTTGTCTCACTGGTGTCCCAGTCCCAGGGTCCCTTACCATATACTCTGTGGAGGAGATACAGAGTTATCCCTTCTCTGCTCCCTCTTCACTGCTACTGTTCTGTGACCTAGCCTCTGGAGAGGGAAGCCAAGGGAGCGAGATAGAGAGATAGAAAGAGCGAGCTCCCAGCCTCTTGCAGTTGAGGCCCACTGAACTCACGGGGTCCTCTATTGGGTCACTGTCATAAAACTCTGTGCTGTGTCACTGGCACACAACTCCATAATTCAGCACTATGCTGCTAGCAGTCCTGCTTCAACAGCTATAATATTGCAATCATATTACAATGCATTACCAATCTCTGTATAATTGTAGGACTATAGTATGTATTTACTGTTCTGCAGGTATTCTTATTATTTCCCCACTACAAAGTTGTTTGGTGGGGTAGGGGTTGTGGGGGAGTTCATAATGAACTGTGAAAACAAATCCAGAACAGACTACATATTTATTCCTACTTCAAAATGTATTTTTTATCGATCTAATTATGATTGTTCCCTCGTTATGCATCTGCTATTATAGTTTATGCAAGGTAATAATCCACCGGTAATTACTGCCTTCCAGGAATCTGGTTCTCTACAAAATGATTTTCTAGATTACATTTAACTTCAGGACAGGATTAATTAGGAAAACTCTCCCTCTCTCTCCTCTTCGCTGATGAAATTCCCTGCATTGCAGACCAACCATTTTCGATCCACTGGCATACGGTATGAACATGTAGACAGAAAGACAGATAGTCAAGCAGTTAATAAAAACACGGTGAATGTTGCAACTGCCCTAGCATGGACATGATTGAACAATTTTCTTAATCTCCGGGGAGATGCATACCAATAATTATCTGTTGATTAATTATGTTCCATCAAGTCCACCTGACTGTGTTGTTGTCTCTCCAGACTTAAAGAAACGTGTGAGGCTTGCATGAAAAGTATAATTAAATTGTGTGCTATTTATCAAACTCCAAGCCAAGCAATCTCTCTCTTCATTACTTGAGTGTCCTCTTTTTTCACCCATCAAATGGGATGAACACATTTTCTAAAACACGATTGGTTAAGGGAATTGAAATCACTAACAACTCTGTGCCTGGAAAATAACCTGAGGCCCCAGAGGAGGAGGAGGAGAGGAGAAAAAATGAACCCACCACCATGTCTCAGGCTGAAGATGGTGCTGATTAATTCCAATGAACCACCAGCCCCTCATCTCTCCACCTAAACCCCACTACCTCTCACACCTCCTAGACAGGCACTTTGTAAACCATCTCCAAACATAGCCTTCTATGCAGAGATCTGCACGCTCCTATTCTCTAACCAGCGTCATCTACTGACAGTAGCTGTCTTCTCTTCTCTAGTGGGCCTGAACAGCAATCTTTATTCCCATTAGACACCCAGGAGAGAGAACATTGATGTTATAAACATTAAATACGACCCACTCAGAGTGGCGGATTGCCGCATAGCTTTTTTTCTCTGTGGAAATACTGGGGAGAGGTTCACTAGATTTACCACAGTGAAGGTGCTAAAGATATCCCGATGTGACCAATTCAATGCTATTTGCTAGGTAAACAAGCTGTAAAATAATCTGGAGCATGGGTTAAAGGTAACCAGTATGATTTACTACCACACAGCCACATTGAAGAATCATTCTTATGATTGTCATCACCATCACCAGCACATCATCAGATTAGAAACAACTTGATCCTCAATAATCCACATTTATGTTTGCAGTGTTTTGTACATAACAAAGAGTTGCACCTTCACGGAGTGGTTTATTTATTTGCAAAGAAAGGATACGTAGAATAACCTTCAATGTTACTTAGTAGAAAAAACGTTGATTCTTGAGAACTAGTATCAAAGATAGTTTTTTTATTTGAATCACATGGATGGTTCAGCTATTGAATGGGACGAGATGAACAACCCCAATTTCACCTAACCAATGTGCCATTTGTTTTTAATATTCCATATGCCAAAGCCTTTTCTCAGAACTCTCCCTATTCTCCTCTTGTGAACTGAGAAATGGACCAAATCAAAAGGGCACCTGTGTGTATGTGCCCCCTTCCCAGATAGTAAGGGAAGATGTGTTTATATTGTAAGGCATGGCAGACCCTAGAGGACATGTCAGAATGTATAAGGCTTACTTTGTTTATTCAGTTTGCAGGCTAATATGAGGCAGCAGCTCTGGGATGGATCTTGGTAGAGTTTTGGGTTCACCGTCCCTGTGGGAGAATGCAACAGTTCAGCCTCCTCGTTCATATGGAGGGGTTTAGGGCCCATGGGGATTCATACTAATATCCTGCCTCTCCTCTCCTACTCTGGTGCTGCTGATCATGTACTTCCTAGTTAATACTGCTCCAGCTACTCAATAATATTTATGTTGATGCATGATGACAACTTTGAAAAGTTTGATGATTTTACATAGCCACAGTGTGTGTATGTGTGTGTATGTGTGTGTGTGTGTGTGTGTGTTGTTTGTTGCGTGTGTGTTGAAGCTACGCATATAGTCTCCCAAGGCATCTGCTTGTGGCAGCAGGGGGATGTATCTACACCATGGGAACATATTGTAGCAAGGCAGATGTTTAATAAACACAGACAACAGACTGTACACTTGAAGGGGGATAGGTACACCAGAGTCTATCTAAGAAGCGGGAGCAGGGAGGTGTACTAACAGGAGAGGAGGGAGTAGCTAGTAGAACAGGAGGAATACAGAGAGAGAGAGCAACAAGGCATCACACTCCCTCTAGGTACAAGAGAACACTGAGGGGAGTATTAGAGCACTGTGTTATGCCTGAGAGATTTACATCTGGAAACAAAGAGAAACAGGCAGTGGAATAGTGGAGGCGTATAGGAAAACCTGTGAAGTAAAAATAGCTTATGCACCTTGAGTACATAACATTGCTAGCTGAGTACATAACAAAACATAAACGTGTAGGTCTCCAACAGAGGCAAATATGATTTTGTTTGGACTTGTTCTTATCATGTTCTTATCTACCTTTAACATACTGTATGACCGGGTAGGCAAAGGTATGGTTCAGAGTTTGTTGGACTGCGGCTCCCGAATTATTGTTTGCCAACGTCTAACATGAATTATTTCCCCAATGACGTCTCTTGCGTGTGAATGACTTCCCAACAGCCTTAATTGAAGTAATTACACAGATATCTTTTATTTAAATTAGTGTTATAATTTCATATACAAAGGTCAGGCATATTAATATTCTACTATTATGAATTTAAAACAATGCTTCTCCCCTCTAAAGGGAAGTGGTACTCGATGATCTATTGTTTTGACATTGAATGTACCATTTACTGCAAAATTGTCATGGGCCTCTCACTCCACCGGGTTACCACCTTATTTTCTTCCACTCTGCTCACCACTCTCTCTACTCAGCCTAACTAGCTCCACCTGTCCCTGCTCTGCTCTGCTCTAATTACTCTGCCAGCTGCGCTGCATTACCCACTACCTCTCCCAGTATTTAAGGCCCTGTCTTTCAGCTCTCCGGTGTCAGATCGTCTGCAAAGCTCACACCCGGAACCTGTCTGCTCGCGCTTCTGGCTCACCCTGGTTTTGTGACCCCGGACCTGCCTGTTTTTTGGATACTCTTCTGCCTCAGGAGATCCAGACCTGCTTCTGCCATTACGACTCCTGACTACTCTTCAATCCCGGTAACTCTGACCAGCCTTCTGCCTTGCTACTACGTATTTTGGATTTCCCTTGAACTGTACTGCTGCCTGGTTTCATTCCGCCCTGTTGTGTCTGTGTCTCCCCCCCCCCAGGACTTCTGGACCACCCACCACCGGCTTCATAGGACGCATCGCTGCCACTGGGGGGGGCACAGACCCAGCGCATTGGACGGGACCCCTGTTACCCCTGGAGCCTTCATTCACTCCCTACTCCCCTTTTCCCTTAAGTTTAATAAACTTTCTGGTGTGACGCAATTGTGGTCCTCTGGTCGTCTGTCTGAACCGTGACAGTACGATCTGACCATTATGGACTCAGCGCACACTTTCCCCGACATGGAAACCGATGAGCATGAGCAGCAGTTCCAGCAGCAGCAACAACAACTCGCCATGATCATTCAACTCCTCACCAACCTTACCCCAGCCAGTCTGCCCACCAGCCCAGCCCCCGAGTTACCTGCCCCGGTCATTGCAGCCGCTGCTCCGGAACCCAAGATTGGAAACCCCGAGCGGTTCAACGGCGATTCAACCCAGGTCCGGCCATTCCTGACTAGCTGCCGACTTCAGTTCTCCTTGCAGCCAAGGACCTTCGCCACGGAGGGGGCTAAAGTTGGGTATGCCATCACTCACCTGACGGGCCGAGCTCGACTCTGGGGAACAGCAGAGTTCGAACGTCAAACCCCCGCATGTGCAACCTTCGACCTGTTTGCTGAGGAGATGCTGAAGGTGTTTGACCTGGATTCACCCACCGCAGAGGCGTCTCGTGAACTGTTCAGTATTCGACAAGGCAGACGTACAGTCGCAGACCATTCCATCGACTTCCGAACCCTGGCTAGACGAAGTTCTTGGAACACACCATCGTTGGTGGACGCGTTCTTCCATAGTTTGGCTGACTATATCAAGGACGAGTTGGTCTCCCATGAACTGCCTTCCACTCTTGATGAAGCCATCGCACTGACTGTCAGGATCGACAGAAGGATACAGACCCGTCGTCGTGAGAGGGGGCGCCAAGGTCCACCTACTACCGGCATTCGGAGAGATCCGACTGGGCTCCTGTCATCTACTGCCACTCACCCAGGTCAGCTTGATCAGTCTGAGCCTATGGAGATTGGGCGAGCCTCCCTCACTCCTGCAGAGCGCCAGCGCCGCTTCACCTCAAACCTCTGCCTCTATTGTGGAGGTGAGGGACATCGTGTGGTAACCTGCCCTTTAAAGGGCCGAAGCTCACCGGGCATAGGGGGAGTCCGGTTGAGTTCAATGACCATCCAGTCCTCCGACCGCAAACCCCTGCTGCAAGTTCACCTCCGCCTCTCTGACTCAACTCACACCCTGGCTGCTCTGGTGGATTCTGGCGCCGAAGCCAACATAATGGACATCAAGCTGGCACGCCAACTGGGACTGGAGAACCTCCGTTTGACACCTCCTATTCCTGCCCGGGCACTGGACGGACACTTACTCGGATCGGTCACTCATGTCACGGCCCCGGTCTCGATGGGTCTGTCCGGAAACCATCAAGAAACTATCCAGTTTCACCTGCTCCCCTCTCCAGGCCAACCCCTCATCCTGGGGTACCCATGGCTCCGCCGGCACAACCCTCAGCTCGACTGGGTGACCGGGGTGATCAGGGAGTGGGGAGAGGACTGCCACCGAACCTGCCTGCTTGCTGCCGCACTACCCCCTCGGCCAGTACCTACTAACTCCGCTCCTGACCTCTCCAATGTCCCAGAATGCTACCATGGTCTCAGAGAGGTGTTTAACAAAGCAAGAGCCACATCTCTGCCCCCTCACCGACCGTACGACTGTGCCATCGACCTCCTCCCTGGAACAGCTCCTCCAAAGGGTCGTCTTTATTCGTTGTCTGCTCCTGAAAGAAGGTCCATGGAGGACTACATCAATGGCTCTCTGTCCGCAGGATTAATCCGTTCATCTTCATCTCCTGCTGGTGCTGGCTTCTTCTTTGTGGGGAAGAAGGACGGATCTCTTCGCCCCTGCATCGACTACAGGGGACTCAACGACATCACAGTGAAGAACCGTTACCCTCTGCCTCTGCTCACCTCTGCTTTTGAGTTGCTCCAGGGAGCCACTGTTTTTACCAAGTTGGATCTCAGAAACGCTTACCACCTAGTGCGGATCCGGGAGGGAGATGAATGGAAAACCGCATTCAATACACCAACAGGCCACTACGAGTATCTGGTTATGCCTTTTGGCCTCACCAATGCTCCTGCTGTGTTCCAGGCTCTAGTGAATGATGTACTGCGGGACATGTTAAACAAGTTTGTCTTCGTTTACCTGGATGACATCTTAATCTACTCCAGAAACCTGTCTGAACACACCCGCCATGTCCAGCAAGTCCTTCATCGTCTTCTGGAGAATTCCCTCTACGCCAAGGCAGAGAAATGTGAGTTTCACGTCAAGACAGTGGCCTTCCTGGGGTACATAGTGGCAGAGGGAAGTATCCAAATGGATCCTGCCAAAGTATCAGCAGTCACTTCATGGCCTGTTCCGGAGAACAGAAAGAAGCTGCAACAGTTTCTGGGGTTTGCTAACTTCTATAGGAAGTTTATCCGGAACTACAGTACCGTTGCTGCCCCTCTCACTGCTCTAACCAGCACCAAGCAACCCTTCACCTGGACCCCAGCAGCCGACAAAGCCTTCAGTACCCTCAAGGTGAGGTTCACCTCCGCTCCCATCCTCCAGATGCCTGATGTGGACCGGCAATTCATTGTGGAGGTGGACGCCTCGGATGTGGGAGTTGGTGCTGTGATTTCTCAGTGGGCTGCGGAGGATAGGAAGCTCCATCCCTGTGCCTTTTTCTCACGTCGGTTGTCCCCCTCTGAGTGCAATTACGACATAGGGAACCGTGAGCTGCTGGCTGTGAAGCTTGCCTTGGAGGAGTGGCGTCACTGGCTGGAGGGGTCCACCATTCCATTTCTCGTTTGGACCGATCATAAGAACTTGGAGTACATCCGCACGGCCAAACGGTTGAACTCCAGGCAGTCCCGCTGGGCCCTGTTCTTCACCAGGTTTAATTTCACTCTGTCATACCGGCCTGGATCACGCAACACCAAGCCAGACGCCCTCTCCCGTCAATTCCAGAAGGATGACACCCCCTCCAAGGACCCTGTGTCGATTCTGCCAAGTCCCTGCATCGTTGCAGCTCTGACCTGGGCTGTTGAGGAACAGGTGCTGGAGGCTCTCCGTAACCAGCCAGGTCCCAGCACTTGCCCAGCTGACCGCCTTTTTGTCCCCGAAGACCTGAGGTCCCAGGTCGTTCAGTGGGGACATGACTCCCGCCTAGCTTGTCACCCTGGCTCCACCCGCACTTACAACCTGCTCGCCCAGAGGTTCTGGTGGCCCTCTCTGAGGAAGGATGTACGGGAATTCGTCCAAGCCTGCCCCATCTGCAACCAACACAAGTCGTCCTGCCAGCCCCCAGCCGGATTGCTGCAGCCCCTGCCTGTGCCCAGACGTCCCTGGTCTCACATCGCCCTTGACTTTGTCACGGGGCTGCCCCCTTCAAGTGGCATGACCGTCATTCTCACCATCGTTGACCGTTTCAGCAAGATGGCACACTTCATTCCCCTCCCCAAGCTCCCAACCGCCAAGGAGACCGCCCAGGTGGTCCTGGAACACGTCTTCCGGATCCACGGACTGCCAAAGGATGTAGTTTCTGACCGTGGTCCACAATTCTCCTCCGCTTTTTGGAAGGAGTTCTGTCACCTGCTGGGAGCCACAGTCAGTCTGACTTCCGGATTCCATCCCCAATCCAATGGGCAGTCAGAGCGGGCTAATCAGGAGCTCGAGAAGGCACTGCGATGCATGACTTCACGCAACCCCCACTCCTGGTCGCAGCAATTGACATGGGTGGAGTACGCACACAATTCTCTGACCTGCTCTGCCATCGGTATGTCCCCTTTCCAATGTGTTTATGGATACCAGCCTCCTCTATTTGCCAGCCAGGAAGAGGAGGTTACTTGCCCATCTGCACTTGCTTTTGCCCGTCGATGTCGCCGCACCTGGTCACAAGCCCGAGCCACACTCCTCAGATCCGTTGCCAGCTACACTACCGGGGCCAACCGTCGGAGAATTCCTGCTCCCACCTACCATGTTGGTCAAAGGGTGTGGTTGTCATCGAAGAACCTGCCACTCAGGGTGGAGTCGCAGAAGCTGGCACCTCGGTTCATTGGCCCATTCCCTATCATAAGAGTGATTAGCCCAACTGCTGTCCGGCTCCAACTGCCTAATTCCCTGAGGGTGCACCCCACTTTCCATGTGTCTAAGATTAAGCCCATCCATGAGAGTCCGCTGGTCCCTGCTGCGCCTGGTCCTCCTCCTCCACGGCTCGTCGATGGTGGTCTGGTTTACACCGTCCGCCGCCTGCTTCGGTCCAGACGGAGGGGTAGGGGTCTCCAGTACCTCATTGACTGGGAGGGCTATGGACCTGAGGAGAGGACCTGGGTGCCAGCTAGTCGGATTGTGGATAGGACTCTCATCACCGCTTTCCACCAACGGCATCCTGATCAACCTGCAATCCGTAGGGGCCGCCCCAGAGGGGTCCCTAACCGTCCGGCCCGCTCGGCTTCCTGTCCTGTGCCTGATCCTGTCTCGGGACCTGTCCCATCTCCCGACCACGGCCCTCCGGCTTCCTCCGAGGATGAGGACGTTCACTCGGACCGTTCGGAGGAGTTCTAGCCCTCCTCCGGCTCCCCTCCTCCCGCCCGGCGTGGTGTTGCTCTTGGGACTTCTGGGGCCGTCCCTTGGGGGGGGGGTTCTGTCATGGGCCTCTCACTCCACCGGGTTACCACCTTATTTTCTTCCACTCTGCTCACCACTCTCTCTACTCAGCCTAACTAGCTCCACCTGTCCCTGCTCTGCTCTGCTCTAATTACTCTGCCAGCTGCGCTGCATTACCCACTACCTCTCCCAGTATTTAAGGCCCTGTCTTTCAGCTCTCCGGTGTCAGATCGTCTGCAAAGCTCACACCCGGAACCTGTCTGCTCGCGCTTCTGGCTCACCCTGGTTTTGTGACCCCGGACCTGCCTGTTTTTTGGATACTCTTCTGCCTCAGGAGATCCAGACCTGCTTCTGCCATTACGACTCCTGACTACTCTTCAATCCCGGTAACTCTGACCAGCCTTCTGCCTTGCTACTACGTATTTTGGATTTCCCTTGAACTGTACTGCTGCCTGGTTTCATTCCGCCCTGTTGTGTCTGTGTCTCCCCCCCCCCAGGACTTCTGGACCACCCACCACCGGCTTCATAGGACGCATCGCTGCCACTGGGGGGGGCACAGACCCAGCGCATTGGACGGGACCCCTGTTACCCCTGGAGCCTTCATTCACTCCCTACTCCCCTTTTCCCTTAAGTTTAATAAACTTTCTGGTGTGACGCAATTGTGGTCCTCTGGTCGTCTGTCTGAACCGTGACAAAAATACAAGATTTAGGCAGTCATTTATTTCCATCCATGCCATAGTAAGGGGTAAAGTGTTGTTCCTCTGGCTTTTATTCTTGCCTGAAGAGTTCGGTATTTTCATCAAGTGAACATTTGCACCAAGCTCTTTTCGAATGAAAGTGTTTCCCAAAGCTCCTAGAAGGTTCCATGGACAATATTGAATGTGTCAATCTTGTCTGCATCTGGTTGATCTAGGGTGTAATCATTAGTCCAACAGTTGCAAACAATAGTTTCTATTGGACAAATTCAGGTATGTTTATCCCCGTTTCATTCCGTTTGCTTCCGTTTAAGAAACGTTTATCAACAGAATCAATTGAATGAATACACCCCTGATTACACGCAAACACAGTTCACTTTCATAGCAGCCACATACACAGCAGGATCCCTTTGATCATTGGACAATTACTTCTCGCATATACGCACTCTCCTCCTCTCACCTTTTCCCTTTCCCCTCTCACCTTTTCCCTTCAGTGCACAACACATCAGCTGCCTGTGACCAGGCGAAAAAACCTTTCCAAGCAAACCATCATATCATAACCACTAACTGCTACACACAGCCTACCTACATCGTTGACACCATATTACAACCCCCGTTACAACCCCCGTGTAGCTCAGTTGGTAGAGCATGGCATTTGCAATGCCAGGGTTGTGGGTTCGATTCCCACGGGGGGCCAGTATGAAAATGTATGCACTCACTAACTGTAAGTCGCTCTTGAAAAGAGCGTCTGCTAAATGACTAAAATGTAAACATGTAAATATTAGCTAACGTCAAGTTAACATAGCTACTAGAACTAACGTGTTAGTAAACCCACTACAATCATGCAGTACAGTGTACAATTAGCAAGCAGTTTAGCAGTTACACCAGCTGGCCCCGTTGGCAATAAAGTAATCAAACCAAAAGCTTACCTTGACTTGGAAGAGTTCCAGTGTCGGTTAGCCATAGCAAGCTAGGTAACATAGCATTCCGCTCTATTTGAGCCAGGTGTTTGAGTAGGTTACTCTAGCTAGCTGCATTCACTAGATAAGTGAAAGTTAAAGTGAAAAAAAATAAGAAATACAGTGGCTTGCGAAAGTATTCACTCCCCTTTGCATTTTTCCTATTTTCTTGCCTTACAACCTGGAATTAAAATAGATTTTTTGGGGGTTGGTATCATTTCATTTACACAACATGCCTACCACTTTGAAGATGCAAAATATTTTTTCTTGTGAAACAAACAAGAAATAAGACAAAAAAACAGAAAACTTGAGTGTGCATAACTATGCTGGAAGGTGAACCTCCGTCCCAGCCTCAAATCTCTGGAAGACTGAAACAGGTTTCCCTCAAGAATTTCCCGGTATTTAGCGCCATCCATCATTCCTTCAATTCTGACCAGTTTCCCAGTCCTGCCTATGAAAAACATCCCCACAGCATGATGCTGCCACCACCATACATCACTGTGGGGATGGTGTTCTCGGGGTAATGAGAGGTGTTGGGTTTGCGCCAGACATAACGTTTTCCTTGATGGCCAAAAAGCTCAATTTTAGTCTCATCTGACCAGAGTACCTTCTTCCATATGTTAGGGGAGTCTCCCATATGCCTTTTTGGTTTGCTTATTTTTTTCTTTAAGCAATGGCTTTTTTATGGCCACTCTTCCGTAAAGCCCAGCTCTGTGGAGTGTACCGCTTAAAGTGGTCCTATGGACAGATACTCCAATCTCCGCTGTGGAGCTTTGCAGCTCCTTCAGGGTCATCTTTGGTCCCCTTGTTGCCTCTGATTAATGCCCTCCTTGCCTGGTCCGTGGGTTTTGGTGGGTGGCCCTTTCTTGGCAGGTTTGTTGTGGGGCCATATTCTTTCAATTTTTTAATAATGGATTTAATGGTGCTCCGTGGGATGTTCAAAGTTTCAGATTTCTTTTTATATCCAGCCCTGATCTG